>NW_013524935.1:4148229-4287607 GCF_000836215.1 Papilio polytes
TAGAGCCTAGTGTAGGAACCAGGCGATCGACCACAAATGTATTAAAAGAAATTTTGTAACTTTATAAATAAATCTTTTTATCTTTTTTTTTTTATCTTTTTTAATTACAGCATTTTTTTGAATAATTCTTTTTTTAATAAAATGCCCTACACTTACGTCACGCCTTAGGCTATATTTTTTAACACCATTAAACTTAGGGGGGTAAATATTTTGGATAAAAACCCTAATGTGGGAAAGAGACCATAAGTTGCTGCCAACATCAAGGAAGCAAGGTTGCCATGGTTTGTCATCGTCATGTCATTTTGACATTTGCAATCGATAGTTTGACACATGTAAACAATAAAATAAAATTTTCATAATTTCATGCGGATGAAGTCGCACGGAAACAGCTAGTAATTTATACACCGACATTGTCCTATTCTTGTAAAATTAACTGTTAAAGTTATCCAATTCGTAAAATTAACTGTCTAAATAAATACAACCAAAACTTTTTAGACTAACAATTCAATTACAAAGTAAGCAAATGAATAATTCCTAAACGTTTTGGCATTCATCAAAAACTTTTAAACAATAGCCAGTAATTGTCTCAACAAATTGCTTTGCGATTCAGTTTGATGACTTTGATAACTTTATTGTCCTTATTACGTGTATTTGGAAGTAATTTCTTTGTATTATAAAACTAGCTGGTCCCGTGCGGCTACATTCGCATGAAATTATGAAAATTCTATTTTAATGTTGACATTTGTCAAATTATCAATTGCAACTGTCAAAATGATATGACATGATGACAAACCGTGGCGATCTTGCTTCCTTGATGTTGGCAGCTTGTAGTTTACGGGCTCTTTCCCACATGAAGGTTTGAATGTTATTCCAATTTATTTATCCCCTTAGTTTAATAACGTAAAAATATTTAGCCCAAAGCGTGGTATGTGTAGGGCTTTCTATTAAAGAAAGAATTGTTAAAAAACAAACTTTGATTCCTGACATCCTACGCCACAAAGTAGTGTGTGTTTGCGCTTTAACATATTAGTATAGATGGGAAAAAAGCAAGCGCACACCTGAATCTTAATAGTAAAAGGACGCTGCTCAGACATCTGTAATTGGAGATGCGTTGCCTACACTTAATCTACGAAGAAGGGTACGCGCAGAAAGAGAATATTTCCTTGTTCTATGTGGGACACATTCGTCAAATCCACTTTCCTGTATAAGGCAAGAGAAGGAAAAGGGACTATTTATCCTTAATTGCTTTCAATGTTTGATTAATGACTTGAATGTGGTATTATAAACTGTAGTCTTATACAATTTTAAAAGCAACTAGTTATATTGATAAGCATTTCGAAGATCAATCTCGTAAACATTAAATTTATTTTATCTTTAGCGTTAAAGTAATGGATAACATTCTCGTAGAAAATTTTATGGTTGATTTATCACCAGTCGTAAGACAGAACAATAACGAAAGTAATGTTAAATTAGATTTTAATCTAAAGTATCAAAATCTACAGATAGAAGATATTTTAGACCAGTTTATTTGATACTTGTTGCTCTCGACTTCGTCCGCATAAGATTAAAGAAAACATAAGCTATTTTACTTACTGAACGTAGCTTTTAATGGTGAAAGAATTTTTGAAATCGACCCAGTAGTTTTTATGATATTCCAATTTATAAAAAAATATAAATCTTTCCTCTTTATATTAGTATAGATTGTGAAATAATATTACATTTTGCGATGTTTTTATTAAATAAAAAATTTAAACCACAAGAAAACTCCACTAAAGAACATTTCCAGACCATTTTTTTATTTCAAACAAATATATTTCAGAACTGAAATCCAATCTGAAATTCGTTTCTGTTGCGACTATTTTAAAGATTTACTCCAAATCCATAATCTTAATTCTCCCAAATTAACCCTCAAGCCGCCGCACACTTTCAATTTAGTTTTATTTTAACAAAAAATGTTATACACTCCAAGCTTCCAAAACGGTACACAAACATAATTTACATTCCATTCGGCTTTCGATTACTGAGCGAGTAAAATAAATCGAATTCACATTCTTGATCCTATTTCAACATTTTCTAAGCTTCCATTTTATTTTGACCTCAATAGTTACTATCGTATAGAATATTCTACTATAAAAAAAACAAAAAGAAACGGTTCAAGTTCCATTGGAGGGCAGTAAATTTATTCGGTGGTCGTAAGTTACTTAATGGAATGGAAATATGTTCAACGATTTGGGGGTTTCGAATGTGTTCTTTGGAACATAAAGTATCAAGTGGCTTTGCTGTTCTGAAACATTGTTATAATGGAACCTCCAGTTTATACTAGAGCGTCGGTGGCTAAGTGGTTTAAGCACTTGTCTTGTAATCTACAGGTCTTGGGTTCAAATTCCGCCATGTACCAATTCAATTTTTCGAATTTTCATACGTACATAATTTACCCGATGTTCTTACGGTGAAGGAAAACATTGTGATGCAACCTGCACATATCGGCGAAGAGATTCAAAGATTGTGTAAAGTCAACCAATGTGGGCCATCGTGGTTGACTATGGTCTAGGGGACGTATAGTGAGCTGGGGATGATGAGTTTATACATAAATATAAATATTTTGACTATAAATTGTATTGTGTTCAGTAGACTGGACAATAATACGCAAAACGATCATCAGCAACGAGGTGTTGCCACTATATTACTTGTCACATATGCAA
The DNA here is from genome assembly GCF_000836215.1 of Papilio polytes. Lineage (NCBI taxonomy): Eukaryota > Metazoa > Arthropoda > Insecta > Lepidoptera > Papilionidae > Papilio > Papilio polytes. Next base: position 4,150,932 of record NW_013524935.1, read on the forward strand.
AAAATTGCATCGCTATCAAAATTGACTTTTACGTAAAATTCAATGCAACTTAGGTTTATAACATAAGTTGGCAGTTAAAAGGTTAAATGGTCTTACAAAAGCAAAATAAAAAGTTAGAAAGTAAAATAAAAAAAGTACTTGAATTTTTTTTTAAATTTCAAATTAAAATCCACTTTCCGCTTTATAAACATTTGCCTGTTTGTCTGTTTGCGAACTCATTTACCGCGTCCGCTGCGAGAGAGGCTTGGAATTAAAGCAAATATTTTTCAATGGACCGAACGACGCTTTGATGAACGGAATCGATTTATTGCAAGTAATAGGTTTCTTTGTGTTTATAAAATCTTATACAAAGGCTGTTTTATATAGAACGTTATTAAATTTTTACTGAATTTAAAATATGTAGTAAACTTTTTCTATAATACCATTTCCATCAATCTTGCATATAAGACATCAATCGAACGATCCTTTGTCGAGAAGTGATAAAAAAAAGTATTATTAAATCAAGTAAGTTACAAATCAATCAGTTGTAGGGACTTCCTTTTAAGTAACCAATAGGCACTTGTGTTAGGAAGTCCCGCTCTTCCCTGTAACACATAATGTAAGATATTCTTGCACAATCTATGCTATGATAATAAAGCGTAAAAACACACCACCCTGTGGCACATATTTAGGACAATTCTTACTTTAACAAAAAGCACTACAGTTACGACACACCCTAGGCCATGTATTTTTACGCTATCAAAGTTAGGAGGCAAATAAATTGGATAAAAACAGTGATGGGAAGAAAAATAAACTTAAGAAAGCTAGGGATATAAAATTACCATCTTGCTGTTTAAAACACACAAAAAAACCTACAGACAAATTATTGACCTTCTTTTGGGAAGTCGGTTAATAAAAGTTTCGAAACTTATTGAAAAATTCAAAATGTTCCTTTGATTTTCATTTTTCTTTTAAAGAAGGGGGGTAAACAAGCGGCGGGAACACAGAGGTGGTCAACGACGCCCATGGACATCCGCATCACCACAGGAACTACAGTTAGGTAGCCGGCCTTTGAGAAAATTGTAGGCTCGCTTCTTGAAGGACTAATACGTATTGGTTTGAAAATACCATTTACTTTTACATTAGTAAATTTCCTAAGTATAAAATAGAGCTACGGATTATCTTAATGCAGATTGAAAATGAATATATTATATTCAATAAGATTACTTATTCAAATCCCTTTAATGTTTACGGAAAACCGAATCAAGAGAAACGTTTTACATGGTCCGTGTTTGGGCATTTCATAAATATTTAAATGGAATCAAAATGTATGAATTATGTAGAATGATAGAATACGACCCTTATCTAACGATATAAAAGGTGTTCCACATTTCATTAATCATAATAATAATAATATAAGCCTTTATTCAGACAATAAATAACAGTTCTAATATAATGTATTATTAATTATAAACAATTATTGTCTGTGTGCCATTTTGACAAAGGCCTCCTCCATGTTGGACCACAGTTTTCTATTTTTCGCCGTTCTGGACCAGGCGCTGCCCGCTGCTGCTTTGATCTCATCGACCCATCGAGTATATGGCCTGCCTCTTTTTCTTTTCTTGTGCTTTGTGTTCATGTTCATGAATAATTTCGACCATTTTTCCTCGCCCCTGATTGTGTGACCCGCCCATTTCTATTTTAATTTTTTAGCCACGATGGTTGCGTCTTTGCTTCTGGTATGCTTCTTGATGTTTGAAATTCTTATTTTGTCCGACAATCTTACCCCTATCATATTCCTATTCAGGGCATTCTGGCACGTTGCTATTTTTTTGTTTTGAGCCTTTGTGGTAGCTCATTAATCATACTTAATATTATAAATGCAAAAGTTTAGATGAATGGATGGATAGATGGATGTTTGTTAGAGTTTGTAGCCTAAACGACTGAATGGATTTCGATTAAATTTGGTACAGATGTAGATGATAGTCTGGAATAACACATAAGCTACTCACTTTTTTTTTAATCCCACGCGAACACAGTCGCGAGCGAAAGCTCTTCTTTAATAAAATATTACATATACATACATTTCATGTTTTAAACACATTCTTTAAATAACTAAAGACATATAAAGATGTAACGTTTCTTAGTGACCAATTTTACGAAATAACAGCGAGTGGTCTTCAAATTAAATAAAAAAACAGTCCTCATTTGTTTGCTATATTAATATTTGAAGTTTTTTTTTTTTATATTATGCATGCTACATTATTCAATAAACTTATTCTATCAACATAAAAATAACAAAACCAGCTTGTTTGCACAAATTCTCATCTGTAAATCAGTCGATTAAGTTTGCCACAATCCGATATTAGAATCTCGCTTCACTTGTATTTCCCTGTCAATGGGGATGTTTCCTAATGTTACAAATCCAAATAATGTTATGTTTAATATTTTAAAGACAGCATTTTATAACCTATAATAACATTTAGAGACCTTGAATGTTTGTCTCAAATTAAATATAAATTAAAAACGCTGCAATATTTTTTACCCTCCATTACTCGATCTCAAACACCAATGACGTCACTTCTTCGCATATAACATGGCAGTGTGACCAACTTCAGTGAATGTCAGTGCATTTTGTAGTTATATTTTTTTTCTAAATGATTGTAATAATTGAGTTTGCGTGTTTTATATTATGAGGACTCCATTATTGAGTGTTTTTATTATTACGACATAAGTTATGATCAAAACATTTTATGAATATTACAAAAGAAAAATATATCAAAATTTATAAGAGTAGGTTATAGTACAATTTATACCTGGTCACACTGGTGTAGGACGCAGTCACTATTTACACACAAACATAATCTTCCACGAGAAGCAACAAGTGTAATTAATACGTTAAAAGTATCACCTGTTTCTGTTCATTTTGGTTTTTTCATTTTTATCTCCATTACTAAAAACAACTTTAGACAACAAAGATTTACGAGTATTATCAATCAATGGTTCTTTCAAATTGACAGTGACAGGCCGTGACGCGAGGTTCGTATGCAAAGAAGTGACGTCATGGGACGTTTTGGGGGGAAATGAAAGAGTTGTTTTTATTTACGTGTTTTTTTATTGAAATAATGAGTACTATATTTTATACTATTTTTTTTCGTGTTCATACATGGTTTATCTACAAAATAAAGGCTATTCCAAAAATTAGGAAACATCCCCATTGTCGAAGGCAAAAGTTTTGAATGTGACAATTTGCCGCTTATCGATTGTTTTAAAATTTTAAAATACATTTTGAGATCAATTGAGTCTATTAACACTTACCAAATAAACAATATAAAAAAAACAATATTTACATCTTACTAATCCATACTAATATTATAAAGAGGAAAAATTTCTATTTTTGTATGTATTGAAATAACTCAAAAACTACTGGGAAGATTAAAAAAAAAATATTTCACTGCTAGAAAGATAAATTACATCTTTGAGTAACATAGGCTATTGTTTTTGAGCAACCGCTAGTGTTATTACAAATATAAAATTTTAGATGGATGGATGTTTGTTAGAGTTTGTAGCCTAAGCGGCTTATCGGATTTCGATTAAAATCGGTGTAGATTTGAGGATAGTCTGGAAGAACACATAGGCTCTCACTCACACTCACTTTTGCTTTTTTTTAATTCCACGCGGACGAGTCGCGGGCGAAAGCTAATATATAGTTAAATATTATTTTGTTACAAATGTCTACAAAATCGGTTTACTGGCAATAATTTTACCTGATAACGTCACAAACCAAACGTATAAGTTGATCGTGCCTCTCTATCGCGTGTTCCGTGCTCTTGCTCGCACGCTCAGCTCAATCAGAACGTGACAGTGCGTCATACTTTATGTTGAATGTAACTGGCTTTATCGATTTATAAGACCTTATCATTTTAACAAAGATAACATTTAGTTATCTTTTTAAACACGTGTTAACTACATTAATTTAAATTTAAAATTAGTTACTCAGGCCAACTGGATAGAACAGAAATATTATTTTAAACATATATAACCACCACGTAAAAGTAAATCGATTTAAAAACATAAATTGCAGCTTTAATCTATACTTCTATCTATACTATTATAATAAAGCGTAAACACACACTTCTTTGTTGCCTAAGATGTCAGCAATTACAACATACTTTTGAATAATTCTTTCTTTAGTAAAAAGCCCTACACTTACGTCATGCTTTAGGCTATATATTTTCACGCCATTAAACTTAGGGGTAAATATTTTGTATAAAAACCCTAATGTGGGAAAGAGACCATAAGTTGCTGCCAACATCAAGAAAGCAACATTGCCATAGTAAGGCAATTGGTATTTTGACATTTGCAATTGAGAATTTGACAAACGTAAAAAATAATAAGCGCCAATATGTTTGGGGTACGAATCGATCTTGCGGTCGAGGGTTCGACTCGCCATTCGACTATTGTCGTGGACCATATCCTAGCACAAGCCTAGAGCTTAATTGGAATGGTTAAAGGAAATATTAGTAAATAAACAAGAATCTACTAGTATTTAAAAAAAAATAAAGAAAAAACATGTTTTTATAATTGAATGCGGTAGAGCCGCATGGGAACAACTAGTTATTTAATAAAAAATCATTGAACACCTGTATCTATTCCATTTAAGTCTCACACTAAGTTTAAAGCCAAGTAATAGAGTTACCTTTAAAACACACAACACTAGTGTTCGAATTCACTAAGTGTATCTTCAGCAAACAAATAAAAAACAATTCCGATAAAAATACGCTAATTCATCCTTATTTCTTTTCATAGCAACGTTACCTATTATTATTACCTATCAAATAAATACACTAACGGTGATTAAAGCATATTAGCGATATATAAGAGGTTGAATAGAGATATATTGTGAGTATATTTCGATATATCATAAACAATGGTTTGGGACGTGAAAGACAAATCGGTGCTTATCACCGGAGGAGCGTCAGGTTTGGGTGCAGCTTACATCCAGGGCTTCCTGAAGGCAGGAGTTAAAGTAAGATAATAACAACCTATGCACTACTTATTAATCCATCTAAATTTTAGCCTTTAAAAAATAGATTTTATAAATATACCCCCAGCTCTTGTTACGTATAACAAATTAATTATAAACCCAAATTATTCCTTTTAACATTATCTCTTCAAATTTTTAGTATTTTTGTCGTATCGCGATTATAATTGTTAAAACAGGAAGCGATTTATTAGAAATGATAAGGTAAAAAATATTACTAAGTACGGAAATATTAACAGCGATTGTGTTTTACAGCAAGTCGCTATCCTAGATATAGCTGAAGATGTAGGCAAAAAGTTCACTGCTGATCTGAACAAAACATACCCTGGGAAGGTGATCTTCGTGAAATGCGACGTTGGCAACGAGGATTGCATCGCAGCAGCATTCAAAGAAGTTGTTGATAAGTTCGTGACTGTCGACATTGTGTTCAATAATGCAGGCATCATGAGCGACGCGCCTCATGTATGGAGGAAGATGTGTGACGTCAATGTGGTACGTACACACACATCTATACTATTATAATAAAAAGTAAACACACACATCTCTGTTGCCTAAGATCTCAGCAATTACAGCATATTTTTGAATAATTCTATTTTTAATAAAAAGACCTATACTTACGTCATGCTTTAGGCTATATATTTGCACGCCATTAAACTTAGGGGGTAAATGTTTTGGATAAAAACCCTAATGTGGGAAAGAGTCCATAAATTGTTGCCAACATCAAGGAAGCAAGATTGCTAAGGTTTGTCATGTCATGTCAATACAATTCCCGTTGCAGGGATTACACATTTGTTTTTCTCGTAGACTCGGAAAGTAATAGTTGGCGTAATATGGGCATGTTTTAAGGGATGAATCGCATGTAAGGAGAAAAGTTATGAGTGTGGTACACCGTCATAGGTAGACCTAGAAAGAGATGGATGTATTGCGTGAAAGGTAGCATGATCAAGAAGGGAGTGATGACTGAGATGACGTATGATAGAGTTATGTGGATGACAAAAATGTGATGCCCCAACTGTACGGGAGTAGGATAAGGAGGAAGATGATGATGACTCGTAGTCCTATGACCCGTAGTCTCGTAGACACGACTTTTTAACTCCCTAATACCCTGCCCGGTCTTCTGTACCTGATGATCACTGTTCTGTAATATATTAAACTCTACAATTGTTACGACGGTATAATATAATTGGAATTCATTACAAAACAAATCGACCTGATAAGAATTTGTTATTTAATCGCTATCAATATTATTATTCAAGATTTACTAGATTACTAAGGACGGATGACTTATAAAAACAAGAATTTGCCCTTAACTCCGTGCGGTATTAAAAAAAAAATAGTAAGTAGCCTATGTTTTCTTCCAGAGTATGTTCTACATATCAAAATTCCTCAAAATCCGTAGTAACGACTTTTGCATTTGTAATATTAGTAAGAAGTAAATTTAACATGTGTGTCATAGTATGACTCACTGAAATGGAAAAGGACACTGTCATATACAGGGGGTCCGAAATGACTCATTACATTTTAATATTAGATAATAATAATGTACAATGAACGTGAAAATATCTGTATTGATAACACTTTATCTCTTAAAGAAGATTATGATAAGGACATTTATTTCATTTCAATCTAAAAGTTTTTACATTTCATAAAAACAACAATTTTTAACAAAAATAATCGAACTAACGAACGAACTTTAAATTTAAAATTTCAATTCTGTTAAACCCTTTAACCATTCCTTGATTTTTTTATACATAAAGGTGGCAAACGAGCAAGCGGCTAAATTCGCCAAAAGCGACGCGACAGCTGCCCATAGACATCCGCAATTTCAGATGCGTTGCCTACCCTAAATCGATGGAGTAGGAGACGCACATAAAGAGGATATTTCCCCTATGCGTCTCCTCCAACATCAAATCCACTTTCCCATCCAATCCTTCTCTTATAAAGAAAAGGTAGGACGGGTTAGGGACTAAAATTGGGTCTCCGGCACCACACTCATCAGAAGAAACGCGGAATCGAGTCCACTTCACGCCTGTTTCTGTCTCGTCGTGGTATTTCACCGGGCGAGCCGACCCATTCCTGCGAAGATGTTAAAGCGGGCTCTACCACTGTAATAAACATTCATTAACTCTGTCTACATTTGCAGCAAGGGTTGATGTCATTTACATACAAAGCCATCAAGCACATGCGCACGGATGAAGAAGGCGCTGGGGGCACCATCATCAACATTGCATCCACCGCGGCGATCTCCAAGGGCGACCTACTACCGGCATACTGCGGCACCAAATCCGCCGTACTACAATTCTCACAGTGCATTGCTGTACGTACAACCTTTTTATTTTTATAGCATAACTAACTTTCACCCGCGACTCTGTCCCCGTGGAATTTAAAAAAAATAAGTAGCATATGTGTTCTTCTAGGCTATCGTCATCTATACCAAATTTCATCAAATCCATGCAATCCATATAGCCGTTAAGGCTACAAACTCTAACAAACATCCATCCCTCTAAACTTTCGCATTTATAATATTAATACGATATATCAGACTAGCTGTTGCTCGCGACTACGTCCACATGAAATTAAGAAATAGTAGAAAATATAGCCTATGTTACTCACTGGTTACGAAGCTTGTAAATAGTGAAAGAACTTTCGAAATCGGTCCAGTAGTTTTTCAGTTATATCAATACTTATCCCACAATTCTTGTAAATTCTCAGATAACAATCCAAAGTATACAATTTGTGATGGAAGTATCGAATTGTACTCTATCTGACAGTGACGTCACTTTTAAGCTATCTGAGCCTTTATCAGCCAGTGGTGGGAGTGAATGATCAGTATTCAATTACTTCCTGTTTCGCTAACCAATCAAATCAGTTAAAAACAACTAAATAGTTATTTATTCGTCGTTCTTATAGGTATTCATATTTTCTACTAATTTATATTAATTTTTCTCTATTATTTTTTGGGTTTTAGACTAATTTATACGAGCGGACCGGTGTAAGAATACTGACTCTATGCCCGGGGCCGACGGACACGCCGCTATTGCACAAGTTAAAGGAAAGGGGCAATGATGAAAAAGCTGGAGAGAGACTAGAAAATTACTTATCAAGTTCCGGTATCATCTCGCAAACGTAAGTAATTACAATAAGTTGTATTGAAAAGGAGTTTCAAATAACGCAAACAGCAGCTATTACAACAGCAAAGGATCACTAGCTGAAATTAATTATCTGAAATTCGTACCCTTTGAAGAGCTCGGAAATTACAAAATTTAGGACTCACTAGCCATAGCCAAGCTTGACTGGTTGACTTCACACACATATTTGAATTTCATCGCCCATCTGTTCGCGATTTTTTTCTTCTCTAGCGGGCACACTTTTGACTAAACTATCGCAAAACTGTTGTACAATTGTTGAATCAACTGTTTAATAGCATAACTAAAAAACGAGTAGTGTGCGCTGGTCCATGTAAGCTCGTAAGACGCAAAGAGAGATTAAACAGTCAAATGTGTGCGCGCGCTCTAAATGTAACGACTTTTAAACAAGTAATATAATTGTAACTAGAGATATTAATTTTAACACTGCACTAGAGATCTCATCAGGAATGCGCGCGAAATCAATCCTACTAATGACACTGACAGCTGTCAGCTAGGGACGTGACGTTTATACCGATAATCTAGTGTTGCGCCAATACTACAGCATGGTACTAATTTTCTTCTTAAAACTACATATAAAATTCGACAATTAGTAACAGATATTACGCCGGTATATGAACATAGGACCTTCATTATAAATCAAGCTTAACTGATCGGCTAATGCTATGAAATTAATTTCTTGTAATTTGTTACAGTGTCGATTCAGCAGTGAACGCGATGTTAAAGATGTACGCAGACGGAGATAACGGTTCCATTTGGTTAACAATTGACAACAAACCAGCAAAGAACATTACGGCCGTTGTTGATGCTGCATTTAATAGTTTTGTTGAAGCTATTATTAATTAAAAGTTTAAGCCTATTCTTGCTTTATTCCTTAGTATATTATATTAATATTTTATTGTCAATATGTTTTATCATCATCCACTTGTCCTTATTCCGTACGGAGGGTCGGGACAGTATGTGCTGCTCTTCCATACATCTCTGCTGTCATATCTGAATCCACTCCTTTCTTAAGCATATCCTCTTGCACACAATCCATCCATACTTTCTTCGGTCCTTGTTTAATCTCCCTTAATAAGTTTTTCACTATTACCTTAATGGCAATTTAATTTAAATTATTCTACATGTACATAAACGCGGTTCCACAACTCAAACATTGTCCATTCCTGTTTGAGTTAAATTGTAGCAATTCCTTTATGTTTAGAGAATTCGAAACTCAAACTAGAGAATGCTTTGACGACTAAAATAACAAGGCCCTTTCACACTGCTGGGCAGAGATAATTTAGAAACCTCTGGCCGTAAATAATTTCACAAAGACATCAGTCTACAATTCCTAGCATTCTTCATTAAATACTGAATACATCACTAACTAAATAAAGGTAACTTATAATATAAAACTCTGGCGTTTTCAGAACTTCCCACCAAGTTTTCATCAAAATTTTTCTAATAATTTAGGAACGTATAACAAACATAAATGTGACAAATTAAAAGCGAAATAAAACCAGCAACTCATAATCCGTAAACAGATTAATTCCAGTTATAGGAATTATAAAATATCTGTTCGTAAAACGGAATGGCGGATAAAAATATTACAAATAAATTAATTTTCCGTACTGGCGACCAGCGAGCGCTCGGTTGCAATTCAATTTGAGCAATAACTTTTCCGCCGGCAATCGCAGTCGGCCTACGAAGTTACAATCTAGAAATGATCCATATTAACTAATAAATTCAGTAGGGAACGAGTAAATACATTAGTGTACATATATTCACATTTTATAGATTACTAGCTTTCGCCTGCGACTCCGTCCGCGTGGAATTAAAAAAACAAAAGTGAGTAGCCTATGTGTTCTTACAGAGTATCCTCTACGTCTATGCCAAATTTCATCGAGATACCTTTAGCTGTATAGGCTACAAACTCTAACAAACATCGATCCATACTTCCATCCATCTAAACTTTTGCATTTATAATATTAGTATAAGTCCTCTGTCACAACCATTTAGAAGTACACAAACAGCAAAACATAGTATTTGGACTACTATACAGTTAATTATGTGAATGGGATAAACTCGGTTATACACCAATCTGTTTTGTCCGTCAGTTGTCACTGCAAGGTTAAAACCGTCATGCAAAACCTAACGTGTGTGACCTGCGTTAGAAATACCGTTTGCGACGTAACAAACTGAGTAATCTACGAGTATATCTCGGTACTCACCGTGATTGAGTCGGCGTCTGCGACAGCAAGGACCCCGAGCCACGCTTATTGAGGGGAGGGCGAGGCGCGGAAGGGCGGCGCTCCACCCCGGACGCGGAGCGGGTCGCCGGCGCACCCTCCGCCGACAGCACGCGCGCCGACACCAACGCCGCTTCCGGACAATGCTATAGACACAAGAGAAATAAGTTGAGGAAAATTTAACTAGCAATATCAATAAAGCTCGTCCTAGGCTTTGACGACCACGTTAATATCATCTGTCTTGTCAAGATAAACTACCGGCTATCCAACAAACCCGCGAACCAACGGCCTAGTCCGTCATTGTAGGACCTAAAATTGCACAATCTTATCGGCTGCCTTAATTGTATCGCAATTTCAGTAACAAATACCAGTGAAACGTAGGTAACGTAACATACTAAATGGTTGTGATTTGCACTTTTGTATTCCACGTTAATAAAACTGCATGGGAATTATTCTTGTAATTATATTACAATCATGAAAACTCATAGCTGCATGGCATGCAATAATAGTTACTTCATCACTGACATCTTTACAGTCCGGTTGTGGTCACCATGTAACAGTGTCAGTGATCAGATTTACCCCGCCACTCTTTTATAGCATTCAGTGGTTAAGGAACCTCCTTAGCTGTTCAAACCTCACGTCATTTTAAATTTAAAACACAAATTTACAAATCAAAATGTCGTTTGAATAAATTCTATTTACAAGATTGCTTTATAATACATTAGTATTTTATTACAGACATTAATCACTTCAGTTCAGTCGATTGTCTACAATGCTACATTTTATGGCTCAATAACTCCGAATGGACCACTTCAGTGAAACATTGTTATGCCCGCAACAGACGCTCAGATAAATTGAAGAGTCGAAATTTTCAGTTAAAACTGCGTGCGGAGGAGTATGTAGCGGTCTTTACTAGTACTTGAAGGTTTCCAACATACGTCAGTATAGTTTTTAATTTAATTGGGTTTTTTTTTAGCAATTCTTATTAAGTAATATTTTATTCTGTATTTTTCAATTTCTATGAACCTCCAAGGTGAAATTGAAGGTCAGTTCTAAAACACGAAACTTTTAATGATCGAAATTTAATTAAAGAAAACTTATCTTTCTTAAGTAAAAAATAAAACAAGTACAAGAGGAAAAGTTGAAAACAAAATTAATATATCTTTCATCAACAATCGAGATAATAAAATGAAATATTTTCTTGTCCGCAAACAAAATGTTTAGTAGACAAACAAAAACAACCAAGTACAAACATTAACGATACAAGAAAAAGAAAAACAAGCCATTGTATTGTAGCACTTGGGAATTTATCCAGAGTATTGACTAAAGTTTATTTCCCATCGGCATGCGGCCTATATACTACTAAAGAAATTCAGAAAACATTTACTGACTTACACTTTTTTCTTTTGTATTTATATACTAGCTTTCGCCCGCCACACCGTCCTCGTGGAGTTAAAAACCAAACCGAATAGCCTATGTGTTCCTCTAGAAAATCATCTACGTCCATGCCAAATTTCATCAAGATTCTTTCGTTAGATTATGCTACAAACTAACAAACATCCATCCATCTATCCAGACTTTCGCATTTATAATATTGGTAAGATATAAGATTTAAAAAACGAATATAAGAGCCCAAAAACGTCATTACAATTTTAAGGGACCGTCCCACAAATTATAAGTAAATTGTCTTATAACAATCCAACGTTTAAAATATGTAATATCGGATTATGTTGCCTTATCTAACAGTGACGTCATTAAGCTATCTCAGCCTCTATCAGCCAGTGGTGGGACTGGCCCTAATTGTAACAATGGTCATAAATTAACCATGAATTTATTCCAGATGTGCATAAAATATCGTGTTCATTTTGACGTGTACATAAATCAATAACGTTATGCGTGTGATCTCAATATTTGTGTCATTTCCACAAGATGGTAATCGTGCCCCGTAAAATCTCATGCGACAAGCAAGGGCGAATAAACGCCCCAATTACAAAGGAAGACCCGCGTGAATTACAAATATAATATAACTGCTATAGTTAAACAGTAGTAGAGAGAATTACATGAAAATTTATTTGCTCATTGATCGAAATTTACACGTAATTCTTAATCCAAACATACTAACTACTATTATAAATGCGATAGTTTGAATGGATGGATGTTTGTTACGAGTTTGTAGCCAAAACGGGTAACGGGTTTCGATGAAATTTGATACTGATGTAGAGGATAGTCTGAAAGAACATAATCTACTCACCTTTTTTTAATTCCACCCGGATATAGTCGCGGGCGAAAGCTAATATTTTACAAAAACATTTTACATACTATGCGAGCTTTAATTGTGTAAAATCTCATATTCGTACGTTCACGTAATTGTTTTAAAAAATAGGCACAAACTTTTCGCTTACGTATTAATATAGTGTTAATTGAAATCCTACTGCCAATCGAAGTTTCAGAATCCACCAGCCAATTCACAAAGCATTTTATATTTGCAATTACAAGTCCTGCATATATTAGCAAAGGACCAACGGATAAGCGTAAAAATAATGGAACCTTCCCTACACTGAATAATTTATAAGACCCACAAAACCCAATCTATTAATCTTCTTCAATAAGCAACATAATGAAAAACATCTAGAATGTTCTCTCGAACAGAACCATCTCTAGTTCTAACGTTCACTACAATCAGCATCGGTGTTAGAAAAGGGCGACCGCCCAGGGCGCCTAGTAGGCAGGGGCGCTACAGATTTACGAATCACTCCCATATGACACTCTCAACGCCCTCCCCCCCGCGCCCAGGGCTCCAAAGGTATGTGATTTACTCCAATATAACACTCTCAACACCGCCCCTCTAATGGCTACAAAGGAAGAGGAAGACCGAAGAAAGTATTGATGGATTGTGTGAAAGAGGATATGCTTAAGAAAGGAGTAGATTCAGATATGACGGCTGATAGAGATGTATGGAAGTGTCGGTTACAATCCTTTAGTGTTAATTTCCCACACTAAAACTACACTTAGAGACCCAATGTATGTTACAATTATAATTTATTACTGGACGTAATTTAGCTAAATGCTAAAATATCCGATACCTCGGTTTCGGATTAAAGATATTTCGTAAAGTAATCAAAGTGAAAGCGTGATTCAATCTTACTAATGGGAGATTGCATCTGCCGAATATCAGAGACGAACTTTATTTCACAGCAACATTACCATAAAAGCAATTTATAGAATTACATTAACGAAAAAAATGTGTAATGTTAACAAAAAAGAGGCAAACCTAAACAAGTCCAAATTAAAATTCAATGTATAATCAAAACGTGAAATTCAGCCTGTTTTAAATATCTGTCTCTGTTCTTCCGGGGGGAGTAAAAGAGATGACAGGCTATCACCTCCTTTAATGTAAAAAGTACTTGGTTTAAGACCATATTATCACTCTAGACGTAGCCTACATTGGCGACGCTTATGAAGCATTCTCATACATTCCATTGTATATGATTAAAAATCTAATTAAAAAATCTTTTTCCCATTAATAAAGCTTCTTATTTACACTAACTACAGCATTTTGATAATTTAGACTTTATGTTGAACTGGTAACTGGTTTGAGATAACATACGAGAGGTAATTACGTTACAGCAACCTTGTAAAGACATGCTGTTTGTATCGATTGCATGTAACAGACACGCGTGTATACCGTGCAAGGCATACATAATGTCCGCCTGAACTTAGGCTTTGTTTAATTTATATAAGACTAACTGTAACTCGCGACTTCGTTCGCGTCAAATTAAAAATTAGCCTACGTTACTTATAGTTAAATTACATTTTTAATAGCGAAAGAATTCTTAAAATCTACTGAGTAATTTCTACTGTGAAATACATACAAAAATACAAATCTTTCCTCTTTATAATATTAGAATAGATTATTCGGATTCGCGAGCAAAAGTATAAATCTACGACTGAGACATTAATTAAAGGATATTATTTACTTTTCACGATAAAAATTTATCTAAACAAACAAAACAAAGTTAAACGCGATAATATCGATAAATTTCCAATTCCAACAGTACATCCCTTATCAGAAAAACAAACATTGTGTCGACAAAATATTTTGTATTCGTCTCAGCATCGCCTAACGAAGCAAAATATTTGTTTTGCCGAAACGAAAACATAAATTACGACGTAAACCGTTGACAAATGTTAGATTTAACGCACCCACCACGATACTGTATTACTTTAAAAAATATAAATAAACCCTGATTAGATAAACAGGTGTTTTTACTATATTATGGACGTCAATGTGGTTATAAGTTAATAAAAAAAAAAACTGTTAACTACCAAACGAGAATAAGCTTTAAACAAAGTAATATTGTACAATATTAGATACGATCTGTTGCCCACGACTTCGCCCGCGTGAAATTATTATAAAGCCACTGATAACTTGCTTTTAAATGGAGAAAGAATTTTTTAAATCGAACCACAAATTAAAAAAAAAATGTCTCATCACAACGCTTTCGGTATAAATATTTACTTTGTACAAGTTAGAATTTCAACAAATAAATCGAAGTATTTTATTTACGCATTTAGTTGGATAATTAATGTTTTGGCTTGTAATTTTTTTACTAGCCGGCCGCCTGCCTGACGCCAAACCCTCCTAGGGACTACTTAAATAATAAATATTAACTATTTTATTTATTATACATGCTTATTAAAAATTAAAATAATTATAAAACAAACAGGGAATAAAAAAATCTGAAATAAAAAACACACACACACTAAAAACACAAACACAAAAATAAGTTCCTCTACTCTGTTTCTGCTTCTGGTCTTTCTTGATTTCTTTGTTGGTGATCGTTCCCTGGGCTAAAGTTGTTGTTGCTGTCCTCTGAGTTTTGATGGGTACCGTTTCCTAAAATATGATTCTTGTGCTGATTTTTGAGTTTCAATCGAAATTTGTTGGAGTCAAAGCTCGTCAAAATTTGTTCATTATGCATCACTGCCATTACCATGGTACTTAAAATGTCCGTATAGGTCCAGTCAAATTTTGCATGAATGATTTCATATGGAGTAAATATGGTATATATTTTTTACTTCCTTACGATCTAATTTATTTTCCTTACTTCGGAACACCAATTATTAAATAACACCAACGAAAAACATAAATAAATAAAATAATTTTCCTTAAAAGAATATGACAGTTGACCGCTGACATTGATTGACATTTATAATTATTATATGGCTTATTCAGGCCATGTACTGGCGAGCCAGTACATACGTCCGGTCCGCTGCTGGCGATAGTGACAGGTTCGGTGTCTCGGTGGGTTTACACCAGGGGTCGGCTTTAAGCCCGTATCTGTTCCTCCTGGTAATGGATGCTTTGACATCAAACATACAGGAGGAGGCACCCTGGTGTATGCTTTATGCCGATGACATCGTGCTTGTCGGGGAGGATGAATGCGAGGTACAGAGCAGGTTGGAAGAATGGCGGGTTAAATTGGAGGGAGCTGGTCTTAAAATTAGCAGGACTAAAACTGAACATTTGTTTTGCGATTTTGGCGGTCCGACCAGCTTCTCTCCAATCGCCTTAAATGGTGTGCCTCTACCAACCTGCTCCGACTTTAAGTACCTCGGTTCTCTAGTCCAGTCCGACGGTGGCGTTGACCGAGACGTAAAAAGCCGAATAAATGCAGGTTGGATGAAATGGCGACAGGTTACTGGTGTGACTTGTGATCCAAGAATGCCTCTTAGGCTTAAGGGACAGATCTACAAGTCCATCATAAGACCTGTCGTATTGTATGGATCTGAATGTTGGCCCACCAAAGTTGCGGATGAAAAGAGATTGCATGTGGCTGAGATGCGTATGTTAAGATGGATGTGTGGTGTGACAAGAATGGATAAAGTTAAGAATGTGTACATTAGAGGAAGTTTGAAAGTAGCGCCAGTGGTGGAGAAATTGAGAAGCAAAAGGTTAGCGTGGTATGGACATGTTATGCGACGAAATGATGGGGACATAAACCAGAAAGTGTTAAGATTGAATGTGGATGGCTACAAAGGAAGAGGAAGACCGAAGAAAGTATGGATGGATTGTGTGAAAGAGGATATGCTTAAGAAAGGAGTGGATTCAGATATGACGGCTGATAGAGATGTATGGAAGAGCAGCACATACTGTGCCGACCCTCCATAAGGGATAAGGGCAAGTGGATGATGATTTAGTTGGATAATTAAGAAGCTTTGCCATTTCTCAAATGAAGCAGCCATAGAATACTAGACGAAGATTGATAACGGAGGTATTGTGATTAATTATTTTGCCGTAGAAAAACCTCTTCAGTAAATTTAAAAGAGGAATGTAAGTTTTCTTGACGCTATTATATTTATAGTGAACGAATTTCCATAACATTCTAAAATGATCCAGAAATTCATTCAGACCCAGATTTCATTTAACTAGCTTTTACCCGCGACTCCGTCTGCGTGAAATTAAAAAATAATAATAAAAACGAAAAAGAAGTAGCCTATGTTACTCACAGACAAATTACCTTACGAAAGAATTTTTCAAATCAGCCTAGTAGTTTTTGAGTCTATTCATTCCAATCAAACAAACAAAGATTTGCTCTTTATAATATTAGTACAGATAGAGATTAAAAGGTTATTTTTTTCGAGAACTTATCATATTATTATTACCTTTAATTAGAGGTAATTAAATGCCTTGGTTTAGTTTTTTTTTTGCACTTTTAACACCATCGTTGTAACATGATAAATCCTACTTGTCATTTATTTATAGTTTTACATATGATATGATATTTAACAGTGGTAGTGCCCGCTTTAACATCTTAGCACGAATTGGCCGGCACGCCCGGTGTAATACCACGACCACACAGAAGACAGGCGTGAAATGGAAGCAATTCCGTGTTTCGTCTGATGAGTGTGGTGCCGGAGGCCTAATTTAAGTCCCTTTCTCTTTACCACCCTTTTCTTACAAGGAGAGGTTGGGAAGAGGAAGTGGATTTGACGGTAGAGGAGATGCACAGGAAGGGGAAATATCCTCTTTCTGTGCGTCTCCTCCTCCGTCGTATAAGGGTAGGCAACGCATCTGCAATTGCGGATGTCTATGGGCAGCGGTCGCTTCGCCATTTTGGCGATTTCAGGGGGCCGCTTGCTCGTTTGCAACTTTATGTTATAAAAAAAAAAACATATGATAAACTTGCTGTTCCCGTGCGACTTCATCCGCATGAAATTATGAAAATTGTTTTATTGATTACATTTGTCAAATTTAATTGCAAGTGTCAAAATGACAGACAAGACATGATGACAAAGCATAGCAATTTCGCTTTCTTGGTGTTGGCAGCAACTTATGGTCTCTTTCCCACATTAGGGTTTTTATCCAAAATATTTACCCCCTAAGTTTAATGGCGTGAAAATATATAGCCTAAAACGTGACGTAAGTGTAGAGCTTTATATTAAAAAAAGAATTATTCAAAAACATGCTGTAATTGCTGACATCTTAGGCGAGAAAGAAGTGTGTGTTTACGCTTTATTATAATAGTATAGATAAATAGATTAAAAACGATTATAAGATTTTTTTATAAACATCACTATTACTGAAGAAAATCAACATTTAATTTACTCGAGCTCTATTACAATACTTATTACGCTGTACCCAATATATGGTCTTGACTTATTTCATATTTCTATTATATTCGGACTCCCTGGGCGTAGGTATGCAATAACGAGGTCGTTGTGCCTTTGTTTGTGCCTTGAGTTATTTGATTTCCACTAACTAGAAACTAGAGTATGCCTTCCAACGTAATATCAAGTGTTTGTTTTTTTTATGAGTTGGCAAACGAGAGTGGCCACGTGAACTCGCATAAACAGCGAAACGACCGCTGTAATAGAAGCGTTGCCTACCCCCCTCGTCGGAAAAGGACACAAACATTATCTTACGAATCTTACTCTTACTAATATTATAAATACGAATGTTTAGATGGATGGATGTTTGTTAGAATTTGTAGTCTAAACGGCTGAACGGATCTCGATGAAAGTCATAGATGTAGAGGATAGTCTGGAAGAACACATATACTTCACTTTTGTTTTTTTTTAAATCCACGCGGACGAAAGCTAGTAATGCATAAAACATTCAAATGCAACTAAACCCAATCCATTTCACAATTGTATGTTGAATCATACTTATATTATAAATGCGAATGTTTAGATGGATGGATGTTTGTTAGAGTTTGTAGCCTAAACGGCTGAACGGATTTCGATGTAATTTGGTACGCGGATGGCGTCGCGAGCGAAAGCTAGTTCTTCATAAATATAGAGCAATAGAACTAAAACGTTGTGGACATATTGTTTGATAAAATCAAGAGTAATTTTTCAATGTCACAACCAACCATTTATTAACACGACAAGGATTTTCTTGACATCTACAAGAAGTACAGTACGGGAAGGATATTTCCAACCCATTTCTGTAAAATCACACTTCTATACAAAGACTGTTGGTTTCTCTCTTTTTATCAGATATTGAAATTTGCCATTTCAAAACTGTTATGGTTGTTTTGGTGAACATGGGATGGAAATTTATTTCCTTGACTGCAAAGCGAACATAAATCTTGTTGCGGTTTAGTTCGGCCTCACGTGACACGCCGCACGGGGGATGGGAAATCAATACATTACGTTCGCCTTGTAACTATTCTGTGTACCCAACCGAAATAAGTGTGCACCAATAGTACAGATATAAGAAAGATACGAAATCTCACAGATACAAATAAATACCAAACCTTTTAAAACGTTATCTATAAGTTTCCCATTGACGTGTGCTTTTAACATTTATAACTAACTAGCTTTCGCCCGCGACTCCGTCCGCGTGGAATTAAAAAAAAACAAGAATGAGTAGCCTATGTGTTCTTCCAGACTATCCACTATATCTACAACAAATTTCAACGAAATCCGTTCAGCCGTTTAGGCTACAAACTCTAACAAACATCCATCCATCCATCTAAACTTTCGCATTTATAATATTAGTATGAAGTATGACTAGCTGTTCCCGTGCGGGTTCATCCGCACGAAATTAAGAAATCTTTATTTTATTGTTTACATTTGTCAAATTCTAAATTGCAAATGTCAAAATTACCGTTACAATAATAACCGTAATGTTGGCACCTTGTATTTTATGATCTCTTTCCCACATGAAGGTTTTTTCCCAAGTTGTTTATCCAATAAGTTTAACATACTCGTAAAAAAAACATATAGCCTAAAGCGTATCGTAAGTATAGGGCTTCAAAAATATGCTGTGATTGCTGAAATCCTACGAAGTAGTGTGTGTTTACGCTTTATTATATTAGTATAGAAGTATAGATAAAGTTTAACTATTTAAAGAAAAATACGCGACAATAAACAAGCCGGTTTTTATGCTACAGAAATCATTGTCATTTGTACAAACAACAATAAGAAAAACAAAAAAATGGATGTAACGAGTTTTATTACTCTAACCGTGGATTACCGTAGTTAATCATGAAACATAGTTATTATCTTAAGTTACTATTTATGGTTATTCGAGTTAATCTGGTGATGGCCACACTAGACAATGCCATCCTGGCCAATCCTGGCCAATGGTATCCTGGCCACCGAAATTCATATATACTCTCCGTATCCATACACAAAATTACAGAAACCCACACTCAGGGCAGCGTTATAGCATTTAATTATAAGTACAAGAAGATATTCAAAACATTTATACAAAAACATAAAATAATCTACCCTATTTGAACAAACAATATGAGAGAAGAAGCTACATGAAATAATATAGTTACTATCTAGCCAGACAACGCACATTATAACAGTGCAAGGTAATCTATTTAAATATTACAGTAAGAAACAACAGTGTACGAATCTACATGATTGCTCACTCAAGTAAGTAAATTATGCGACAAGCTACATGCTTCATACGGGTCGGGATTAACTCCATGCACCTCTAAACGCCCTTGAACGATTCAATAAATAATCCAATATTAAATCATATCTTAACAACTTTATACTCGCAACTTATCTAATAAACAAACCATTTATAATTAAACTTAACTAAAATGGTTTTTTTCTCATTAAAAAGATATAACAAAGAAATATAACTGCATTTTTTTTGACCAACTTCTCAAAAGATAGAGGTACTCAATTCGTCTGTATGTTTTTTAAACGTTATAATTCCATCTTCACGAACATGAATCATTGTCACGTTCCGACTGAACCGAACGTGCAAGCGAGAAAGCAGAACAAACGATAGAGAGGCACGAATCGCCGTAAACCGACTTTTTTAAAGACATGATGTTTCATCAACAATAATCTTCTAATCTCCGAATAGCCGTAGGCCTCTGCAAAGGCTAAATTAAAAAGTAAATCAGAAGAAAGAAGGAGTTTGCGAAACATTTTATATTCTAACATACATACCTTGCTACCAACATTTACAACAAATTATAACTTCTTTAATATACAAAATTGCCAAAATAAACTGCGAAAATATTACACGCAAACAGTAAAAAAACGACACAACATTTTCCTACCCTATTTCGAGGTCGGTAACATCCACTCTAATTTACTAAAGCTATCCGATACACAGGTGCAGACAAACATAAAACCTTTTAGGGGTTAATGGTGCTTTGTCACCATTAGAAACTAATGCCCCGTTTTGTTTTATCTCGCGGACCAACCCCTTTTTTATTCTGTCTAGCGCCGTAACGAGAAAAACACAGACGATTTCTCCAATAAAAATAGTAGTTAGTTACTATTTAACTAGAATAAAATCTATTACATTTTTTATTTTATTACATAACTTTTGCTTTAATGTTCACTTTAATAATGCTCCATTTTTAATATTTGCTACTAAATAAACGCTAGAATTTCGTATGACTAAGTTTAATCTGAAATTTTTTATCTGTGTTATTTCATACACAATAATATATTTTACATTATAAATATGAAACAGTAGGTTGTTTTAGTTCTTCAACGAATTGCATTAGTTGTGAAAGAGTACCAGCCGAGAAAGCGCAGCGGGCGGTTAATGCTTTAACTTCGTAACAAAACAGTTCACTTACATTGTTGCTACAAGCTATATATTTATTACTAAGTAATAGTTCTGGGCTATAGAGGCAAGCTTGTAAGAAAAGAATGAAAGAGCCTGTTGATAGAAAATAGCAAAAATTCGTATAGACATTATCACTATTTTGAACGAATACAGTAAAGAACAATTTTAATAAATTTCTATGAAGATTTGAAACTTAAGACTTCCAAGAGAACTTAATACTGGATGAATTTCTTTCTCATACACAGATGTTAACAATATTGTTTTATAGTAAACGATGATGTTTCTTTAACAAAAACATTTCCCAATAATCAAATAAACGTTAATTTCCAGAGTCTAAATCGAAATGGGAGTTCGTGCGGCAAATTTGTTGAGATCACGAACAGCGATTTCATTCATTCAATCCTCTCTCAGAGGAAATTTAATCTGGAGTTCATTTAAGCCCTTTGATGTATCTTAATAAAATCTTACTTTTATGTTAAAATTACGTTTATTCTGTTACAGTACATTTACCGTAATGTAGCCAACATTTGAACATTTATAATCAGTTACCGAAAGTATTGTTTTTTTTTTTTATAACATAAGGTGGCGAACGAGCAAGTGGCCACCTGAAACCGCCAAAATGGCGAAGCGACCGCTGCCCATAGACATCCGCAATTGCAGATGCGTTGCCTACCCTTATACGACGGAGGAGGAGACGCACATAAAGAGGATATTCCCACTTCCTATGCATCTCCTCCAAAGTCAAATCCACTTCCTCTTCCCAACCTCTCCTTATAAGAAAAGGGTGGTAAAGAGAAAGGGACTTAAATTAGGCCTCCGGCACCACACTCATCAGACGAAACACGGAATTGCTTCCATTTCACGCCTGTCTTCTGTGTGGTCGTGGTATTACACCGGGCGTGCCGGCCCATTCGTGCTAAGATGTTAAAGCGGGCATTACCACTGTTTGATTTATTTCAACTGGAAGAAAAACAACTATTGTATTTACTACATATTCATAGGATAATAACAACGTTAAAACGAAAAATCTAGTTCAATGAAAATCTCTTAAAAATGCAGTTGCCTCGAGGTTCGTTAAACGCATACCAGTCTGTTATTTAGTCACTTCAGATAAAAGCTTTTGTACGAACACAATCGAGTGCACATGTTTGCTTTAATTAAAAACGTTAAGGAACTTAACCTCTTTTCAAAAATAAAATTGTGGTTTCCTTTATACTATGCTGTTCATAAATCTCGCCTGAAAATGAAAAAAACGAGCAGCCCTTGTATTCCAGATTATCCTCTACACCTATGCCAAATTTCATCGAGATAACTTCAGCGGTTTACGCTACAAACAACATACATCCATCCATCTAAACTTTCGCATTTATAATATTCTAAGATTAAAATTTATCATATTAAAATAGATGATCGATATGGAATTCTCTTGAAATTAAAAAGTGCTTGTATTGTTTAAATTAATATTAAAGAGAACTAGTCAAGTATAAAGCCCATCTTCTGTCAGATCAAAAAGTTTACCAACGTATTACCCGTCACAGACTAGAGTTATGTCGATAAACTTTGGTTGTCGACAAAACTTTGTAGGAGCGGAGTAATTTAAATCGAACTTCCAAAGTACAGGCGCTTGCCAAATCTGACGATATTAAATTTCCAATAACCAATGTCAATATCAAATGAAGTTTCAAATTAAATTTCACGAGAATCGAATATTACGTTATCGACAGAACGATGGTAATCTAATGTAATCAGACGAACTTCGACATTACCTTTACTGAAAACAATTTGCATTAAACGTATAATTTCAGCTATCTTTAATTGAATTATCTTTAAAGTATCCAAAGTCGCAAAATGCTTTAGAAAACTACATTAAGATTGAGAAACATAAAGTATTGAGATATGGTCTATTTCATTCGAATATTTGGATCTATTAAAACTAACTCCTCTCACTGGGGAGTGATATTATTTTATTTTATAAGGCAAATTTGAAATATGTGAAAATAATTTGGCGCCTGTGAAAAGAAAATAGCATGTATCACGCTGAGAAAAATTTCAAACAATTACTCCTATGTCATTATTGAGTGCTTAAAAGCATTTTATACAATAGCGTCGCAGTCTTTTATTGTGTAGTCATCAACGTCTAAGTTAACAATAGAAAACAACATATTATGGTCACGTACACGTAAAGACCACCTTTTACTAAAAATAGTTTTAGTAGAAGTGAAATAAAAAGTATGGGTTTTAATGTAGAACTTTAAAAGCGAAATTACTAAAACTAAGGTATTTCAAAGTTCATCATAAACCACGCGATTAATCTTTAAATAAACTTCAAGTAAAATTATACAGTAATATGTGGAAATATTTTAATTATCTTCAGTCTACGTAGAAAGGCTTTTGGCATTAGATACTCTCTCGGGAGTCTTATATTACGTAACTACAATCTGAACTCGTTAGCGGACCAACTTTATAATCTACTTTAGTGGTAAAACAAACATTTAAGTTTTAGCATACTCTTAGATTTTAATCAACATTAAAACATAATTCACTAACAAGAACATTGGTATCCATATTGAAGGTATTCCAATGACAAGACAAGAGTAATTATATCTGCAAATATGTGTAATAGAAGAAAACTAATAAAAAACAACAGGCGTTTTATCATTGTTGTGTTTACACTTAAAAGGCCATTCAAATTCAGTAGATGGCCGTTTGTTACTTAAACAAAAATTCATCGTCATTTCCTTAAATAAATTCCCCAAGACATTTACATACAAAAACAAACAGTGGAATACCCCGACGAAAAGTAAATAATCTATTCAACAGTGTGTACGAATCAATAAGAGAGATGTGTGCCTGAAAAGTGTCAGATACGATAGATTTGGATTTACTCAAGCAACCCACCCGATGTTCGACGAATTTATCGCGGCGGGGAGTAATGGAAAGAATTTTTCCTACTGATTTAAATTTCTTTATTTGAACCTTTCGCACAAAAGAGAGGATCTTTTGAGATCGCTCGAGTCTTTCAAGGACTCTCCGGTATCTCTTGAATAAGTATTGGAATAATCGCTTTGGAGAATCTTTATTATTTAAATCATTAAGTGTGACTTTATTGCTTTACTTAAGCAGCTTTAATTACGTTTTATCGATTTTTTTAATGGAAAAGGGCCTCGGACTATTCTTGGTTAAATTGTTTTGTAGAGATCGCGTAATTATTTGTATTTTATTATTTTATCTTCAACTTATATAGTGCTTAGAAGCATAACATCAAATTCTACCTAGCGTGTAATCGCAAGACTGTCCGCGTCCACCGAAATCGCGAAATTTGCACGGACATAACTACTTTACAAGAAACTTACTGCTTAAATAGGCACTTACCTTAGCAATCTTATGTAGTAGTGCGGTAGTAGAGCTGGTTTTGAACAGTCCTAGAGCGCGTCTCCGTAGCCCTTGTCCGAGGCAAGCCTCCACCGCGCCGCACAACGCAGTCACACCGCCGCTCTCCTCGTGCACAAACTTTCGTGTCACAGCCTGACAGAAAACATATTTTATTACAGCAGAAGAGTGTTAGCCTCTGTTCTGTGTCTAATCGCCTAGATATCTCTTGCCCATAGTAAAATGACTGTATATTAACATGATAATCTTACTTCTTACTAATATTATAAACTAGCTTTCACTAGCGACTCGGTCCCCGTGGAATTAAAAAAAAAACAAAAGTGAGTGGCCTATGTGTTCTTCCAGACTATCCCCTATATGTATACCAAATTTCATCGAAATCCATTCAGCCGTTTAGACTACAAACTCTAACAAACATCCATCCATCTATACATTCTCATTTATAATATTAGTATGAAGTATGATGAGAAATTTTAGATGGATGGATGTTTGTTAGAGTTTGTAGTCTAAACAGCTGAACGGATTTTGATGAAATATGGTATGGATGTAGAGTATAGTCTGGAAGAACACATAGGCTACTCACTTTTGTTTTTTAATTTCACGCAGACGGAGTCGCGGGCGAAAGCTAGTCACTAACAAAGCGACGGATTTCTTGACTTAGGGTGTATATTTCCATTTAAAACGTCCTAGTATTTGGCGATTTGTGTAAAGAAACAAATGAGAGCTTTACGATAAAAATAAGTAAGACCTATTTCCACCTGGCAACTAGCCGCACGCTACTGGCTGTGTCTCGCCAGGTGGAAATAGAACGGTCACCTACATTTCGCAGCTAAGTGAAAGAAGATCTTACCTCTTCCATCAACTGTTTTACTTCTTTTTTGACAGCGGCGATGAGACGCTCCTTCTGCTCCGCGCTAGGGTCCGCGGCCGCGGCGTTAGCGGTTGGCATCTCGTCCGCTTCACTTTCAACTATGAAAATAAAACCATACTTAATATTTGTGTAGCGTAATAAAGTTATTCTTATGACAGTTTACAGATTAATAATTACGATTAATAAAACGTAGTGTTACATTTCAAATATCGTCGTTAACAAAGATGATAAGACAAAAATACTAACGCCCGGTTCACACTTGGCCAATACAGTTGGACAATAGTAGGCAAGGTATGTATTGTATGGACACATTGGCGCCAGTTAGTTCACTTTACACCAGTTGTATGCCAGTTCAATTACAGTAGAACCTCGATAACTCAAACCTGGGTAACATAAAAACCACTATAACTTCAAAAAATAATATGTTCCCTTCCTATCAGAGCCCAAAACCTCTATAACATAGGCCTTTGATAACTTAAGACCTCTATAACTTAGAATATTTTGTGTTTCCCTTGGACTTTAACTTATCGAGGTTCTACTGTATTAAGTTAATAATTTTACATAATTATTAACTTAATAGTGTATAGTCTAATTACACTTTACCTAACCTTAAATAAATTTTCGTTATTTTCTAAGACAGTTGTATAATTACAATAGTATATACATTGTATTCAAACTTTCGATGTAACATTTAATTTTACTCCCATAAAACACATCTAACATATTTCTTCAGAAAGTTAAAATTAATTGCCAAAAAATAAATATAAACTTCAATCTATTTGACAGTTCTTGACATAATTATTATGCAGATGACAGAAAATCACAAAAGTAAAAGTTTTAAGCAGAATTATCACAAAATAAAGATGATTTTTCTCAGATTCGAATAATAGTTCGATTTTATGATAGAAATACACTCAATGTAGTAAACCTCTGCTATACGTATTTAACTTAGACATACTCAGTCGTCCCTTTCATTCTGTGTGAAAAAACAGAGATAACACTATTTTGCACAAAACAGAGGAAACGGTCCTATCAATACACTCAAGTAAGGTTTTCACAGAGAGCGGTTTATTTCCGTCAATCAGGGACGGTTAAGAAAAGTTTTCCATTATGGCACAAGAAAGTAATTCACGTCGCGTACCCCTGAAGAAAGCCGCTAAGTGCTGTTGGAGGGCGCGAGAAACGCTAACTTTTAATGTGCCTTTTTTTTCTTTTCCTTCGCTTGTAGCTGTTGAAGCCAGTTTAAAAAGGCAAAGAAAACTAGATTCGTTGCCTGCGATTTCCACGATGAATTTCAATAATTTCGGGAAAATAAATATTTTGTACAGTGAATTGATAAACGACTTTTATTTTTTACATTTCTACAAAGAAATTTGTGTAAAATTCAAACTTAAATGTTTGTAAATGTGTTCTTAACATCACGTAATAAAATCCAAGCAACACTGAATTGCTAATCTTGAATATACAATAAGGAAATTTCATAGCGTCCCAAATTGAGGCTCCTTCGCTGTAATAAAAGAATTTTATGCTCATCTATACAAATTTATCTTTCTTTCATAACCTATTTTCCCCGAATGTCCTCGCACATATTTCTGTATCCCTAATTGGCACCTTTCGATATTTACTTCCTATCTCCGAGAATTTTATTGGATCATGAAAAATATATGATTTAGAGATAAGTATTGTGACAGTATAAAATTGGAACCAAGATCGTGTCTATATTTTACTCATTATCTCCTCGTCCATATTCTAGCCTCGTAGGGTCGGAATTACGGGTTTTGGTCCAAATAAAATTATTTTCCGTCATCTATTCATCACTCCATCTTGATCATGTTAACTTTTATGCAATACATCTCTTTCTAGGCCTACCTGTCCTACCGTGGCCATCAGAAATCTAAAATCTAACTAGAATAATTTTCTAGAACAATGTACTCATATTATAGTGAAAAAGAAGCAAGTCGTAGCATTTCAAAACTTAGTTATTACCGTGTATTTGTGAAATTAAAAAAACTCTAATGGTTAAAAAACTTACTTTATTTTATCGTAATGCATTTTTATTGCAACATTATAATCAGATCGGATGTACTAAATGTAGAGCGAGGATTGAATATGAATCAGTTCCCAGAATTTTATCTGTTTTTACACGATTAACTTCGCTAACAAAAAAAAACGCTGCCTTTCGTCGACTAACCTATATTCTATTTCTAAGTGTTGAAACAATTTTCTTTATTTTATTAAAAGATTAGTTTTCGCCCGCGACTTAATCCGCGTGGAATTAAAAAAAAACAAAAGTGAGTACCCCATGTGTTCTTCCAGACTATCCTCTACATTTACCGAATTTCATCGAAATCCGTTCAACCGTTTAGGCTACAAACTCTAACAAACATCCATCTATCCATCAATCTAAACTTTCACATTTATGATATTTTGATCAATTTATTAATATTTTTTGTGTTGTTACTTAAAATAAGGTAAGTATATTGTTTGAAATTCAACAATCGTGGGAGCATTTTTTGGAAAAAATGCGTAATTAATATTTAATTGTAGATAGAAATCAAATAATTCATAAATTGACACAACCGTTTCAAGGCCGTGAAAATATTCCCAAACATCATCACATGGCCATTCGCCCACACTTACTGTTATCGCGTTAAAACGGTTTGTACTTGAATTAAATGCCCTACAAAAAGGAACATCACTTTTTATCAGTCTATTAACATAAAAACATCATACACTTAAAAGCTTAGTTTTAAAAAATACAAAAATTAGTTAACAAACACCTATTGCATACATACCTTTATTTTCAGCGGCCATTATTCTTTTGGGGGCGAAAATTGTCGCATCATTGATTTAAAAAACATTACCAATGCACCGATAACATCGTCTCGTGTCGTATAGGGCGCAACTAGTTGTGGGAAACGTGTTTACAATGTCACTGATGGTTGAAAATGGCTTGTTTGTGGGGAAAAATCGATGTGGCGTCGCGCGCAGAGCGCCGTCGGCTACAACTTTGACAGTGATAAGGCGCCTGCCGATCCACAATATACCTACCCTGTGTACAATAGAATAACCAAATTGTAATAAACGTTCTTGGATATAACTAACTTATGCATAGTAAAGCTATTACAGTAGAATGCAGAGTTTCTTCTAGGTTAAAAAGCAAAACGCTGACCTTGAACTTTCTGTATTATAGTGCATTGCAGTTCTTATGAAAATAATGGGCATTTTCTTTAATGTATCTAATACATGTTAATTTAAAACACCTCATTAAAAGTTTTTCGAGTGGTGTTAGGGCGGGGCGGGAAATTAGCCATGTGAAATTACGTAAAACTTTTCTTATTAAACTTTTGATGGACATTTTATTCATTAATCTGGTATTGTTTTGAAGATTAATTAATGTACTTTTAATTAATCATTGAACGGTCCTGAACGGATTTAAATATTTCAAATATAATTACACGATTCTGATAGTTATTATCTGCCTCCAGTATAAGTAAATAAGCTAAAATAAAGGACTGACTTAGGCCCACGACTCCGTCCGCGCGGAATTTAAAAAGAACTTCAAGTGTAGTGTAGCCTACGTGTTCTTCTAGACTATGTTCTGTATTTGTGCCAAATTTCATCGATATCCCTATATCAGTTTAGGCTACAAAGTCCAAACATCCATCCATTCAAACTTAAGTATTAAAAATTAGTAAGATTTCGCCGTTTAACCTTTTTACATAATAAATAATAGTAAACGTGTAATTAGAAACATATTAAATGTGTGTTTGCGTAAATGTAGCTTAGCAGTATGTATTTTTATCCATTTGATTTAATCCTGGTACGGCTTTTCGCTTCTTCTATTTTTTGTCTCCTTCTTAAGAGACTTGTGTTCGATAACATGTTAACAGTCTGTCTTCACTGTTATTATACAACCAACAATATTGACATCATTTACGCTGTAATTGAAAAAAAAAACTGATCTACATCTACTACAAGTATCGATATTTTTAACGTCCCTCAATGTTATTTAATATTTGCATTATTATTACTACTTACATTACGAAATACCAAAATACAACAATTTTGGTTAAAGTAATCTAATAAACAACGTTTTCTCTTTAAATAATTAATTTAGTTATAAAGACATCGATTCTATGTGCCTACGTGCCTATTTAAGCGATTACAATTTTGAGTAGCAGTAACACTGATCCATAAATGTCATTTTGACAAAGAGAATTGTCTCTGTCACTCTGTCATAAATTAATATTTGTTTTGTTTTATATTTGTTGTATAAAAAAACAATTTCACAGGAAAACAATATTTAGTGTCGTTCCGATTTATAATCACTACAATGAAGGAAACAAAAATGAATACTCACCTGTCCGGAGGCAGGTTAAATGTAGCTTTATTGCAAGAAACAATGCGAAAAGAATTATTAAATTTATTACAACTCTGCGAAGGACCCAAAGTAAGATCATTAAAATTTTTTAAACATTTGCTTTATTACTAAAAACCCATAAATAAAAAAATATTTGTCACCACCATCACTAAAGTGTTTCGCTGCACCAAATTTTCGTCAAAGTCGATAATTTGTCGCCACTCTTTTGTCATGTCACCTGTCACACCATCCATAATACAAGGAAGGAGAAAACTATAAAATTAATAAGTAAATCAATTCAGAATACTAAGTTTAGGAACCTTTTACAGACAATCCCTAGAGACCTGTATAGATTACTCAAAATATTATTTTCAATTATTCATTAAAGCATTCTCTTTGATGTAAACAAGCCCCTGTAAGTTGTTGGCTGGCGATGCCTAATGCCAATCTTATTTATGTAATAACTAGCTTTCGCATGCAAGTCCGTCCGCACATATTAAAAAAGACCTCCTCTACATCTGTGCCAAATATCATCAAGATCCCTTCAGCCGTTTAGGCTACAAACTTTAACAAACATCCATCCATCTATTCATCCATCTAAACTTTCGCATTTATAATATTAGTACGATATAAATCTTACAATTTTCCAGGTTACAATATGGGATGAATGGTTAGCAGGTCCAGTTGGTTTGATTGCTCAGTATTTACTACTCAAGGATCATGAAGTAGTTGATATGTTCCCTCTGAGACCTGGCAGTCTGCCGACCATATCTGTGAAGCATATTGTGTTTATAGCTCGACCTAAACTTGCCTTAATGGATTTAGTAGCTGATTATATCCAATCTCTCAGGTAAATAATTTACCACAGGTAAAGGCGCTAATACAAAATCAATATACAAAGCTAAAATTAACTTATTAAAGTTTAAAAAGGAATAAAATTTGTATTTGCTTTGTATTTTTTTTTTATTAGATAGTGGATTTAGTTGTAAAAGTATAATTTGACTTTATTACTTTAGATAAAAAGGCTTTTTACAGACTTTAATTTTCATGAATTTATAGAAAACATTTATGATAATGTAATATATTTTGTTTACAGAACAAAACAAAACTCTCCAGTTGAATTCCACTTATTCTTTGTGCCGAGAAAGAGTGAATTGTGTGAGAAGACATTGAAGGACAGAGCAGTATTCTCTTATTTATCAATACAAGAGTTCAAATGTGACATCTTCCCGTTTGACAATGATGTTATGTCATTGGAATTACAAAATGACTTCAAGTAAGTGGTATCTCGTTGTATAGATGATAATGTACAGGATGGAGTACAATCTGTACATATCTGTGAAGAAAATCAAAGATATGTCAATCATACAGTGGGCCAGTGTGGTTGTGTCTAGTCACCTCTTTGGGTAGTCTCCCAGCCCCGAGACTGGGTTGTATAGTTCGGTTTTTTTTTTTTATAATATAAGGTGTCAAACGAGCAAGCGGCCACCTGCATCCACCGAAATGGAGAGCGACCGCTGCCCATAAATTTGTCTACCCTTCATAGACGGTTAAGAAGACGCACATAATGAGTTGATTTTTTGAAATAGCTAATTTATAGTTCCAGCCAGGACTTTTAGATTCATCTATATAATTATGTTTTGTTTTTTCTTATAGAGAATTCTATCTAGAAGGTGATCCAACTTGTCTTTACAATGCAGCGCAAGCTTTACGTACCATCCAACATTTATATGGTATCATTCCTAGAGTTTTTGGCAAAGGCCCTGCAGCTAAACAGGTTTGTAATTACTTCTTATCTACCAGAGGCTAAATTATAGTTTTCTTCCCCTTCCCATCCTTTACTTGTTAAAGAAAGATGGTAAAGTACTCTGTATTGTTGTAAATGTCCCGTCCTCTGTCCACTTAGAGCAGAAAATACGTTGGAGAACCTTTTAACTTTTTGAAAATGTCTTTTGATTTCTCTTCTTACCCTTTCTTATAAGCAAATGATGGAAATGGGAAGTGGATTATACCAAAGAAGGGATGTATAGAAAAAGGAAACATCCTCTTTCTGTGCATCCCCTCCTCTGCCAATAAGAGATGGCAATGCACCTGCATTTGCAAATGTCTATGGGCAGTGGACGATTTATTATTTCGAAGAATTCAAGATTCTGCTTTCTTGGTCCCACTTTATAATGTGAAAATATCAAGTGGCAATTGTTTGCAACTTTCTGGTATTAAAAAAATATTAATGAAGATAATATGACTTTAGGTATGGGATCTTCTTTGCCGTCTAAACAAAGAGGACCAAGGCTCGCCCCCAAAAGGTTCAACGACCTCCTGCATTGACCAGCTGTTACTTATCGATCGTGCTATCGACTTCACCAGTGTTATGGCCACCCAACTTACTTACGAAGGACTTATAGGTAAGTTATACTCAAGTTAATCCATACTAATATTATAAAGAGAATAGATTTATATTTTTATATGTATTACAAAAACTCAAAAACTACTGTGCCGATTTCAAAGTTCTTTCACCATTAAAAAGCTATGTTATCGTTGAGTAACATAGGTTAGGTTTTTTATTATTTTTTTAAATTCACGCTTGTGAAGTGGCGAGCAACAGCTAGTAGAGTATATGGCACAAAACACTAACAGTGGAAGTGAGAATTGAAATTTAAAATGTCTATAAATCAAGTTCGATACACACAATAACTTTTTTCATTTCTAAGTTCTTTTTTTTCATTTCTTTTTTATATTCATCTATTACTAATATTTTAATGTGAAAGTTTAGATGGATGGATGATGGATGGATGTTAGAATTTGTAGCCTAAACAGCTGAAGGTAGAATGTAGTCTGGAAGAACAAATAGGCTACTCACTTTTGTTTTTTTTTTAATTCCACGCGGTCGGAGTCGCGGGCAAAAGCTAGTTATAGATAAAATCAATCGGGTTATTATTGTATGTACAGACGAGGTGTTCGGTATAAAGAGTTCGACGGCGACGTTCCCCGGCGAGCGGTTCGTGAGCGCGGACGACGCCACGCCCGAGGTCACCGCCCGCGAGAAGAAACGCGTCGTACTCAACTCTAGTGAGGAGTTGTTCGCTGAATTACGCGATTGTAGCTTCACTGTGGTGAGACACTTGCTATACGTGAATTTTATGTTTTGAAACCCTTTAAATAATTCATTTTTTTATTCAAACTGCTACAATTTTAATATAAACGGTGTTTAGTTTCGTTTTTGCAATAGATAAATTGTATTTGTTTTTACTACATGTTCTGATATATATTATTTACTATCTGAGCACAATATCACTAATTATTGCAAGTAGGATTTCACGTTTTTAAAATAATTTCGATTTTAACCCTTGTTTAATACAAGAGTTTTTTTAGATAATTATAAACTATTGACGGTGTTCAGGTTGCGTAGATTTAGAAAAAAAATCTTATTGAAAAAGGGGGATTTTTTTGCAAGGGAAAAAAAATAAATAATTTTATTTTTACTTACACTATAAATGCAATGTTTAGATGGATGGATGTTTATTAAAATTTGTAGCCTAAACTACCGAACTTATCGATGTTATTTCGCATACATGTAGAGAATAGTCTAGGCTACTCACTTTTTTTTTAATTTTACGCAGACGGAGTCGAAAGCTTGTTTCTAAATATTTATTTATGGGTTATATGTAAATAAATTACAGCGAAGTTTATGTTAGGTGGGCGCAGCGCTGTCCCGTAAAGCGCACGTAATTAAAACTCAGCTGGAGGAGCGTCACGGGGAGCGCTCTGTGCAGGAAATCAAGCAGTTTGTAGCGCGCTTGCCGCAGATGCTCGCCAACAAGCAGTCGCTCGCCACGCACACCGCCATCGCTGAATATCTTAAAGAAGTAAGTTTTTTTTAAACGTGGGGCCTATGTTACCATATGGATCCATAATAATCGACTACGGACATCACTAGCAACAGCGTCGCACGGACATCCCTATTGTACATTCATTCTCTTGCACTTCCTCTGTCAATCTGCGCTCAACTATCGTATCTCGCGCTAATCAAGTGATTGTTATACAACCAAAATGTAACATATAACAGTGGTAGAGCCCGCTTTAACATCTTCGCACGAATAGGCCGGCTCGCCCCCAGTAATACCACGACCACACAGAAAACAGGCGTGAAGTGGAAGCAATTCCGCGTTTCGTCTGATGAGTGTGGTGCTGGAGGCCTACTTTTAGTCCCTTTCCCTTTCCACTCTTTTCTTAAGAGGAAGCGATGGGAAGGTAAAGAGGATTTGACGGTGGAGGAGACGCATAGGACAGGGAAATATCTTCTTTATGTGCGTCTCCTCCTCCGCCAATTATGGGTAGGCAACGCAACTGCAATTGCGGATGTCTATGGGCAGCGGTCGCTTTCCATTTTGGTGGATTCAGGTGGCCGCTTGCTTTTATGCCACTTCATATTATAAAAAAAAACACGTAGTAATTAAACAATCATGAAGCTAAGTACAGGCGTTTCATTATGTCCATATAATAAGAGGAATAACAAAACGCCTAATGGTTTGGAATACGGACTACCGATCTTGCGGTCGAGAGTTCGAATTCCGACTTTCGACTGTTGTCGTCAATAATAGACACTACCCTGAGCTTACTAGGAACGGTATGAAATATTACTAAATTAACAATAAAAATGTACTAATATGTTTATTAAAAAAAAATAAGTTACAACGCCAATAGACAAATATTGTACTAATATTAGTAAACAACATTGTACTAATATAAGTAACAAGGATATCCTTGTTCCGAGGTTTTAGTCCTCGTTTTATCGTAAATCATAAATCAATTGAAAGTGTGAAAAATTCATAACAGAGAGACAGATGGATGATATTTCAATTTTTGATAATTTTTAAAACAACCTGTGAACAATAACTTTTGGCAAACGTTACACGTTTGTCAAATCATACTTATATTATAAATTTACTTAGTATAGATATAGATTTGTATGTTAATAACTTGTAAGCTAGAAACGGAGACGTGTTTGTATGTATTTTTTAAATATCTCTAGAACAATCTTTCCAGACGACAGATTCGTTTGAATTCCAAGATACTATCCAATGCGAGGAAGACTTTCTGAACTGCGTTGACAACGAGAAGACGAGCCCTTTTATTGAAGATTTGATCGCTCAAAAAGCTTCATTAACTAAGGTAAATAAAACAAGTCAAACACAAACTATTTTCTCTTTAATAAACATATCACATTGTATATATTCGACATTTAAAATATATAGACGGTTAAATTGGGGAGGGGGGGGGGCAATGAAGGTAGTAAATGTAATTTTTTAATCAAAAATAGTCTTATTAATATATCAATTTTTTTAATTATTATTTAAGGCAGCAATGGTTATAAATGGGACAGGACAAACAAATAAAAAGTATCATTGATTTGCCCTCGAATGGCATACACAAATTATGTTACGCACAATGTTTTATTATATTCTTTTATTTAGTTACTAGCTGTTCCTGTGCGGCTTCATCCGCATAAAATTATGAAAATTTTAATTTATTCTTCACATGTGTCAAAATATCAATAGCAAATGTCAAAGTTTTTGTCATTACAAACCTTAGCGATCTTGATTTCTTGATGTTGGCAACAACTTATGGTCTCTTTACCTCATTAGGGTTTTTATGCAAAATATTTACCCCTAAGTTTAACGGCGTAAAAATATATAGCCTAAAGCGTGACGTACGTGTAGGGCTTTTTATTAAAAAAAGAATTATTCAAAAATATGCTGTGATTGCTAACATATTAGGCAACAAAGAAGTGTGTTTACACTTTATTATAATAGTATAGATTTACATTTTTTTCCCTACTTAGTTATGTTTGTTTTTCTCTTATTATTTCTGATTGTGTTGTGTTGCTAAGGATTAAATGTTTTTTTTATTTAAAAAAAATAGATATCTCATATTTTTACAACACACAACTCTAGTTTTAGGTGTTTTTAGTAAGATTGTTGTTTTAGGTTAGTTTATTGCTCCAGGATGCGTTTCCTAGCCATGTTTTTTAGGTGTTACGTCTGATGTGCCTGCAATGCGCGACGGGGTCGGGGCTGCGCAGCAAGGTGCTGGAGCACTACAAGCGCGAGGTGGTGCAGGTGTACGGCGCGCGCGGCTGGCTGGCGCTCTGCAGCCTGGAGCAGTGCGGCCTGCTGCGGCTGCAGACCGGCACCCGCAACTACGCGGTGCTTAGGAAGGTAACTTCTAACTTAACTTATCTCTTGGTGTACTTGGTAAACTAGCTGTTAGACTTCGAACGCTTAGAATTAAATAAAAACTTTTATTGATTTTAACGTTTTAACAACTTTTCTAATGGTAAAAGAATTTTTAAAATTACCCCAGTAGTTTTTGAGTTTTTTTCAATACATACAAAAGTCTTTCCTCTTTATATTAGTACAGATATGAAATTGGCGGCATTTTATGGCTATTTATTCTATTTTTTAATAATCTTACTAATGTAAACTAGCTCTCGCCTGCGACTCCGTCTGCGCTGAATTAAAAAAACAAAATAAAAGTAGCCTATGTTATCTTTCAGGTTATCCTCTACATTAGTGCCAAATTTCATATAGGTTGTTTCAGCAGTTTAGGCTTCAAACTCTAACAAATATCCATCCATCTAAACTTTTACATCTTACTAAATTTACTTATAAGTGTAACCTGTGAACGCTAGTTATGACTAATTTAAAAAATACTGGGCAAATTGGATTCTCTAAAAAGTATTAATATTTTTCAGGCGTTACATCTAACATTGAACGAATCTGAAATGGACGCGAGCGAGAAGGGTTACTTGTCAAGCAAATATATACCTTTGGCTGTTAGACTTAGTGAACAAATTACCAAACACAAATCATGGACAGGTGAGTAAAATTATAAGTAAAAAAACATAGGTACATAAGACTGAGTTTTATATCACATTTTTATACTTATATCAATCTATACTTATATTATAAAGAAGCAATAATTGTATTTTTGTATGTATTGAAATAACTCAAAAACTACTGGGCAGATTCAAAAATTCTTTCACTATTAAAAAGCTATATTGTCACTGAGTCACGTAGGCTATGCTTTTGTATCTATACTAATATTACAAAGAGAAAAGATTTGTATGTATTAAAATAACTCAAAAACTACTGGGCAGATTTCGAAAATTCTGTCACCACTAAAAATCTACGTTATAAGTCACATAGACTATGTTTTTATTATTTTTAATTTCACGCGGAAAATCGCGAGCAACAGCTAGTAATATTTAAATACGTATTTAGGGGCGTATATACATATGATACGAATTATCAACCTCTTATCAATATGAGTAATGTTTATTATACAAAAATAATATTATTATCACAAAACATTTACAAGCTTTTGCTTGTTATTGCATTGTTGCTATGTTTTTACATAGCTCGTTATTTAGTTACTAACTGTTGCTTGCGATTTCGTTCCCGTGAAATTAAAAAATAATAAAAGATATAGCCTTTGTTACTCTCAGATAATGGTAAAGGAATTTTTGAAATCGGCCCAGTATTTTT
Source organism: Papilio polytes (assembly GCF_000836215.1). Lineage (NCBI taxonomy): Eukaryota > Metazoa > Arthropoda > Insecta > Lepidoptera > Papilionidae > Papilio > Papilio polytes. The sequence continues at coordinate 4,188,562 of NW_013524935.1, forward strand.
TAAGTTATTTCAATACATACAAAAATACAAATCTTTCATCTTTATAATATTAAGTACACATTACGTCACATGTCACGATATTCTATTTTTACCGCATCCCGTTGATATACTGAATGCAAATGTATCATTTAAAACTCATCTATAATTACACTAAGTAATTGATTTGACCCCGTTCTATACTAATATTATAAAGAGGATAGATTTGTATTTTTGATTTTTATTATTTCAAAAATTCATTCACCTTTAAAAAGTTATGTTATAGCTATACAAAGGTTATATTTTTACTATTTCCATGCGGACAGTCGAGAACAACAGTTAGTACAAAATATACGTCAATAGTAGTATACTCTGCTTATCCCTTTCAGTGGACGCGGGTGTTAATATATATTAATTGTATTATACTGAATTCTAAGAATAGCATAAATCAATAACATATTCGCGGTCGTACGCCCTTCGGATATAATTAACCTCGAACTATATAAAGCATTGTGGTGAGTACAGTCAGCTGCATTAATGTATTCATTAACATACTAGATTCGTCGTTTTCAAAAATATGTATACGTTTCGTTCGTAAGCTTCCGACAATGAATACATGCAATTAACGAATTTATATTTTTAAAATCGAATATAAGTTTCTAGTTTTATACATTTATGTAGCTGACTGTACAATACTGTACTGTACTGTATTCAATGAAAGTGAAACAAGGAATCCATACAAGTAGGAATTTTACACGTTTACTAGATGACCAGAATATTTTACACATTTGAGACATTTGGGTTAAATTCTAAATATTTCATTCTACTCAGATTTCTTGTATAATATTTTAGTATCAGAAAAAAAACAATGAAATGACACTAAAACGTCCACTATTTTAACTATTAGGGTTATATTAACCCATTGTTTTATTTCTCGAATGTTTCTTCCTAATATTTTTTAATGTTTCTTCGTAATATTTTTTGCAAAATCTCACGTACCTACCGATAACTGCACAGAAACATATTTAAAAAACCTCTTTTTTAGGTATAGCAGATGTATTAACATTACTACCAGGCAATACAGTTGACGAACTCCAAACATTACAGCCGCGAATGGCTCGCAGGAACTCCATCTCTAGTGAAAATTCCTCAACCTCGGAGAATCCTAGGGTCATACTTGTATTCTTTATTGGTGGTTGTACATACAATGAGATATCTGCATTGAGGAATATAAGTCAACAGGAAGAATCTAACGTTGAATATGTTGTGTTGACAACTAAATTAATCAATGGAAACACTTTCATTGAATCTCTTATAGAAAACGAATAAGATACAAAAGTAGTTTGTATAAGTGTGTTATAATTACCTAATCAAGTCATATATTGTTTCTAAATATTAATAAATGATGTTCTCTATTTCGTTCCAATATTTATAAAATAACCTATCAAATAAAAACCACAAGGAATTATTTCCTTGTATTGTAAAGAATAAAAAGATGTTCCCTTGTTAAATAAATGTATATTAATAATTTTTTTAATGTTAAAAATACACCTGATTTTCGAAATTAATTATTCACTGTATAAAAGTATTGGTAGTAGTGGAGATTTAGTAGTGCTTGTATAACAATTTTTATTAAACTAATTTAAGACTTGTATATGCTTTACTGTACGATAAACCAGGCTAAGTTATTAATAAAATATTATAATAAATAAAGAAATTATACAAAATGTAATATTGTATTATTTGTCTTCTTTCCCACATTTTCGTTTTAATAAAATATCAATGAAATGCTAAAATTGTAGCGGTTCAAAATTTACGTGTTATTCTACAAATAAAAAACTGCTTACAACATGTTAGACTTTAATATTTTTCTTTTATTGCCAAAATATTCACAGTTAGAATAATGAAAATATTGCTTTTTAAGAAAAATAGATATGAAGTTATGATCTCAATCTTTTTTATTTAAATTACATAGTAGCCAATACAATTTATTGCTTTTTATGTTTTGCAGTCTTGCATAATAAAACTATTATAAATAAAAAATGTAATATAATTTAATTATTTGAAGGCATGTCCATATTATGATCATCTGTCCCATTGTTGACCTACATGGCACTGTCTACTTGAATTATACATCTTATTATAAAAATAAATACAATTTTAAAACCACGAAACTTCGGTTTATTAAAATTTCATATTAATTAACTTCCGTATAATATAATTTTTCAATTTGATCGGTTTTTAAATAAACTTACAAAAAATTTGCATGCTTACTATCTATATATTACATTTATTTAAAGCTTTAGCATAATAAAAAATAACTTCCATTCACATCACTGTGAAAACTTTAACATGGCTATTCTCATAAATATTCATTACTGGTATACTTCGTGATGTTGGATTTCTTTGGGGGTGCGACATTTACACCAAACTTCTTTCCTAATGTGACTAATTTCTCATTATCATAACCAACATCTTCCTTATAACATCGCAACATTAACGGCAACACTGTATCTAAGATGAATTTGTAATTCTTTTGAGAATAACTTGAATCGTTACCTATAGATAGCATAAGTCTACTGTTAAACACTGCGTGTATGCACTCATCTACCACATTCATCATATCTTTCGTTACCAGTTGTAGGCCAACCTTTTGCACTGTTAACACAGATTGTGCAAACCATAAAGTACTACTAGATAAATCTACCCAAGTCTCATTAATTATATACTTAGCTAAAATAAGGCCCAAATTCTCCATCTGTGCTAAGAATTTATTAACATTCGCTTTTGTGTGCAAATTTACCGGAGTCCATTTATCGTCGGACACTTTAGTTTTCATTGAATCAACAACTTTTTCTTTATATTCTCTTAAAGCTTTGATAATCGGGTTTCTTAAGCAACTATTCATTTGAAACCTTAGATCTAGACCAAACTCACAAAACAGTGTGCACTGAACTCTCAAGCTTTGTACACTTTCCAAAACAGACTCCAAAGCACATTGCGGTGTGAACACTTGTTTTATAATTTGACTCATTAAAATCCTTAATTGCAGACTAGCCCAAACTATGAAAGCACTTATTTTATTCTTAGGGAATAATGTTATAAATTCTGTTAAGGCATCACTCAGTGAACAAAAAAACACCTCACCAACTTGGTTAACATAACTGTTTATAGAGCCTTCCAGTTGCACCGCTTTAATATGAGCTTTTACAGTATGACTACATATATCTAGAAATAGCTCACATGCTTGACTGGTCATGTTAAACTTATTGAGTATTAGTACTGGATATCTGGAGGACCTTAGACCTCCACGTGGACTCCAGTTGTGACTTACATCAAGTTCTTTCAAGAGAATCTCTGTTAACACTTTCTGTTTTTGTTCAATTTTCTTCAAAATATCAGCTCTCTGTGGGTGGCTTTTATATTCCTCATTGTTCAGCGTTTTTTGAGCTGATACCATCAACTCATATGTCTTTTGGAAATGTCTTTCGACTATCAAAACATCCAATTCTTCTGTGACATCTACTAGCCAATCAGGTAATGGTGCTATCTGAGGCGATTGTACCTCATCAACAGAAAGGCTTGGAGAATCTAGAGACTCAGATTTAGGTTTCTCAAGACTTTCCTTCTTCTTTTGTTTAGAATTCTCCTTTTCAATATACATTTTTTTTGCTAATTCAAATTTATCCAACCAATCTTTTTTAATTGATAAACTATTGCACTGGAAAACTCTTGTATCAGGAAAGGCTAAGACCTTAAATGCCTGCTTAACAGTTCCTAAATCTCTTACATTTACTACAGCTAAAGTGCTGATAGGGTAACTGATTTGATATTTATATCGCATTGGCCCTCTGCGATTTGAAATCCATGAGGTTAGCATAAGACTGTCACTAAATAAATATACATGCATTCTTTGTAAGGCCGTGTTCTCCTCTGCATCTATTTCTAATAAATCGCCTTCATGAAGTAAAGTTCTATCTGGGGTGTCTAAAAGGTTCATACAACCTTCAACCTTCTCTGTGATTAGGTTAAGCTTATTTTTACGCTGCTCTTCAGCTCTCTCAGCCTCTAGGTCATGGTTGTCGAGTGATTCACGAGAAATTGTGTTATCGTTACCTAAAATTGACGCCTGTGATAACGTAGTAAGAACAGATCGTTGCTCACTGAGTAGGTGAGAAAGTTTATACATTTCAGCCTCAAGGTGGGATATCTCCGTGGCTGTCTCGATAAACTGCATATAGTTCTCGTAGACATTCTTCTTAAGGGCACTGGCAGTCTCTTCGGATAATGTTTGAATTTTCTCCTTTTGCTGGCTCAACTCCTCCCCTCCGACACACGACTTCGTTAGCTCCTTCACGTAGCGCTCGGGTACAAATTCTGGCACAGCAAACTTTTCCATGTTTATATCGGACATCGTTTCGCATCAATATTTGTTATTTCGTTTGATAACAATTTCTAAAAAATACTGTGTCGCTCATCATTCGGTAATCGAACGACAGGACGTATCAATCAACTTCTATAAATGTCAAACTCAGAGTACGTTCCGTTCCATCCGTTTCATTATATTAGTTTCCAAGATTCAATGGTTTTTGAAGTTATTTAATTTTTTTCTTGACAAAAAATTACTTAGAATGTTTTTAAAACCCTCGAAATTGTATAAGTAAATTATAATATGTGTTCACTCATTTAATACTTTTATTTTCCCGACCGATTTATTAAGTACAGTTGCGGAAATCCCTGGTGTTTCACTTGCAACCTGATTGCCTTAATTCTTGCAGCCAGATAAACTTTACATGATCTGTTATATGAAAAAGAACGAATTTTAAGTAGTTCATAATCAATTCGGCGCGTAGAAAGCTGTCCCGTTGAATCTAGAGATAGTGGTGACTTTGCAATGCTATTTATATAATTTATGTTTTAAATATATAAACATTTATATGATCAATTAATACTAGGCTTAGATGTTTGCTCTATCGTTACCATTTGTTTTCAAGAAAAAAAGTAAAAACAGAAAGAAACTTGTAAATAAAGGAAATGTTATGTTTGTATAACTAATCTGTTTAAATATTAAATATACACAGGCAAGTTTTTTCAAAAATAAAACAAGTCAGAGATGCAAATGTTATAAATTTATTCGTTCATAAGTTATTTTTGTGTTTATGGCAGTGTACACTTTACGCCTTCTTTTCGGTTTCCACCTTTTTGGTTTCTAGTTTGGCGCTAGGTTTAGGGGAGGCTTCCACTACCACTTCAGTCGCGGTGACGGTCGGCGCTTCGGGCTCAGTGAAGTTGCCGTTGCGTTTGTATCTGTAGTAACGAGTTGAGGCCGCCACCGAGTTTGACTCGTAGCAGTTGACGAGAGCGTCACCACGATGACCTAAAGAAAAAAGTTACTTTATAAAATCAGAGTGTTCTCTTGTAAAACTATGTAAGAATAGAAATTAAGAGCGGCGCACACCTTTGACCAAACTAACGCACAACAGTTGAAAGACTGTCTATTGTTTTGCAGCCTCAACTTTTTAGTTGCACAATTAAAATTCGAGTAGTATGTTCCTATAAGCTCATAGGAATCAAAGCAAAACTAAACAGTTGTGCATGGTTTAGTCACAGGTGTACGCGCACCCTAAATAAGATCAAAGGTCAGCTTTTAATTCAATATTGTACCACATATTGAGAACTTTTGTTTGATAATGGTTTACACAAGTCTAAAATTAATAAGGGAAAAAGTGTATTGTGTAAAATATACATTTCTAATTACCATTAGGGCAGGTGCAGACGGCGATGTGTCGCCGGCCGACGCAGACGGCGCCGGAGCCGCACTGCGTGTTGCCGAGACAGGGGTCCACGCACTGGTAGCCCACGCACGCTAAGTGCTCCGCGCACTGAGAGTCTAGCTCACATTCACCCTGAGTAACACGAATTTATTAAAACAGATGTAGCCTTCAGGAATAGTCAAAATTATTTATCTATAGCTGCAATCAAAGTCAGAAAATGTTCACCGTTAAATTGCTGGGAAATAACTAAAAAAAATCATAAGAAGCCAATCTGTCCACCAGAAGTGTAGTCGGAAATACAAGTACAATACAATACAATAGGGCAATTCTATATTTTTGTAGACTAAAGCAAAATATTATAGATTTCTTTATACTATAAGAAAAAAATATTTAATTCGCCAAGAAATGAAACTACCGCTGCTAATAGACATCTGCATTTGCAGATGCATACAGCCAACAGAGAAGAGATAACGACAAAAAGAGGATATTTCCCCTTCCCCCACATCCCATCCCCCGTTTATATTTGATAAATGACTAGCTTTCGCCTGCGACTAAGTCCGCATGAAATTTAAAAAAAAAACATAGTAAAAAAAACATTGCTACTCATAGATAAATTACCTTTCTAAAGGTGAAAGAATTTTAAAAATTGGCCCAGTAGTTTTTGATTCTATTTATTACAATCAAACAACGTTTTCCTCTTTATAATATAGTAGAACCGCGATAACTAAAACCTTGGTAACAAACACCTCTATAACTTCAAAAATAATATGTTCCCTTCCTATCAGAGCCCAAAACCTCTATAACACAGACCTTTGATAACTTAAAACTTCTAGAACTTAAAATAGTTTGTGTTTCACTTGGACTTTAACTTAAAGATATTCAAAGTTACCCGTTCGCAGGAGACTAGAGCGTTCCCGATGTAGCCGGTGGGGCAGGTGCAGACTGGCCGCTCCGCGCCCGTGCGGTCGTGGCCCGGAGTGCACTTCGCGTTGGCACCGCAAGGGTTAGGCTCGCAGAGGTCACCTTAACAATATTTTATAACTTAAACCATCAAGAAAAACGAAGAATATTACTGCAAGAATGTGAAAAAGTTTTAGCATCACGACAAAGGAAAGAAAAAGCATCAAGGTTTTGTTTCTCTCTTGCATCCCAGCATTTTAACCGACTTCAAAAACGAGCTGATTCTCAATATGCTTAAATTTACGTGATTCTCTTTTAATTTGATGAGGATTTGTTACTCTTCTGTCTTATTTTATCAAAATTAAAAACTACGCAGTAACTTTAAGGTCATCTAAACAGGATACCAAAAATTCATATTGTAATAAGGACAATTTTCATATTAACTCTTCAATACTATCACCAGTTCCCTTACGTGCTTCAAAAGGTCTACAGAAGGTGAAGGGATCCCCTGTCATGTTCCTGGGGCAGGAGCAGACGGGTGTCAGTCCGCGCAGGTTGCAGTCGGCGTTGACGCCGCACGCGTTGGTGCAGGGGTTGACGCACGCGTTGTACACGCACGCCGGCTTGTAGCTCGGGCATTGGCTGTCAGACTCGCACTCCGCCGTACAGATGCGGTAGGGATCCCCGAAGTAACCCTGTTCGTTAATACAGGAAAGGATAGTAAGAACAGTGATACAAAACCCAAAACGAAGTGCTGTCCCTCCTAATTTTTCTTACTAATATTATAAATGCGAAAGTTTAGATGGATGGAGGTTATAGTTTGTAGCCTAAACAGGTAAACGAATCTCCATGAAATTTGGCGTAGATGTAACCAACCGACCAGACTATTCTCAGTCAGGAAGAATAGATAGTCTACTTACTTTTTTTTCGTTCCACGCGGATGAAGTTACGGGTGAAAGCTAGTGATAAATAAACTGAGAAACTAAGGTATATTTTTTCTGTTCAATATTACATCGCTTAATGTAGTTGAAAGTGCTAGAATTTTAACACTTCACTCTACACTTGAATTTGACGTCATACGTACATAGGACTACGTAAGGAAGAAGTATCTAGAAAAGTGTTCTAAGACAACATAAAATAGGATGCCGTAAGTTCTGTCTGTCTGTATACTAACTCGTGGACACTTGCAGACGGCGCGGTGCGCGGCGACAGTCTCACAGTCTGCATTGACTCCGCAGTCGCTGCAGGGGCTGGTGCATTTGAAGTCGCGGCAGGATTGCTGCACTCCGCAGTCACTGTCAGACTCACACTCATGTCTGCAGCCGGACAATGGACTGCCCTGCATCACGGACATCAATACATGGTTAGTGGAATTATACAATTTCTGGAGACCCTGCGTAGTTGGAGGACTCCTCTCCTAGGGGAATATTGTCCTTGATCACCAACTACTCCCCCTTATAATTAGCTATGGGCTACCCCCTTGACCATTGGCTAGCCCCGTTGACTATCGGCTAACCGTCCCTTTCCCAAGCCTTGATCATCATCTGGCTCCCGTTGACTATCTTTTAGCTGCCCTCATCCCAACCCTTGATCAATAACTGAAAACACCCTTGAATAGTTGAATTTAGAGTTCATCCATAACAACAACAACATATCAAGATTTAAAGTGACAACAATCGTTTGAAAGAATGCTTACTCTGTATCCCGGTAGACAGGTACAAATTGCCTGGTTGTTGGCCACGTGACATTTAGTGTTGATACCGCATGGAGACGGATGGCATGCTTCCTCTGGAAAAATTGAAAATTACACTCGAAAATTCAAAAAAATACAATAACCATATTTTGTATAATACCATAGCAATACAACGACTATGATCCACTGTTAACTATACCAAAATCCTGTTAAATTAATAATTATAAGGGACTAGTCTCAATGACTCACCCGGGTCAGCAACCCTACAGGCTGTGAATGGGTTACCAGTGTACCCAGCGGGGCAGGAGCACACGGGCACGTGTTGACGTACCTAAGATAATAATAACTGTAAGAGAACATCAAACAAAAACGGTTGATCGGAATCGCCAAAGGGTTTTAAAATATATGCTTAAACAAAGGATACTTGTTAAGGACTTTACGTCAACTCACATCACTTAATAGACAATCGAACTATGTGTATAGCAGGCTTTAGGAAATTGTACAGTCGCGGAAATACACGGTGTTCCACTTTCAGAAATATTGCCTTCTTTCTTAGAACAAGACAAACTTCACCTCTTCTTAAAAGCAACCAATTTGATAGCAATAAGTTGCTCAAGCGCCAATACAATAAAAAAAGCAATTACCATGTACGACTATATGACTTTTTTCGTACACAATTAAAAGCTGTCTCTAATTGGTTATTACGGAACACCACCAGACTTCCTGACTGTACTTAGTTAGAACTTACGTCACAATTAGCGTTAACTCCGCATGCGCCCTCACACGGATTCACGCAGTGTTGGTTTACACAGGATTGGTGGCCGCGACACTCGTCGTTGCCTAAAACATTTATACAGAAAGACTTCAACGATATACTGAGACAAATTTCTATAATTTTAGTCAAAGTTGTAGCGAACTTTTTTTACTGAGGAAATCTTTTCTGCACAATTCTTTGTTATGACAAATCAATATTTTCTAAAGTAATCTTGTTCATTCATAATAGTACAAACAAGATTGTGACAATGATGAATTGTAATGCGGAAGCTTGACAAAACCTACGCGCTAATTTTATTCATCCTTATTACAAGGACTTAGGAATAACAGATCAATATGTACTTTGTATAACAATTAAAGGATATCAAATCACGCCATTTAAAAGTTAAATAATACATTTTTACTTAGTAATTAGTTCTTATTCACATAGTATTTAACACAACAACTAACTACCCATTATAAGGAAGAAATAAAAGTCTCCACCCCGTAAGAAATAGTATTAACTCCAAATTAAGGTACTGCCTGCTCTAAAAACCACATAGGAAAGGTATTGCGTACTCTAAAAACTCCAAAGTAATAGTATTGCCTACTCTAACATCCAGTGATATCGTCTCTTCTTTTATCAATAGGGCAACTGCAATAAAAGTCATAGCATAGTGTAAACAGCCAGTACTTACTGACACATTCTATCTTGATACACTGTGACAGAGGATCTCCGGAGTGTCCAGCGAGGCAGGCGCACACGGGCCGCACGCTGCCGTGAGTACAGTGGGCACCAACACCGCATGTATGCGGCCCGCATTTCACCACCTCGTCGGATATCGAACGTCCGTGCTCGTACAGATTACGACCATAGTAGCCCCGAGGCGAGTAGTAGTTATAATACCTTTGAGCTGTTGGAAAATAACAGCTAAGTCCCTTCATCGTTCATAAAAAAAAGTAACAGGGCAAAATTAATGAAAATTAATTAAGCCTAATGGTTTGGGGTACGGACTACGAGGATTCGAATTCCACCATTCGATTATTGTGAAATATTAGTGAATTTACAAAAACTTACTTACTTACTAATGAGTTTATTTTAAAAAAATAAAAATTAATTAATAAAAATATTGTCTAATATGTACTTCTATAAATATCATCAATCAAAGCTCCAGGTAGTGATTAACACAACCTACATGTCGACAATAAATGAGGCCTTGACAAGAACCTTATAAAGTATTGGCCAAGTCCCGCCCACGCGGGACCCTTGTGACCGCCATTTGAAATTCATTATCAAGGTTACCGACACACATTAAGTAGTCACTAAGAGTCCCTTAGTGCAGATTTGCACGCAGAGTGAAAACATTAAACTTTACGTTTCGCGTAAATAAATGTTTTTTAACATACCCTCGACTTGGGGCTGGAAGAATGCAAAAAGCACCAAAGGTGCTAAATAGAGCAACTTGCTCTCCATCTGCAATTAAATAATTATTATTAATAAAACAAATATAATAAATAAATATTTATCTTTTAATTGGTTATAACTGTTATTGTTTAATTGTTAATCTGTTATTTTTCAATAGATTATTTCAATTCAATTCAAAGTGAAGTCCTAAGGTGGAACAGAAAAACAAAAATTTGTCGACCCTAACCAGTATTAAGTACGTTAAGTGTGTACATACACACGGACAGCCGTGCGTCACTTGTGAATGACCGACATGACGTAATGCTTTACGCGGGCTTTTGTTAAATGCTAATGGGTCAATGTTAATTTTACTTAACAAACAATACAATTTTTTTTTCATATTTCTTATTTCAAAAGATACAATATTTCGTTCAAAATGATAATTATAAATGATTATCACTAAGCAGATTTTTCATTAGTAAAAAATAACCAAACTAAATGACATTTAACCGTCCGAATTGTAATATAACGGCCATAAATTCAAATCCTAGTCCATTTAAAATATTACTTCTAAGGAATTATTCTTCTATACAACGTGTATCTACAAAAATTAACCAAATAGTTAAATAAATATTTAGAAACACGTCATTTAAAATCAATTAAAAACATTAAATCATAAAATTTGTATACATTATTACACGGAGGTTTGTAAATCTATGCACGAAACTTACTAAATTATTATAGCTAAAGCAACAAAAAGTAGTATTTTAACAAACGTCACTTTTCGCGCCACTTTTGCTTTCACAGTTTTTTTTTAAATAAAAGAGCACAAGGAACTTACATCTGTTCGTTATCGTGAATCGATGATTAAAACATGCTCGCCGCAAACAACGAGCATCCTTATACTTACTCTTAGCGCCTACGCTTGCTCTGCGCATAAATCTTATTTGTTGAAATAAACATCTCAGGCTTTAGTATGCACCTGTTATCTTTTGATAAGGAAAATTGACTATATTCTAAAAATAAAACGGAAACGAACTTCTTAAAATCAGAACTAAAAATTCGTTTTTTTTTGTTTCATAACTTATAAGAAGGACGTTAGTTATGAATGTGGAGTACACCGGTAGAGGTAGACCTAGAAAAAGATGGATTGATTGCGTGAAAGGAGACACGATCAAGAAGGGAGTGATGACTGAGATGACGGATGATAGAGTTATTTGAAGAACGAGAGAGAGAGAGAGAGAAGGGAGTAGGCTCCCGAAAGGTCGGCGCACCGGGTTTTGCCTTACCTCATCCTAATAAGGTAAGGGAGATTATGATGTTTTATAACTACATTTCAAATTCAAAGAAAGCTTAACTACAGGGAAAAAATAAGTACCTATTACTAATAAGTAGCTAAAAGGCATCTTCTCCTTATAACTAATGTCGTGAACTAGCACAAGTCTAGAGCTTAGTTGGTATGGTTAAATGTAAAATTAGTAAATTATCAAAAATCTACTAATGTTTTTCATTCATCTAACTAGGCTAACTAGACAGTATATAGTCTGTAGCGCCTTAGATTTAAACATTTTTACTAGAGGTTTTATGAAAATATTAGGTATAGGATATAAAAAAATAAATTAAAGGTCTTAAGATTTTTATTAATAATCGACTTAATTTGTCCTCCTGCTATATTAGGCGGGCATGGTTCGTAAACTTCATGATTAAACAGAAATGATGTCATTTCGCCTTTCCGTTTTGCAAATGTTATATTTATCCGGATTGCTGAATTTAAGCTAAATAGTTATATTCAAGGAAATATAATTTTAAACTCTGATGATGATGAGAAATTATTTCAGCTAATAATTCGTTTACAGAGCGATAAAGCGAAAGAGGCAAAGGGTTGATTTTCGTTCGTAAATTAATCACACTTATTAATACTTGTGCGAAATCGTTTTGTTTCAAAGAATCGATGACAAATGTTTGTTGGATGTTTCCCGTTGGACCGATCGAACATTGGTTTATTCCTATTGGGTCAATCGAACCCTATTGGTTTAATCGATGAATCGATGTGAAAGATAAATATTTTTGTACATGATCTCGGTAGTGGAAACCCACCGTAAATGAACTGTATCAATGATTGTTCATTTGTTTAGTGACGTCAGACTGTGTGTACAAAGACAAACCAAAGCTAAGGTTAAATTTGTTTAGCACATTTTTCTGTTTGAACGCAGTTTTTAGTGAAAATTAAATCAGTCTGAATCGTCAAACAGTTCTATTGTGCTTTCCATTAAGTTGAATTATATGTCGATTTTTTTAATAATAGGTATTAGGTGGCAAACGAGCGAGCGGCCACCGAAATGGAAAACGACCGCTGCCCATAAACATTCGCAATTGCAGATGCCTTGCCTACCCTTGATTGGCGGAGGAGGAGACGCACATAAAGAGGATATTTCCCCTTCCTATGCGTCTCCACCACCGTCAAATCCACTTTTCCTTCCCATCCTTTCCTCTTAAGAAAAGGGTGGAAAGGGAAAGGGATTAAAAATATGCCTCCGGTACTACACTCATCAGACGAAACTCGGAATTGCTTCCACTTCACGCCTGTCTTCTGTGTGGTCGTGGTATTACACCGGGCGAGCCGGCCAATTCGTGCGATGATGTTAAAGCGGGCTCTACCACAGTTACACATTGATTTCCTTACAATTGATATGAAGTGGTATGCTACAAAGGTACAATTCGTTTTTAATTCTGTGTATTACATTATAAAAAAAGTATCTTCCTTAAAAAAACCAGACTAGAAACAACCATGTTAACTATTGCTGCTGTTTCCAAGCCACAAGGCATAACTAAATAAAATGCCGACAAAAGAGTTTTCTATTGCTGGATTTACGTCTTGACTCATTTCCTTTTTTATTAACATAGCTGATTTACGTATTCAGAATAGCTAATATCGTAGATTGCAATAGAAAAAGTATCTTTCTATGTTACAGGCAGATTTACAAGCCCACAGATGTGTTGAGCAGCCTTGTGTAAAGTAATGTGTTTTCATAAATGTCCATTATACCAAAATAATTGCAGTTTATTTTTGAGAAGGAGTAGCCCCGTAAATTTGCTACTATAGCTTAAATTATCCATCGTATACATTACGCTTCGTCTTCTATTGACCATTCATCAATTTAAGACAAAAGATAAAACTACAAACAAATCCAATCGTTTAACGATGAATAAAATTACAATAAATTAACAGCGAGTAGGTAATTCGATTTAAGCGGAACAGTCCCAACCGACGATAATACCCAAATACGAATAGAAGAAGATCAATTTCGGCAAACACGCCCATTATCTTTCCAAAATATCAAATTTTGCATAAGGTTTTGGAGCGCAAAATAGGAACTATTTTTTATTTCGTTGGTAACTGAGTCAGTGGTATACGGCCCACATATAATTACGTAAGATATAAGGTGATATCAACCACCTGTTAGTTTATTGTTATTTGTAAAAATGTCTCAAACAAAGGAATAGCAAAAATGTCGCTGTATTTAAATACAGAAAGCCTCGATAATATTCAACTTCAATTTTAGTAACTCTTCTTTGTCTCTCCGAATAGATAAAAGTTAAATAATAAATTAAATTAATACTACAATTGTTGGGTTTTTACAGATTTTAATTTTCATCGAAATTTACAACCCACTGAACACTTGCCTAACACTTTTGTTTTCGAATCAGTTTCTGAACGAAATGTCATGTTACGAACAGCTGACCACGCCGAAAAAAAAAACTATCAAAAATTATTGACATTGACAAAATGCACCTTACATGACATTTATTTCTAGTTTCTTCGTTAAAATGTTAAAATAATTTTAGAGTACGACGTAAAAGAAACTATTGTTTCTAACAGGTAAAACAAAATCATTAGCCAACCACTTTTCAAACTATGTCTACAAGCAGGTTAGATGCTGTATACCGAAGTATACTTATAACCAAATTCTTTACAAAAGGTTGGGGTAAACCGGAGAATTTACGAAGGTGAGCAACAGTGTAAACAATTACTTAATACCTATTTAGCCCTTAGTTACATAACACATTTATTAAACCCTTTATTTTTTAAAATAACTAAAAATGAACTTAATGCCAAATTTTTAGGTTATTTGAATTCAGAAAAATAGTTTCGAATCGGGATGAATGCTTTAAGTTAGTAGAAAAAGACTACCCTGTCACTATAACCAAGGTAAAGTATTATTGATGGTTTTATGTAATTTTCATTATGAGAATATATCTTTAAACAATTCTTATCAGCTTAGTATTTATTTATATAGTAATTAAATTTATTTCAACTTAAAAGCGTGTCTGAAAGGAGTGCCTTACAATTCTTAATCATATTTTTACACAGCAAAACACAAGATTTACCAATAATCATCCGATATTTTTAAAAACTGTGTTGAATAAGATTATTTTTTTTCACAATTCCAGGAACAAAATCTATCAGACTGTAAACTTTTAGAAGGATATTTTCTCACACCGTTAGAAAGATATCTACCAGGAATAGTTCCGGAAATAGCACAGAAAGCGCACTTCCAAGCTCTGCTGCCAATTCACTGGCAGGAGAAAGGATGCAAGCCAGTCTGCCTCCATCTCGCCGGCACAGGTGATCATGTAGGTAACTTAATTGAAATTTAAATAATATTTCAATCCTTGTAAAGACTATTTACATTTTATAGTAAGTCTTAAGAGATGTAACTTTAAAATATATTTAAAGGTAGAGATGTATAGAAGGGACAATATCCTCTTTATGTGCGTCTTCTCTGTTGATTAAGGGTAGACTATGCATCTGTCTACAGATGTCTATGGGCAGCGATTTCTTTGCTATTTTGGTGGATTCAGGTAGCCGCTCTATGCCATCTTGTAATATACTAAAAAAATGACATAACAGCTACAGCATAAAAATGACCTTGGTTAATTTTTTTGACATTGACAGGGTCTATTGAGGTGTCACAATTTAGTTTGACATATGCCCACCAGGAAAGATAACCTTGTTCATTTTAGATTCTAATAGCCAAGGTGGAACTGTTAGACATAGGATTTATTTCTTGTAGCTACAAAATAGTCATTAATAAATAATACTCTGGATGTTTGCCAAAAGTCAATTTTGTAGCATTACATTTCTTAGTAGTAATTCTAGGTATTAATAGTTTATTTTTGTTTTGTATTTGTTTTTTAGCTATACTAATATTATAAAGAGGAAACATATATATTGCATATATTGAAGTAACTCAAAAAGTACTTGGGAAATTTCAAATTTTCTTTCACTATTAAAAAGCTTAGTTATTAGTGGCTATATTTTTTATTTCATGCTGTCGATGTCTCGAGCACCTAGTTTTTAATACATCTTTTTATGTTTGTCAATACGTAACATTAAGTAAATAATCACTTTAGATAAATTTAGTATAATGTTTATGTGACATGAACCTGTTGAGTAACTTATGTGACAAAAAATCCAAGGCTAAAACTGAATTCAATTACGATCTCTCGTAATATAGCAAATGCAAGTCATTTTTCTATATAATTATTAAATTTAATAATACGCAAATATCTTTATGCCAGGACCTTGTCTATTATAGGCTACCTAATGTTATTTAAAAAAAAATTATATATCCATTAAAACTTGTCAATGTCACTGGCTGGTTGTTTAGTTCAGTTATTATTTTTAATTTTACAAGAGTTATCTATATTTTCTGATTGAAAAGCTGTTGGGCTGTAGCTATCACTACCTTATCTTCATATCATAATATTTTAGATTTATCTATGTTATTGAGTAATAACTATTGATTATAAATTACACTTTGTAAACAAATGTGATTATCTATACTTCTATACTATTATAATAAAGCGTAAACACACACTTTGTTGCCTAAGATGTCAGCAATTACATCATATTTTTGAATAATTCTTTTTTTAAATAAAAAGCTACACACTTACGTCACGCTTTGGGCTATATATTTTCACGCTATTAAACTTAAGGGGTAAATATTTTGGATAAAACCCCTAAGGTGAAAAAGAGACCATAAGTTGCTGCCAACATCAAGGTAGCAAGATTACCAAGTTTTGTCATGTCGTGTCATTTTGACTTTTGCAATTGGCAATTTGACACATGTAAACAATAAAATAATTTTATGGTGTTGATATCGCACGGGAACAGCTAGTTAATAATAAACTTTGTTTTAGTTTCTTTCAGAATAAATATAAACAACCATAGACAATATTAATATTGACAGTTTCCATAAACCATAGACAATTTAAAACTAATAAATCTATGGACTAAATCATATATGGCTTTTTTATTTTTTTATTTCTGATAGTATTTCTGGCGACGCAGAAATCTGATGGTGAAGCCGCTGCTCAAGGAGGCGGGGATCGGCGGCATCATTTTGGAGAATCCCTTTTACGGTCTTCGAAAACCTACAGACCAAATGTAAGTTAATTTGTAAATTATTATTATTAATATTAGACTGTAAAAGTCTGATAAATTAATCAGTACCATGTGTTCTTCCAGATGTTCTATATCTGTGCAAAATTTAGTGAGATCTGTTGAGCCATTCTGTTAATAGTTATTATGAAAAATGTATTCACCTAAACTTTTGCATTTATTTATTAGTAGGAAGTAAAATAGAAATTTCTGGTCTTTTTATTGTTATGTCATTGTAGTTTTGAGAAAGCATTTTAACCCACATATATATTAGTTATTGCAACTTTTGATGTAAATTGTATAATTTATTTATGGCAATAATTCGTTTTTGGAATTCAATTATCATTTTGTTTTCTGTGTCTATTTCAGCCGCTCTTCTTTACATAATGTTTCGGATATATTCGTGATGGGAGGATGTCTTATACTGGAGTCTTTGGTGCTGTTCCACTGGTGTGAACGGAACGGACTTGGACCTCTAGGAGTGACTGGCCTATCTATGGGTGGACATGTGAGTGAATAATACGCGGTCCACATTTCGCCAACCCAGTTGGTCAGTAGCATTCAATAACTGAACTGGCAAACGACTGGTTTAGTATAAACAAGACTGGAGCCAGTGACTCTTCAATCTATAACTGGCCATTGCAACTGTCCAACTGTACTGGCCAAATGTAAACCAGGCAAAAAAAAATTAG
This sequence comes from Papilio polytes, assembly GCF_000836215.1. NCBI lineage: Eukaryota > Metazoa > Arthropoda > Insecta > Lepidoptera > Papilionidae > Papilio > Papilio polytes. Next base: position 4,206,200 of record NW_013524935.1, read on the forward strand.
AGATTGTAATGGCGGTATTTTTTCGTTTATGACATCTGTCAGTACAGCATATAAAATGTCAGTGGCAAATCGATTAGTTGTAATAAATCGATTTTGTTTATAATCATTATTTCGATTGAAATTAAAATATATAGATTAATATATTTTAGATGGCATCATTAGCAGCAACAAATTGGCCGAAGCCGCTGGTCCTCGTACCTTGTTTGTCCTGGTCTACTGCGTCTGCTGTTTTCTTGCAGGTATTAGAATATTAACATAAATTTATATCAAAACATTCTCAATTACTTATTTGTATAATATTGCAGGGTGTAATGTCTCATTCGATAAACTGGGATTTACTAGAAGACCAATATTTATCTGACGGAGTTTACAGAGAGAAGTTGTCAAAGATGGTGACGATCGTAGACGAGGCATTTCTAGCTGGGAAGAAATTCGCACGGACGTATTCAGAAAGAGTCAAAATAGGAATACAAACAAACACGCAGATAGAAAAACAAGAACATTTAATAAAGAGTTTGAAATGCGATTCGTATAAAGATTTAATAATATGCCAAGAGAATGATAAAGCGAAGCTACAAGATGAGAATAAAAAAATAGATTTAAACACAAAAGTGCCTATTAAAATTGTCAAATCTGAGGGTACGCGGGAATTTGATAATTTAAATAATGAATTAAATATACTTCTGAGTGATATTAAAATTAGTAAAACACTACATGATAAGTTTACATCTAACACGACATTTGAATTAGACGCGAATGATATATCAGAGATAAATAAATTAAATAAAAAAGAACTAAACCAGTTCTTGTTGAAATTTAATGTTGGTAAGAGATTGCTCACTAGTCGCTTCATGCTTGCTGTTTATTTTATTTTCAATTATCTGATATATTATTTATTTATTTTTGATTATTTTTTAATCATCTAATTTTTTTTTAATCTGTTTAAAAATTCATCTACAATTTTGACAGCATGCAAAATTCCATTACACGCACATATGCTTATAAATGACTTTTTAATTGTCAAAGATTTTTTGAAATCAGCCCAGTAATTTTTGAGTTATTTCAATATATACAAAAATACAAATCTTTCCTCTTTATAATATTAATATAGATATGTTTTATGTGAACTTTTAGATATTGGAACGCAATAAAAAAGCTTCATATTCTTTTTTTAAAATGCGAAACAGAATTATAAAAGGTAACTTATTTTCAGCCAGTGATTCTGATAAACAAAAAACGACAGAACAAGTTCCAGATACGACAGATAAATTAAAACAAACTGTAAATTTGACTACCAGTGAAACACCAAGTAAAGAAACAACAAACTTGAAATCTGTAAATATAAATACGGAAAAATCAAAAGAAACGGAACAAATACAGAATGAACAAATCGATAAAAAATCGGAAAAGAAATCATGGAATGTATCCGATTTGACATCGGATTTTTGGACGAATTTACCTTTTATAAAATCGGGGAAGAAGATAGATATAGGTAAAATACATTGGAGGGACAGAGAGGCGTTACAGTTCATGAGGGGGATTATGGACGAATGCACTCATTTGAGCAATTTCTCCGTGCCATATGATACTTCTTTAATTATCGGTAAGTACCAAAAATGTTTAGTTACATTTTTAACGAATATTTTTTTTGTTTTGTATATTGTGGCATCATAAATACAGTTGTGGCAACACTAACTGGTCAAAGAAGATAACACATCAGACAAGAGTTTTTCGATTTTATCATCTAAATCCACCGTAATATAATCGTAAATGAGCGTAAACACACACTTCTTTGTTGTCGAATGTCAGCAATCACAGTATATTTTTGAATTAGCTTTTTTTAATAAAGAGCCCTACACTAACGACTCGCTTTAGCTTATTTAGTTTAATGCTGTTAGTATTAAGTCGGAAATAAATTAGAAAAAAAACGTCATTCGGGAAAAGAAAACTACAAGCCAATAACAGGTTTACGGAATGTTAACAATAAAATCAAGTTCTTATAATATTATGTAGATGGAGTCACACGGGAACAGCTAGTAATAATAATAAAAGTAATTTAATCCATTAAGAAGACTAACATACATTTAATTACGCAGTTGACAATAATAAGACGGAGGAAAAAAAAGTGTTACAAACAACAAAAAAAAACAAATACATACACAAATAAGCATAAAAGTTATGAACATTTTTTTAAATTAAGTTTGCTAAGCTTAATGGATAAGGCCTTTACACAGCTATGTGCTTATTACCGCGCTGATATTCTGTAAAAGCCTTTTATGGTACGTCAGTTGCAGCATTAAATAAATAAAAAAAATGATAATCATGTTTATAAGTGAAATGGGAAAGAGAGGGTAAATAAAATAAGTAAATGATTTTTTTTTCTTATTCTAATTTAGCTACAGGAAAACCGTTTTTAAATAGTTTTTTGTGTGATAGCGGTATGCGCTAAGCACGACGCGTACGTCCCTCGCGAGGACGTCGGGCGGCTGGAGGAGATCTGGCCCGGCGCGGAGGTGCGCTATGTGGACGCGGGGCACGTCTCCGCGTACATCCTGCACCAGTCCGTCTTCAGGTATATAGCACTCACGGTTGTTACGAACTCGTAACTCGTTGGCATCAGCGAAGATATAGGAGGGCGCTGGTGTGGATGCCCGACGGCGAACATGTTCGTGTCCATTGTGTCGTCACACTCATTAGGGGGAGACTTGTCACAAATAAATGACAATAACTTGTAGGAAGTCAAGAAGGGTGCATGCGGTTAGACCGTGTGCCCTCCCGCGATTCAGCCCGTATGACCTGAGACCTGAGGTCGGTGGGGACATGTGTGGTGGTGGGTCAGAATAAAAAAAAAAAGTTGTTACTAAGTGTCATTGCGTGTAAATCAGTGGTATAAGTAAACCCCCAAAGGTCCACAGACCAGGTGGTCCAAATTATTGTCATAAGTGAATTATTTTTTTAATAAATGTATTAGTTAAATTGTTTATTTAAAAATTATACTTTTTAACACAGAGGAAAGGGACCCCTCAGAAAACGAAATGGGGGTCCAGAGAATTCAGTCAAACTAAGGGGTCCACGATTTAAAAAAAGTTTGGGCACCTCTGGTGTAAATGACCCTGCATTTATTTACTATCTTGCGCCCTATATTTATGTTTGTTTTCTATTATGTAATAAATAAACATAAATTAATTTATTTAAATATTTGATTTCTCCACAGGGCTTGTATTATAGAAGCTTTCGAACGATCGAAGAAAAAATGGAAGGACGGAAAACACATCGAATGAAAATTGCCTTACGAATTTTGAGATATTTTCCATCCATTTATAACCTTATTGGAATTTGTCTTTGAAAGTTTTGCTCAATTTAATGGAGAGAGAACTTGATACCTCCCTGACGACAAACTGTTAATTAGAAATTTCATAATTTCTAATGCGATTTAAGACTTTTTGCAAAAGTCTTGCAAAAACCCAACATTATGTTAACTATTAATTTAATTGTGCAGCTAAATTTATTCAACATATAATAATGGATTAATGTTTTTGTTAAACCTGACATAAAATAATTTAACAACTGAAAAATTATCCATAATGAAAAGTCAGCCATAGTCTTCGTGTGGACTTCAAACTTCATTTTTTATCTCTTTCGCACATTTAGTTATCGCATACGTTTGTCCCTCTCACACCGGATCAGCACAATTATCAACTATAAAGTCGTGCTTTTGCACGCAAAATAAGTGTCATATCAATAAATATGCGCAAAATCTGCAATATTATATCAAATAATTTAAAATGTACAGAAATTAGTTCATAATGTTAGCGTACTGAGAAAATCTATATAATTAAAATGTATTAACCTAATAATTCTTAACATTTCCAATTACAGTCAGCATTAAATAAATAATAACCTAAACAATGCATATGTCGCCGCCATTTTTTAAATGTTGATGTTAATTGAAGTTGCCAGTGTCAAAAAATTTTAAGTTTTTTTTAACTGGCAACTAAATTTTCTTTTTGGATGTTATATTTTAGTAATACTTTTATATGAAAAATGGTGCCAATGTTTTATCATTTATCAACTTGTTGAATATAATTCGAATGGTTTTTATGTTTTATGAATGTTATTCTGCTTGTCTAGTCCTGTAGTTATTTGGAAACTGAATTTTATGTAGTTTTATTGGTCTGATGGTGCTAAATGTAATGACCAATTGTTGCAAGTGGTCGGAATTTATGAACCATGAAATAATCGTGAAATTGTGAAGTTAGCAATTAATATTTCTTGAATAAACGAGTGTTCGATTAAAAATTATGGGTCATTTCCGGCTGTTTAGTAATATTAAAACATATGTTTTCTTAATTACTTTTGGAGTTGCTAAAACCCTTTTGTTGTAACAAATAACGAAAAATGATGCATAATTCTGTATATTTTCAAGAATTGTTTATTGCTCCTTAGTACAAACTTTTGTCGCTTTTAGAAATGTTTTTCTTGTAGCAGCACTTTATTGTAATATTTGTCGTGTACATAGATTATATAGTCTCTTTTGAGATTGTATTTTTATAAATAAAAATATATTTACTTCATACTTGGTCTTTGCTTTCACACCTGAATCTTTTAGTCCTATTTTTGTGAACTGTAGTTTTGAGTTTTTTGACCAATGAGGGAAAGGCAAGTAACAGATGAATGTTACCATTTTTAAAATTTCCTGGTATTGTTGTCAACATGGGAGAAATTATAAAGAAGGTGGTAATATTTCCTTACCTTATTACTAACTTTATTATTACCTAGAAAGCGCCCTCTATCAATGTTAAAAAGCTACCATAAGATTCTTATAGCGCGTCTTGAAATGCAATATATTGCTATCTGGTCTTCAATAAAGAGGGATGACTAAATGTTTTTGTACATGTCTTGGCAATTTACTTTACCTTTTCAACCTTATCACTTTGACATTATAATACATAATCAAGTAAATTTGAAATAAAACTCAGTATTATTACAAATACTTTTATTCCTTAAGATTCTTACATCTATATAATCTTTAGACGAGTAGAGGCAACAAAAACATACTAATCGAAGGCAAAATAAACTTTATAGTTAATAATTATTTAGAATACAACCAGCGTATTTCGTGTTTGTTATATAAAAATCACTTAAACTAACTTATTTGTATTACAATATTGACCACAGTGTCTAAGAGCAATAATTAAACGTCACAAGACATTTTCAAAACGTATTTCATCTCGCTCGCACACTCCGTATAAATTGGTTGGCTTTCAGCTAACTTCAGACAAAACTTCAATAGCTTTTTGACGAGATTAAAATTTATTTATGGTTTAATTTTTCTGAAAGATTAATTTTAATTTATCGTTGTTTACAATAATTTGGATTCCAATTTGACATTATTTGACAACAAATTGACAGTTTGACATTCAAAATGACGTTCTGAAACCGAACATTTGACAGTTAGTGCTATTTTTAATATAAAGTCTACATAAAATATTAAGTTTCCATTAAAAGTGTGTAGAGAAAGCAATTTTCACTCGTGGGTAATTAAAATATCGCACGTGTTTTAAAATTAACCTCGTACTTATAGTTTTGTTCAAATCAATAACAAAAATAAATCTAACATTAGATTTTTACCAATTAAAAAAAAAAACGATATACAAATAGACGTTTTTAGCAACTTTTAACGCATTTCGATATTGTAATATCAGAAACCTTTTAACAATCCTAGTAATTATTATTGAGAAGACAAAAATATACAAGTGTATGTAATCTTAATTAACTAAATTCCCTTTTAAGGTTATTTCTAATTCAGACAAAAATCTTAACCAAAATTAGCTTGAATTTTAATTCACAAATGACCGATAGATGGCGATAACGCAATCCTCAATCAATTTAACTTATTTTCGAAAAGTTATGCTTACAGTTAACTTAATTAACTTATTATCTCTTCGCTTCGGTTCACTTAAGCAGCATATTCCTAAAGTCAGTATTTGTGAGAGGTTTCTTGTCATGTCCATTATCTTGTCCATTGGCAGCTTTACTTGTGGATGGCTTCTGTAGCACACTCGGTATAAAACTGCTCAACTGCGTACGTCGCCTAAAAAAACGATAAATACAGCCTATGAGCAATTCAAAAAACAGAGTGGGCGTGGGCTTTATCATGAGAGTGGGCATTATTAAGTATACTCACATGCCTCCCGCAGCGCCTCGTTTATGTTGTCCCAGAGTGGGCACTTATGTGGGCAATGTTAAGTACACTTACATTCCACTAGCGGCGTCTTGTTTACGTTGCCCCAGAGTGGGACAATGATGTGGGCAATGTTAAGTAAACTCACATTCCACCAGCGACGTCTAATTTGGGCTGTCCCAGAGTGGGCATATACGTGGGCAACATTAAGTATTTACATGCCACCAGTGGCGTCTTGTTTGTGTTGTCCCATATTGGGCGTGGGCTTACTCATAAGAGTGGGCAAGATAAATATACTCACATGCCGCCAGCGGCGTCTCGTTTGGGCTGTCCCAGCGTGGGCGTGGGCGCGGCTGTGGGCTTAGGCGGGGGCTCGCTGACCGCCACCTGCAGCTTCCTGTCGCCCAGCTGCAGACCATCGCTCTGCTTTAGAGCTTCGCACGCGCTCGCCTCGTCTTCATACTCTATGTACGCTAATCCTTTAGGTTTCCCGTCCCTGATGAAGAAAACATTAGTTATTTACATTAGTTATGAAGAAAACATGCACTACTTCGTGGCGTAGGATGTCAGCAATCACAGCATATTTTTCAATAATAATAATAATAATAATAATAATAATAATAATTTCCTTAAGGTTAACGTGGAGATGTATCAGGATGTTGTAGCAATAGACAAAGGACTCACGCCGCTTTCCCTGGCTACCACGAACTGGCGGAGGCTGGAGGTATTAAGTGTCTCAGACCGCATAGGTGTATGGAAGAGCAAGGAGCTACACGGTAGGTTCCATCGGGCCTTAACAGGTCCTGATGTGGACCAATTATCCTCCGTGGCTTGGCTACGCTTCAGTAACCTCTTTGGGGAGACTGAAGGTTTTGTCTTTGCAATCATGGACGAAGTCATCGTAACGAATAATTACCGGAAACATATCCTAAAGGATGGTACGACTGACATTTGTCGGGCATGTCGTCGGCCCGGTGAGTCTATTAGACATATCGTTTCCGGTTGTTCTCGCCTTGCGGACGGTGCATACTTGCATAGACATAACCAAGTGGCCAAGATTATCCATCAGCAACTTGCCCTTAAATATGCTCTTGTGGAGTCTGAGGTACCATATTACCAATATCAGCCTACACCAGTTCTGGAAAATAGCCGTATCACGATCTACTGGGACCGATCTATTATTACGGACAGGACTATTGCTGCCAATAGACCTGATATAGTAATAATAGATCGGTCTGAGAGTTGTGTAATGTTAGTCGATGTCACTATCCCACATGACGAGAATCTCGTGAAAGCCGAAAATGAAAAACTATTAAAATATTTGGATTTGGCTCACGAGATTACCGCCATGTGGCGTATGAAATCGACTACCATTATTCCGATAGTCGTTTCGGCACACGGGCTGATAGCGAAGAGCTTCGACCAACACCTCAAGAAGCTCTCGCTAGACAGTTGGATTAAGGGCCCGATTCAAAAGGCGGTTATTTTAGAAACCGCACGACTAGTGAGGAGGTTCCTGTCTCTGCAGCCCTGACCACTGGTTGCTTGAGTCATCGGATTCCGCAGCCGGTGGATTTCTATTTTTTTATATAATATGTTTTATTTTGTAATTTTTTTAAGAAAATCATGTGAAATGTATTATATATAAAAATAAGAGAATAAAGATATGTTAATAACCAATAATAATAATAATAAAACTTTATTTCGAGAAGATCTCATATTTTGTTAGTAAAAAATCTTATTGACTAGTGTTAGTAAAAGAGTAATTAAGAAACAATTTATAAGCAATTAAACTAGTTACATTATTAGCAGTGCAAGTTATTGAAGCGCCGCACTATTGCAGTATCCCATCTGGCTGCCAAAACAATCAGGAGAGAGTTTTTACTGCTGCAATAATTCTCCTTTTTAAAAAAAAGCTCTACACTTACGACACGCTTAAGACTATATATTTTCAAGCTATTAAACTTAAGAGGTAAATAAACTGGTAAAAACCGTCATGCGGGAAAGGGACAAAACTACAAACTGACAACATTAAGGAAACAAGGTGCCGGTGCATTTAACTTTGACATTTGTAATTGTAATTTTCACAAATATAAACAATAAATTAAAGCTCTTATAATTATACGGATGAAACCGCACGGAAACAGCTCGTATATATAACCAACTTTTGTTTATACTTACTTGAATGTGACAATCCTGATATCTTTAAGTTTTCCGTATTTATCAAATACTTTAGTTAGCGCCTCCTTAGTGCAGTGTTCGTAGGGCAAGTTGCGTACAAACAGCTTGTTCCTCTCCGCGGTGGTCGCGTATTTGAATGTTTTAGTTTTGTTAACTGAATACTTCGAGAGGAACATCGGCCGCCCGTCTAACGGCGTGCGGTCGTGTTTGATAGCCTCTTCTACTGATTCCTGCAAAAATACATAAATAAAAAAGGAGATTCAAGTAATAACTATCTCTCTCTCTCTCTCTCTCTCATCCTCTCTCTCTCTCTCTCTTCCTATCCTATATCCCAAATAGTAGTGGATTCAGTTTTCTTTGTCAATCTCCTCCACGTTGCTCTAAAACATCCTAATATGTTAAAGTAATAAAATAATTCGAAAATAAACATTTGTACTACTTTAGTAATTTATATTGTAAATTATTTTAATTGTTGAAACACCCTGTATTTACATCTGTGAGAGAATGAGATGGGAATATTTTTTTACTTATAGAGACTTTTTAGTGGATGGGACGGAGTTGTGGATGAAATATAATAACTATTAAAATGTGAAAGTTTGTATGGATGGATGGATGTTTTTTAGAGTATGTAGCCTAAACGGGTAAACAGATTTCGATGAAATTTGGCATAGATGTACAACGGTCTGGTAGAACACATAGATTACTTACTAATTACTGTGGTAAAACTATTAAAAAAACGTACCGGATTGTTATACTGGCAATAACAGATGGATCCCCCGAAAGCCTTTACTCCCGCCTTCAGTCGCAGGGACACGATGTCGCCGTACTCAGACAACTTGTCTCGTAAGTTCTGCTCGTTCACCCTACATACATTAATTATTAACATAGTTTGAGTTTTATTTAAAAAAAAACATAACTGCCACTGGTAACGGTATCCTCCTTCTATAGAAAGATTATTCTTAAATAAAAAATAATTCAAAACACTAGGGGTGCTTAAAATCTCTAGATATTGATAACTCTAAGGGCCTATCCCACTACTGGCTGATAGAGGCTAAGATAGCTTGAAAAATGACGTCACTGTCAAATAAGAGAAGAAAGTCCAATATTTCCATCACATATACACTTTAGATTATCAGACAATTTATAATTTGGTGGGACAGACCCTAAACTTTGTCTATTCACCAAATTTGGATTTATGTTGGTAAACATTTTCTTTGGAATAAAGAATTACTCCAAAAAATATGAAATAACAAAGGGTAAATAGACAAAAATCATACTTACTTAAAGTCTAGATTGCTAACAAACAGCGTGCAGGCCTCCCTGCCCGCGGACACAGGGCCACTTGAAGAGCTATCTGTCCTTTGTCGCTTATTGTCTTTGTCTAAAAAAATAAACATTCACATATTAAAAAAAAACCCTTTTTTTATCAATAAATATAGTTTTTTTGCATATTTATTGGTACTAAAAAAAATATTATTTTCAATATAAAATACTAGAACACTGTCAAACAGTGGTAAAGTGCTGATTTATATATTCTAAACAAACATATGGTAGCAAATAATAATAATACTAGCAAAATCTAGGTTTTCGCGAATAGTAAGATAAAAAAAATATATTTTATAGAGATAAAAACTTTATAATACTAAAATCTAAACTAATATAAAGAAAGACTTGTATTTTAGGATTACTGTACATATTGTAATAACTCAAAAACTACTGGAACGATTTCAAAAATACCTTGACCATAAAAAAAAATAAATGCATGCGGACAAAGTCCCGAGCAACAGCTATATAAGCTATATAAAAATAAATACCTTCTTTATCATCTGCCTCGTGAGATCTCTTTACTCCACTAATATCTTTGTCTACCTCCATCTCGGTGTCCTTTTTCCTCTTCACCCCACTTCCCTCCCCGTCCCCTTCCCCTGACTTCCTCTTCCCTTTACCCTGCTGCTTGTCATTTACCTTTTTCTTATCATCGAACTTTGTTTTTTTATTCAGAGCCTGTTTACCTTTCTGCGCACCACCAATCATTTTATCTTTCATAGTTTGGTAATTTTTACGCCATTCTTTTATTTTATTCTGTAAATTACAATTATATATTATTAAGACTTGTCGAAAGATATAAATATACAAATAATTCAACAAATGACAGCAAATACATCACTATGAAGGAATGACTGAATAAATGAATAAATGAATGACTTTAAATATATCAATGAATAAGTATAGTCAAACAAGGATATCTGGTCCGGCAAGGGCACTAATCAGTTCTAAATAAATCATATAAAACTACCATTTACATAGAAAATGCCACAAACGTAAAAAAAAACATGTCATGACAGCAAGATTTTTTTGTATGTGACAAGTACAATAATCTGGAAACAATGACATTGGCATTTTAGTTTAGCTAGTCATAGGAGGTGCTATCATAATTTAGTTTGGCATATGCCAAGTCCTAGTATGCTTAAAAATATAAATATTTAAAGGAATAAATGAGTGAATGACTGAATGAATTTAACAGTGAAAAAATATTGAGAATTAATCAATGAATGATTATTATCTCCTAATAATCTAACAAATATTATAAATGAGAAAGTTTACATGGATGTTTATTAGAGTTTGTAGCCTGAACTACTAAACGGATTTGGATAAAATTTGGCATAGAGGATAGTCTGGAAGAACAAATAGGCACACTTTTATTTTTCAATTCCACGCGGACGGAGTCGTGAGCCACTACTAAATAATATTATTGAATGACTATAAGAAAATGAATGACTGAATGAATTTCATACATTGGATAGATTGTCGCAGTGCTTGACATTATCAAGGTGTCCGTAGAGTCGTTCGAAGTTGGTCCAGAGGCGTGCGATGGTGGGCGGGTAGTCCTGCACGCAGCGCAGCGCGCGCTGGTGCAGCTCGCGCAGCCGCTGCTGGCCAGCGGTCCCCGCGCCCGCGCCCCCCGCCCCCGCCCCCGCCGCCTCGCCCCACACCCGCTCGCTCTCCAGCTGCAGCAGCGGCTCCCAGTACTTACACAGCGTCACGTTCTCACCGTATTCTAGAACATTACACTTGGATTATTCCCGCGTGCATCAACTTCTCCTCAAAGTCGAGTTCGTTCCGGAGATTTAGGCCCTGTCCCACCAAATTGTAAATTGTCTGATAACAATGCAATGTGTAAAATATGTGATGAAAATATCGGATTTTGTTACCGTATCTGACAGTGACGTCATTATTAAGCTACCTAAGCCTCTATCAATCAGTGGTGGGCCAGGCCCTTAAATTCTAATTTTCGCTATCAGCAACTCAACTACATCTAGTCCGCGAAATATGATTTTGTTAAATCTAAAAATTCGCAACAAAATTATTTATTTATTTAATAATTTTACGCAGTCATCAGATTACATTAAGCAGTGAATCTTATCATGAACAAAACTCTTAATAATATAAAACAATATCAATTTCCACTCACAAAATGAAACAATCAATTGACTTAATTCCTCTTATAAATATTGAAAATGTACAAAAATAACTTACTGAATATTTCTTCAAATATTTCTTTCCCCTGTTTGGGATCTTTTATACGCTTGTACTCGACGTGCGCCCAAAACAACGGTAACTCACAATCATTTGCTTCATTGCCCCAAGTCTGAAATTTAAACAAACTTCTTTAGTACCATAACATTCACACACAAAGGAAATAACAAGAAATGTACTTTAAAACTTTAAAATACAAGAAAATGCTTATGGTCCTTCGAGCCAGATAGTTACCTCAGCAAGTGAATCCCAAGCCAGTCTGAATGTACGTCGCAATCTATCTACATCTGATTCTTTATCAAAATCTGTTCTCCGTCTACAGAATTCAAGATAAGTCATCCAAAGTGATTCCGAATGAGAATATGACTCCATCCTTTTTGTTAGCGCTATTTCGAATATCGATTTAACCTGCAATAAGAACGTATAATTATTTTTTCGTAAACATTAGTTATACACGTTAAATGTATTAAAAAATAGTAAAACTAACTTAGTAAGCCTATGTGGACTTCCACACTATTCTCTACATAAGTGACAAGATTCATCCGTTAAGGAATTTTGGACATACAAAGAAACCACCGTTGAAATATTCGCATTTATAACATTTTGCCGTCACCCGCGACTCCGTCCGCATCAAAATAAAAAACATGTTCAACAACTACCAATGTGTTCTTGAAGATTATTGCCTACATTTATGCCAAATATCACCAAAATCTGATGAGACATGAGATATTTAAACAAACATCCATTTAAACTTTCACATACTAATATTATAAGGAAGTTTTCTTCCTTATGTTTGTTTGATTATAATTAACTCAAAAACTGGTGGGCCGATTTCAAAAATTCTTACACCATTAAAAACCTAAGTTGTCAGTACTATTATTTTTAAATTTGTCGGAGACGGAGTCGCTAAAGCTAGTTTATACAATTAGTAAGATAACCTCATCAAAGTCAGCGTCCTCGTGCTCCGCCTGCTGTATCTTGAGGGACCAGAAGGTGTGCGCGGTGGGGCAGCGCCGCACGCCGGCCTCCAGCACGCGGCGCGTCGTCGCCCGCGAGCAGTGGCGCTGCGCGTGCCGCGCGTACTCCACCATCAGCTCCGAGAACGTGTCGCACGGCCGGCCCTCCGTACTCACACGCTCGTATAGCACCTGATAATGTTGCCACCTTGGACTTTATGCTCCCTTTCCCATATTAAGGTATTTTTAAATTTATATACCTTCTTTAATAGCGTGTGTTTAAAACGTAAAAGATATCAATAACTTATTCAATAAACAATAATCTATAAATAAATTACCAAGTTTGGTAATTTATTTATAGATTATTTATAATTGGTAGTTACCAAAGCTACCAACAATAGACAAAATACAATTGTGGGACGCCTGTGGCAACACCAGCTTCCGGGCGACACTCACTCAACGACGCAAAATTTGATGCCGTTAATCCCAAGTGCCTTTGTACGTATCCGTCCCCTTCTAATTATTAATCCAAAGTAACAAGAATCAAAAATAGCGTTAAAACATATAGTGTAAAGCATGTCATAAGGCTTATTATTAAAGGAGGAATTAAATAATCAAAATATACTATGCCACAACATAGTGTATCTTTAGAATATTAAAAAAGTATAGAAGTATAGATAAATGTACACTCACCCTTAGAATACTATTGCTGTCACATTCCAAATATTTATCCTGTTTCGATAATTCCTTAACAAGTTCAATATATTCCACGTATATTTTAGTTTTTTCCATCCTATCACTGAAAATTTATTTTCAATTACTTATATTTTCATATATAATAATGCACAAGTTATCAATTATTCATATTTATGTGTTCTTGTAGAACATTATACAATTCATAGCATTAAAATGTGTTTCTGGACTGATTTTTACTTACTTCGATATTAATAGTTTATCTTCAAATGGCGTGATTTTATTTAGATATTCAATTGCCGCTTCATGTTGTTTTTTAACCTGAAAAAACAAAAAAAATAGATGAAAATAACATGAAATGATATTGCAAACTACTTAAGTAATATTATGTATGCAGAAGTTTGTATGGATGTTTGTTATTTCATATTTCAAGAATGACAAAGATTTTACTGAAATTTAGGACAAATGTAGAACATAGTTGAAAGAACACCATCATCACCATAATTTAGTTTTTTTTTATTCCGCGGACGGCACCGAGGGCAACAACTAGTTTCTCATAAATGAAACATACCTTATCAACATAACTCTGGTCCTTGAGCTCTAAAGCCATCTCTTCAAACGGCTGCCAGCCTTCATCACCCCGCAGCAATGGACGGGATACCACTTCCTCTAACACCCACAGAACATGCTGCTTCTGACTGTTTAGATCTGGATGGTCTTCACTATAGAATATTGTCAATTTGTATATACTAATATTATAAGGAGAGATTTGTATTTTTGGATGTATTGAAATAAATAAAAAACCAATGGGTCGATTTAAGAATTCTTTCACCATTAACAAGCTACATTATCACTAAGTAACTTAGACTACGCTTTTTTATTATTTATAATTTCACGCAGACGAAGTCGCGAGCAGTAGCATAATTACTGAAAAGGCTGATTTTAACAGTATTTTATTTAATTCTTCATAAGTCGCGGGAAACAACTAGTTATCTAGTAAAATTACATACCCCAATGATTGTAGTTTAGTTTTCTCCAGTTCTAATCTAGCTTCCCAGAACAGTTTCCCAGAAAAAGGATCAGAACCAGCTCTTTTGAGTACTTCCTCTATTTGTGCTCTAGCATCTTCTGTACCAAGTGTCATTGCCCAAGAACACCATAGATTAAAAATTGAAATGGCTATAAATAACAAAATTAGTCAATGTTACAAGTGCAAAAATGTTTAAGGCAGTCCCTTAGAGTACATAACATACTTAAACCACTAAGAAACCTCTAAGCAAACATTATTTTTTATGTCACAACTCTTGTTAAATATCTTTACATCTTTACTAATATTACAAACAGAAAGAATTTGTTTCTTCCTCTTTTCTTGCTCTTGGAGAATGCTTCCCCGGGTGACATAGGCTATATTACTATTTTTTCTATTTAGCACCGAAAAGTAACGAGCAAAAGCTTTTATAAAAAAAATATAACAATCTAACACAGGTTATAATGAAACTTAGATGTATGATAGAAAAATTTGCTTAATAAGTGTGTACACCTTCGACTAAAATATCGCAGAGCTGTTTAGTCTTGTTTTCTTATGAGCTTATATGGAGGTGTGCATACTACTCAATTTTTAGTTGTACTAAACAGTTGAATTGGATGTGAAACAATCGACAATCACACAAAAGTTGTTGCGAGTTTAGTCAAAGATGTGCACTCACTCTAAATCATCATCATCATCATCACCACCTCACTATACGTCCCCACCGAGGGGCTCGGAGCCTACCCTAATAAGGGGTGACTAGGCCATAGTCAACCATGCTGGCCAAGTGCGGGTTGGTTGACTTCACACATATTTTTGAATTTCTTCGCCGATATGTGCAGGTTGCATCACAATGTTTTCCTTCACCGTAAGAACGTGGGGTAAATTATGTATATATGAAAATTCGAAAAATCGAAAATCACATTGGTACACGGCGGGATTTGAACCCACGACCTGTAGATTACAAGTCACGTGTTCAAACCACTGAGCCACCGACGCTCTACTCTAAATGATACTAAGTAATTGTAAAAGTTGTATTGTGTAACATTTTTTTATACTTACAATAGCAGTCATAACATGCTTGATTAAACAGATCAACCATAAAATCAATAGACTGTGCGGAATGTGCCAGAGTCACTTCTGTCTGAAGACGCACCAACCAATCGTCTGGTTGTAGTAATATTGTTTGCTGAAATCGATCGTAGGCAGAACGCCATTTGTCCAGTTCTGATAATTTCCTATAATAGATATTTCTTATTGAACTTGTTGAAATTAAAACATTCATCATCCACTTGCCCTTATCCCTTATGGAGAGTCGGCACATTATGTGCTGCTCTTCCATATATCTCTATCAGCCGTCATATCTGAATCCACTCCTTTCTTAAGCATATCTTCTTTCACACAATCCATCCATCAACAGTAAAATACAATTACTAAACTTATTAACTGCATACAGTTAATACATTTCTACCCATAATGAAGCTAATTTTTTTTTTAGCATAGGTGCAGTGTCAGTTTCAGGGTACTAATACCCTAGGCAAGATTTCAACAGCACCCTCTTTAGCAGTTTTGATGTGGGGGGTCATGTGAGACTGTAATTCATATACCAGTGCAACCCATTCCATCCAGGGCCCTGTGTGGTTTCCCAACTGCACCCTTTCCTAACATCGGCCCTGCATTGATGTATGTTTGCATGATATTGGGGTAAACATGTATTTATATAATTATTTTCGAAAAAAGATGTTAAAAAACAAAATTGTATTTACCATAAAGTTTGTATTAATTCAACATGGGCACTATAATTGTATGGTTCTTCAGATACCCGGATCTCTAAATCCGTTATCTTCTTTTCTATCGCCTCCTCGTCGTCATCCTATAAGAATATATTAACATTAAACACGGTTTCCCACAAACTCTGTATTCTAAAAACTTATACCAGGGAAGTAACATTGGAAAGAAATGTAGGCTACGTAATTTGGCTGTGTATACCATGTTCAATCTTGATGCATTTCTACTAATCATAAGGTTTTGTCTTGCAAAATTTGAATTTCAAACATACACAAGCTATCGACATATGAAGCAAATAAAACGTACATAATATTTAAAGAGTTGAGACACCAAAGAATAAGCAAATCGATAGTAATTGTATAAAGTTCGAACTAATAAGCTAAATAAGCTAATAAAACTCTATGCTGAAATGCTTATTCATTAAAAAAGATCAAATTGCAATAATTGTAACATACATCTGAATCATCAGAATCTTGTTCAGCATCGTCATCCTCAACATACACTTCTATTTCATTATCTTCTTCAGAATCATTTCGCAGTCCATCTTCTACAATTGCCATTGTTTTATTTAGATAAAAGTAAATTTAACAAATACCGAAACTGATTTTCGTATTTTGACAATATACCATAGACAGCTTGCGTCAAACCACAGAAACACAAACAAACCTGATAATTATCTATGGAACAGATTATAAATCACAAAAGTAAACAACACGTACAAAACGCCAACTTTAAAGTGTTTGTTTTTGTCTTTCGTGGATAATTTGTCCGATATTTTTTCAGGTAAGGAATCGCAATGCAACCATATCTACGAAAGAATTTAACATCTATTTCATATTTAAACATACTATCCTTTATCAGGTGTTACAACACTTTGAAAACACCTGATAAAGGATTCCATTTCAGCGATCGAAATGTCCTAGTGATGGGACTCGAGTGATTTTTTTTCACTCGAGTCACTCGGTACTCGTAACTTTCTCACTCGAATGCCACTCGAGTGAAGATAAGACTCGAGTGATGTTTATAGACGCGAGTCACTCGGAATATAAAAATCAAGGAACCAAAATTTTAAAACCAATAAAACAATGTTAATTTAACATAAAGAAATTATTTTCGCATTAACGTAAAAGGTACTCAAAAAATCTGTACAAAATGTGTAAAAATAGTGTTTTCCTTTAAACTAAACCTGTCTACACAATCAAGAAACCTCTTATATCATCTATTAGTTGAAATTTTATAGTGTACTATAAATAAGTTCTAATCCATTTTAATAAATTCTTACAAGTTATTTTCATGAGATCCAAATATGGACAATTTGATTATGTTCTTACACAATTTTGATAATAAAATTAACTTAAACAAAGCTTAAATAAACTCTACAAAAGAACAGAAATAGTGTGTTTTTAAAAAGATAACAAATTTAACTGAAAATGCTGTAATAATTTCTTACTCCGCTTAGCATAAACCAACAAAATGGTTACGAGTCATTCGTAATTCGAGTCAACTCGAGTCACTCGCAACTCGGGTTGTCAAAAATTTCACTCGAGTCCGAGTAAGAAAAAAATGACTCGAGTCACTCGAGTAAAAAGCAACTCGAGTCCCATCACTAAAATGTCCCAATTTGTCTTACTAATAGGCGTGAGTCGTTACGTCATTTTCGAGAAACGTAATGAAACTAGTGATTTGTTCGGCGTCACATGTTTCAAAACTAGTGATTTTTGTAACTAGTTATTTCCATTGGAAAAATAATAGCCTATTAAAATAAATCCTCTGTAATAGATGTAAAATAATTTCAATTTGTCATTTGTATTGCCTTTTTAAATAATTAAACTTTCTGTCTAATGCCTTGCTTATTTTCATTTTTGATTATGTTCGTACGATTACTAACTATAAGACTATCTTACTAAAAAACGCGTTTTAGTCGCATGAAAATGATCGCAATTTTATTTATTTTTAATTAGCTCAATTGTTGATTTTTTTCCAGTCAATATTTTTTTCTGGCTATCTCATAACAAGTAGAAACATGTAGAAGAAATATTCCCTATTGACCGACCGACCCCACCCGAATAACGCATTTACAAAAATCACGACTTCGGACTCGAACACGCCTGAGTATTACATTTACAAAAATCACTAATTCGACACCGAGCTCTCTCGAGCAACGCATTATATAAATCACGTCACGACTTCAAAACGGAACACGCCCGAGTAACGCATTTACAAAAATCACGACTTCGGAGCCGAACACGCCCGAGTAAAGTAGTTACAAAAATCACTACTTTTAATTTGACTCGAAGCTAGTGACGCCGTTACATATCTCGTCACAGGTGATTGTAACTAGTGACGTGAAATAACGCTCACGTCTACTTACTAATATTAAGAATGCGAAAGGTAGACGAATGGATGTTTGTTGGTGTACAGACACTAAACCTAAACGGCTGAACCGATCTCTACGACATTTAGCATTAACGTAGAGGTTATTGATAGAGGACATAAAGGCTGCGTATTTTTTATTTCCCCGCTGACGAAGTCGCGGGCAAAAGTGTCAAATAAAACAACCGGTATAATATATTTTAATGTTTTAATATAAAAATATGATTACATAGCTTTTCATACATGCAATATTTGGTTATCAACATGGACACAAGAATTCGATGCTATTCGATAAATTACTTTAACCAAAATTAATTTAATCAAGGAGCTTTGGCACCAATTTTAACACTTTATAAAAAAGTTCCATATATGCTGTTCAATAATCAATAATCATGTATATTTATATGGAATGCAATGATCATAGGCTATTGCTTTTTTGTTTTATCTTTAAAATCTTATAATAATAAATGCACCAATCCGATTTTTTTTAATTTTTTTACATTAATATAAAAAAGAGGCCAGATAATTTAATAATCACTATTATACATTTATCTAAGGGAAAATTTTTGGATTTTTAATTTTATCAACTGCTATCTACATTTATTTAAATGTACACTATTTATTGGATAAAATGTGAACGGCCATTACTGCTTGAAGCTTGACTGGCAATTAACTTTTAAAATAATGAGAAATATCTGCTACAAAGTACATAAAATCTGTATTTTGAGCTATTGAAGCATATATTGTGCGATTTATCGGTTCCATAACAATGCTGCAAGCATTTTTACAATAGGTTTATTTCTTTTAAGTACGGTAATTTTGTTTTTCATAAACATAGTAATACACACAAACACAATTCAATATTTTTTTTTTAATATAGAGAGTATACGATTGTATATGTCATAACTTATTCTAACTAAAAATAATACATAGAGATAATACATTTTTGAAGTAAATACTTGGTAAATAAATCAGTCCATATTAACTATAATTATAATGTTATGTATTTAATTTCGAAATTAGGAGTTTTAAACGTTAATAAAAATAATTGTTTTTTTTTCGAAAAAATGAGAGCCCAATATTCGTATTCGTTTAAACTGTCATTTTATTTATTTAATCAGTATGGCTCAAATTGAAATGGCACATAAGAATTAGATAGAAATGTATATTTAAAATGGTTAATAATAAAATACAAACGTTTTTATTTATCTACAAGTAACTGATCATATAATTTTTATTTTTATTTATTTTAATCTATATTTTGTTGTCTATGCTTTTCTAATGAAAGTAAGATTTTTATACTGCAATGTAACTCAAATTCAGAGTTATAATTAGATAGATAGATTTTAAAAGCAATTTATAGTGTACAAATCTAAATAATCACTTTGTTAGTCAAAATACTAACTATTAATGTTAACATACTACTCATGGACAATAACATGATATTCAAACACCAAAACGTCACAATAGTACAGTCAGCTACATAAATATATGAACATTTACAAAGCATAAAAACGTGAAATAAAAAACGTGAATACGTGGATCCGTTAGCTTGCCTATATCCACGAATACATGCTATTTAAGAGTATGTGCATAAATACTTTACAAACCAAATACCTATACAAGTTTTATAAATGTATTCACATTTATGGAGCTGACTGTACACAATTCAATCAAAGACAGACATAATTGTCTTCTTTACTGTGAATTTACAATAAAAAAAAAAACAAATGAATACCATATTATTTTGCATGAGTTTACATGGAACTGACATCCAGTGACGTAAAACTGTTGCCATTTCTGTTCTTTGTAAGAGAATTACAGAGATAGCAATAGATAGATGAAATACTCATTATAGGTTACATATTTATGAGAAATGAATGACATATATGAGTGTTATTGTAATAAAAATTGCATTAAAACACAACAGTTAAGGCTAAAAGAGATTGCAATCATTTACTAAGTAATTATCCTTACCAATTGACACTGTACTAAATATTAGGAACCTAATAGTATATTATATATATTGCAATTTCATTCGATTATCTGTCAGTCATATTATTTTATACCATAGATTAATGTTACAATAGACAGGCCATACAAAATAAAACAAATTTAGTATTGTCAATGTAATATTGTTAACATGATATTTTACAAAGGTGTTGTATTTTTCATTTTGTATTGAAAATTGCAATACTTGTTACAGCCAATCTATTATTCCATCATCTATATACCATATACCATAGACAAATGCTAAATTGCACAGAATATATAAAATCGATAACGATTCAAAGCAAAGTAAAATATCCATTTCCTTATATTAAGCTGAGATTTCTTTTCAATTTTATTATATTTATTCGGTTATTTGTAACATCTTATTAACATATTCGTTGAATTAAAGATTTATTTCGTCGATTCTGCTTAATTCTAAGCATTACATTCCGACCAATTTATATTTAAAAAATTAGAATTGGTCATAAAGAAATGTCAAAATATCAGCCAATCAGCCAGCTAGTCGTCAAAGACTTCACAGATCAATATTAACCATAGAGTATACATTTAAAATGTAAACGAAATAAAAAAAGTTATAAAAAAGCTTAATATATCTGCATTTTGATGATTATGTGAAGCGTAGTAACTGTATGTGGTCACGAGACAGGCTAAGTGCTCGTGACGCAGTACGGGATGGCGCGAAGTATTGAATTGACGATGTCGCAAGCGTCCGGCAGTTGGACAGCCGTACTTGTGTCCAACTGGAAACATACAATTTCATTATAGATATATTAGTTACAATATACCATATCTAAAATATAATTTTGTAAACTATGTTAAGGGAAAATAAAGCTATCTTTATAGGATACTAGCTATTGCTCGCGAAAGTTCGCGTAAAAATAAAAAAAATAGTATAAAACATGGCCTATGTTACTCACAGATAAATTACCTTTCTAATGGTGAGAGATTTTTTTAAATCGGCTCAGTAGTTTTTGCTTGAATCAAATACATAAAAACCCAAAAATACAAATTTTTCTTCTTTACATGGGCTATGTTTAATCCTATTTTTCGCGAGTAGTATCCTATAAAGATAGCTTTATTTTCCTTTAACATATTATACAAAGGTAAATTTATAAATATGGTATATTATAATTAAAGTTTTCTTTCTTATTAGTAACAACAAAACATCCAGAGATCCATGCAAAATTTATATTAATAAAATAAACAAAATCAAAAAGCCAAGACTTTCGGCAAAGATCGGCTAAGTTCGGATTTCTAGACACCAGTAGTTCAATGTCCAATAGGCAATTACATCTTTGGAATGTGATACGTTGTTCTAGAATGTTCTAGATAGTATACCTGTTGGATGTTCGCGTCCTATGCGGTGGTGCCGGCGGCGGCCTGCAGCTGCATCTGGCGCTGCATCTGCTCCAACATCTCCTGCATGCGGCGAAGCTCCGCTTCCTGGACATACAATATCATTGTTTTAGACTATTCTATAGCTTTTACCTAGATCTAAGTTACTATAATAACTAAATAAATCTATACTAATATATATAGAGGAAATACCTGTATTTTTATATGTATTGAAATAACTCAAAAACTACTGGGCCGATTTCATTTATTTTATTATTTTTAACTTCACGCGGGAGAAGTAGCGAGCCAGTAAAAGTGAAATAGCCTTTTAAAAAGATTAAGTTACAGATGAAATATTTATAAATATGAAGTTTTACTTCGGTAAAGATCTCCTCTAACTTTATAAATTACAAGCTGTTGCTCGCGACTTCGCCCACGTGCAATTAAAATATATAGCCTATGTTAGTCACAGATAAATTACCTTTCTAACGGTAAAAGAATTTTTAAAATTTGCCCAGTAGTTTTTGAAAAATACAAAGTTTTCCTCTTAATAACATTAGTATACATTAATTCCTTACACACACTTATTATAGTTACTGGAGTCGTTTTTCAGTTTAGGGAATTTATTAAGCGTGTGACATTTGTTAGACTATTTTGTTTGACTTTTACTTAGCTAAGTATTAGAGTAAGAATAGCTATTCTGTATTTTATTCAGTTCTGTTACTTTAAACCTATAAAAAGTGTATTTTATCCGAAAGATCAGTTACCTTTTCACGCAGAACACGTTCCCGTTCAGATGCATCTTCGTTAGATCCGTTCAGTCCGTTGGAGTCAGCCTCGCTCAGACCACTCTCAGTTGACCTGAAACAAATATCAATATATTAACACAAAACTGTTTTCTAACAAAAATATCTTACTAACGTTTTGAATACGAAGGTTTGTATGAATTTTTGTTAGAGTGTGTAGCTTAAACGACTAAACATAAATAAATTTGGCCTAGACGTATAGGTTAGTCTGAAAGAACACGTAGACTACTTACTTTTTTTTTAATTCCACGTGGACGGATTCGCGGTCGAAAGCTAGTAATATTATAAATGCGTAATTTAGATGGATGGTTAAGTGTTTGTAGCCTATACTTGTGAATCTCGATGAAACTTGGTATAGATGTATAATCTAAAAGAACACATAGGGCTTTTGTTTCTAGAAATAGTTACCATTCTCATGGGATACACAAATATTCCTTTTTTTCATGTTTACTCAGTAATTCTGTAACAGTTCAACATATTTTATTGAAATTTTGGTACAGATATAAAACAGAGAGTAAACATGGGATACGATTCATTACCGAAAAATGTTTGGTTCCCGAGAGACAGCTTAGTAATTTTCTCATAGTTCGACTGTTAATAATTTGATGAAGTCACGGGTAAGTATATTTAAGTAAATTTAGCACAAATTACCAAAGTATATGTTTGAAATACTTACGTATGTCGTTTAGGCACTTGTCCGTTACGCGCGAGTCGTTCAGAGCGATAATTCTCATAGTGGACCTCCTGCGTCACTTCCTGCAGGTCCTGCATGTGAGTACTGAAATACAACATATAAGTTTTTTTTATAATATAAGGTAGCTTTTGTATAATATAAATTGCGGATGTCTATGAACCGCTGCCCATAGACATCCGCAATTACAGATGCGTTGCCTACCCTTATTCGACAAATTCGTCTCCTCCATCGTCAAATCCAATTTCCCATTCAATCCTTTCTTTATAACAAAAGGGTGAAACGGGAAATGGACTAAAATTGGGCCTCCGGCACCACACTCATCAGACGAAACGCGGAATTGCTCCCACTTCACGTCTAGTCTACATATTTCTTAAATGTGACGTACAGTGAGCTGGTGTACTAACATGAGCATAGTCCTCAGCTTGATGAAGTCGCAGTGCTCCGGGTTCTCCACTTCAACCACTCCCCAGGGGTAGAGTCTGCCGCGCACACGGCGCCCGCGCACCTCCAACTGCTGGCCAGCGCCGCACACCGCGAAAGGAACTGCCGCTTTTAGCTGACGCACCTAGTATAATAAACTAATTACTTAAACTTCTCTAAACACAAACCAAATCCCTAAAACTAGACTTAGACACAAACTGCATACACTAAAAGAGTCCTTTAAGTACATTTAAAAAAGGCATCCAGTAACATACTGGCCACCAAGACTTTTCTCTTTTGTCATAGAATAAATAGAGAAACGACAGATGTATTAGATTTTATAGCAATTATAGTAAATATATACTTTTAATAAATATGTTATAACATAGTGCATTTTGACGTAAAAGGTTTTGATTAGCTTTCTCGTTCTCACTCACTTTCCTCTGTTATTGACTATCTCTTGTAGAATTATATACTTAACTAAAACATCGATAAACCATAATCTAATATCAATTAATAATTGCTGTAATAAGTTTTTGTTCAAACTTTACAAACGTATTATACTAATATAAAAAAACGGTTGCTATATTTTACCTGCTCCTTATAATCTTCATCCTCATCACTATCACAATCCGGCAGCGGGTATATCTTGATGCCTTCTCGTTCGATTTCTTCCATCACCTATTGAATATAAATATTTGAAGTTGTCAAATCTGGTAAACCACTTACTCTTTGCCTCTTATAATAAAAAGTTGTCAAAGATTATACAGGTATTAAATAGGCGTCAAAGATTATAAACACTTACTCTAGATTTGAGCCTCTGCACTTCCTTCTTGGTGAGGCAGTCGGCTTTAGCAATAACAGGCACAATATTTACTTTATTGTGAAGCTGCTTCATGAATTCAATATCCAATGGTTTCAGCCTAGTAAAAAAAACAATAATAAGTATCCTTATTGTTCTTCCAAACTATCAATACAAGAATATTGGTGCCCACGATACAGGCATTGCCTAGTGTAGGCATTACTAGATTAAACATATTGACTACAAATTGTAATTAGCTTAAAGTTGGTATAACTGTAATAGTAATTGTTAATCTTTTGTTTTTTCAATAAATGATTTCTTTTTATACTATCCAGTTTAGACTACAAACTCTAATAAACATCCGTCCATCTAAACTTACGCATAAAATCCTTAAAAACAAACTGTAAAGGCCAGCAATCACATTACATAATTTGCTTGCTTTAATATCACAATGCTAATGCATCTATCGGATTACCTTAAGACCTTAACCTACATTCAACTTTCATTCAATTGACCTCAATTGAAGACTTAGTAATGTTATACAATGATCAATATTCCTGTTATCATATCTAAATCAAATATATTGTACTAGTAATAATAAAATTTCATGTTAATTGTAAGAAAATGTGTTTGTAACTTGATTAAATCTCAATCAATTTTACTAAATCCCAATTTAATTCTAATTCACCATGGATTTAATCTTACTAATATTATAAATGCGTAAGTTTAGATGGATGGATGGATGTTTGTTAGCGTTTGTAGCCTAAACGGTTGAACGGATCTCTATGAAATTTGGCACAGGTTTAGAGCAGTCTGGAAGAACACATAGGCTACTTTTTATCCCGGGAATAGTTACGGTTCCCGTGGGATTCATTAATTTAGTTTTTTTATGTTTACTCGATCATTCTGCAACGGTTCAACATATCTTATTGAAATTTGGCACAGATATAAAACAAAGTCTGGAGTACACATGTGATAAGCTTCATCCCCGAGAAATGTCCGGTTCCCGAGGGATACATGACTTTTTGTAATTTATATAGTTTGTATGTTTTCTAAAACCACGCGGACGAAGTCGCGGGCAACAGCGCGTTATTACTAAAACATATTAGTACTAAGAAATATTATTTTTTCATTCCATTTGAATGAAGTGAAATAAAGGGTTTGTACTGTAGTTTTCACAGTAGAAACACACATATCTATTTCCATTGTAGTTGGACCAATGAAAAGATTACTATTTTATATAGCAGTTGCAGCTAGTTACACAAGTCTAGATAAAGTGTCTTACCCATGTCCAAAAGGCGATATGAAATAGAAGCAGCAATGTATGCGATTATCAACGATGTTCCTACGGTTGAGGCCACTCTCATCGCGGAGGAATCTCTCGAATTGCTCATCTATATATTGTATTATTGACTGGAAAAAAATAAACGATTAAAAAACCCTCCTATAAGAAACAAATGAAAGGGAGGTGATCATTTTATTTGTCATCTCCTAGTACAACAAAAAAGGTGTTTTAAATGAATAATTATAAATTTTACATTTTTTTTTATATTATAAAGGTAGCAAATGAGTAAGCGGCCACTTAAATTCGCCTAAAAGGCGAAAATGTACTAAGGAAATGCACACCCTATGTTATATAAGTTATTGTAGAATTAGTATCTCAAATCTACACTAAGGTTAAACCTTAATGACTAATGATTCAAAGTTTACAGTACTTACTCGGAAGCAATCAGTGTTATCAATCGCGTCACCATATCCTGGCGTATCCACTACAGTCAATCTAAGCTTCACCCCCCTCTCCTCAATCTCCACAGTTGATGCATCCAATTTAACAGTTTGATTGGTTTTCTCTGAAAGTAATCAACATTGAATTACTGTTACCCATTATTCCATTAAGGTTATTAAAACAAGCTACAATTAGTTTACCTATACTAATATTATAAAGAGGAAAGATTTGTATTTTTGTATGTATTGAAGTAACTCAAAAAGTATTGGGCTAATTTCAGTCTTTCACCGTTAAAAAGTTATGTTATCAGTGAGTAACACAGGTTTTTTTGTTACTTTTAATTTAGCGCGGACAAAGCCGCGAACAACAACTAGTAATAGATATTATATTCATATACACCTTTGGTATGTTTATGGGATAGTAGTATTATATTATATATTATAGTATTTTTTTAAACTGTGATATTGTAAAGAAAATATGAGTTCAACTATTATTCAATTATTATTATGACTTGCCCATCCTACATATACTTGTACATTTAAATGTTAGCATGATGAACATACAACTCAGTTCAAAGCAAATAGAAATTGATAACAAATTTATAAATAGATATCAAATGTCCATCAATTCAATCATACTATCATACTAATATTATAAATGTGAAAGTTTCGATGGATGGATGGATAGATGTTTGTTAGAGATTGTAGCCTAAACGACTGAATGGATTTTGATGAAATTTGGTATAGGTGTATTGATTTGGATAGATGATTTGGTATAATTTGGATAGTCTGGAAGAACACGTAGGCTACTCACTTTTGTTTTTTTTAATCCCACGCGGACGGAGTCGCGAGCGAAAGCTAGTATACTAATATTTATAACATACTAGATGTTGCATGCAACTTTGTTTTTTTTTTATAATAAAAGGGGACAAACGAGCGGCCTGAAGACCAAGATGGTCAACGACGCGACGACGATGGACATCCGCAACACCAGAGGAACTATAGATGTGTTGCCGGCCTTTAAGGAAATGATAGGCTCGCTTCTTGAAGACCCTAAGTCTTTGTTGGCACAGAATTAAATAAAAACATAGTAAATAGCCTATATGTTCCACACTTTACTATACAAATTTATGAAATTTCAGTGAATTTGTTCATCCATTCGGAAGATAACTACAAACAAAACATCCATACAAACCATTGCATTTATAATATTTGAGATAAAATGTGTATGTAAATTCATATGTATGAGTACAAGGAAGTAGTTATGTAACATGAATTATTTTTTTAAAATAAAATAAACCTGTGCTTGACCACATTATGTCATATTTAGTTGTTTGTGGTTGAAATTAATACTGCATTGGTTTTTAGATGCAAAAGAATCTGCATACTGTGAAAGACAGAGTGGAAGGACTATGAGAAGTGGGTAGATAAAGGCTTATGATACCAATGTGGTCATACATGTTAATTTTAAAGGTATATTTATAAAAGCACTAGGTTTTGCCTGCAACAAAAAACCATAAGCAGCCTTTGTGTTCTTCCGAACTATCCTCTACATGTATACAAAGTTTTATTTTATTTTATTTATGGGATAGTTCCCTTTTATATTATTAGTAACAAGTAAGGTAACTATACTTACCAGTAGCATCAGGAATGACACGTTCAGGATACAAGTCTGTCAGGAACAGAGAGTTTACAAGTGTTGATTTCCCCAGACCACTCTCTCCAACCACCATCAGAGTGAACTCAAAGCCCTTCTTTACTGACTTACGATGCACTTGATTTGGTAAGTTGGCAAAACCAACATAACCAGGTGTCTCCAAGTTTGCGAACTGTTTAAAAAATACACATCAAATATGTTAACCATTTCATTGCCCCAAGAGTTTTATAGAAATTATTTCCTTATATTGATGATTTATTTAGTTTATATCTGGAAATCATAGTGTACTTGACTACTAATGAGTCACAGGCTATGTTTACTAATTTATCATAACGCTTAATGAGTTCCGATAAGGTAAGCGTCTCCATACCACTTCGAAATTCTTATGTGTTAAATTTTACAGTAAATATAATTATGACCTAGTTTAATACGTTTCTACCAACATTCATTCGATAAATATTCAGGCAGCGCACGTCAACATTGTCACGCATCCGGCCCTAACTGTATCGAGATCTAATTTACCAAGAGAATAAAAAACACTGTTACTAACACATCATGTAACATTTACTTATCCCTATTTGTCTATAAAGTAGACACAAACATTATACCAATGAGTTTACTCACGGTAAATGCCATTTTTAAACAACAAAGTACATTAAACAAAAAAAACTACGTTATTACTCACATTCTTTGCGTTTTCGTTAGCCATTTTCTCTTCACTCTCACTGTAATATCGCGTCAGTTAAATGTACTGGTATAATGGTACGTGTTCTGTTTAAATATAATATTTGCTTTGTTTCCTTGTAGTTAACTCAAATAATACTAATTACCAACTGTAATAGAGCACTATTACTCATTATCCTGAAACAATTTACCAAACATTTGTTTGACTTGATGTGACAGATGGAGGAGGACACTTTGAAGGGATGTGCGATGGACGTACACTAAAAGTACGAATAATACCAGATTCCACACTAGGGCTTTCTTCTGAACTGATAATCGAACAAACTACCAATGCGTAAGAATATGGATGCATTTTACGTGAAACACGTGTTTCGAAGACAAAATGATTTGAAAGTTAGTTATATTTAGTAGGTAAAACTGCAACATGCAATATTTCCAATGGTTTAAAACGCTTTTATCTCTTACCATCGATTCATCGATTTCTATGTCCATTCTCTTATAATTATTTGTTCTTTGACCGTGTGTACTGTCCTTGTAATGTCATTTGGTTTTGACTTTTATAAATGTCAAAAACGAAGATAATTGATTATGATTATTGATTAAGAAATTAAGCCAAAAGTATCTATAATCACCATTTTAAATAAATAATTCCAACTGGATGAACTACAACAACTAATGAAATGGCTACATCTAGTGATACATCGGATCAAAACGTGAAATCAAGACGCCCAGCAGGTAATATTTAGCATTGGTGTATCATCTGGTTTTGGTTTATTGATTTCGATACTAACAATTTATTGTTTCTGCAGAATCAGCGTTTAAACAGCAACGTTTGCCTGCATGGCAACCTATATTAACCGCTGGAACTGTATTGCCTACGTTCTTCGTAATTGGAATAGCTTTTATTCCAGTAGGGATTGGATTACTCTACTTTTCGGATGAGGTAAGATGCAAAAATAGTTTTGTTTATATTAGTTGTTGTCATCTAAAAATGGCAGTATTCATAACTTTTATAAGGCTGTAGCAAGGCAAATACTACAGTCAGTCTA
This sequence comes from Papilio polytes, assembly GCF_000836215.1. Lineage (NCBI taxonomy): Eukaryota > Metazoa > Arthropoda > Insecta > Lepidoptera > Papilionidae > Papilio > Papilio polytes. Next base: position 4,236,124 of record NW_013524935.1, read on the forward strand.
CATGAGGGCAAGGAGAAACAAGGACAAAAGGTTAATTTTTAAGTAAATTCAAATTTACTTAAAACTTCTATTTGTTTCGGCTGATTGAAAGTGTGTGTAGAGAATGAATTAACTATTATTTTGATTCCTTTTTAACACTTAGATTACAGTTATTGTTTTAAATATAGTTTTTCATTAAAGGTTTTTTATTTATTTATTTATTTTTACAGGGGGTTTTGTTGCGAAGTGACGATAACGCCCCATAAATCTTAAACAAACAAAACTTAATTAACTGACTGTTTTCTTAAACAGATGTCGGCCAACATAAACATTATCCCGGCCTTGTTCATAGACGGGTAAGCTAGGATAGTGTTTAAGTGGCCGACATTACATCCATAATCAAATTAGTTGAGTCTAAAATGTTTCATTATAGGTTAAAGAACATGTAATAGACTACACGAAATGCATGAAAGTGAATGAAAATATAACTTGTGCTGAATACATTAGGAAAAATGATATGGATTCATGTATTTGTGAAATAAATTTCAATTTAACTGAAGACTTTAAGAGGGATGTTTACTTCTACTATGGTCTTAGCAACTACTACCAGAACCACAGGAGATATGTTAAATCCAGGTATATGTTTATTTTAACTGTTTTCACTGTTGAAAGGCTTGTTTAAAAAAAATTGAGTACCTCCTTTTGGGAAGTTGGTCAAAAATTCCTACCTTCTATTCTTTATCAATAGAGACTTCTGTTTTAAAACAAAAGTTGAGGCAATGGACATTCAGACATATGTAAAATTTTTTTCTGTTTCTAAAGTGTCAATAGCTATTAATGAAAATGTTAACTTATGTTTTTTGTACTTAATAATAAATTAATTAAGAAAATTTGAAACTAATTCAAAAATATATGTCAGTTATGTTATAAACCTACATGTACAGTCTGATGGCAATGTAATCTATGATTGTTATGAAATATTAAACAGGGATGACAGTCAGCTCCGTGGACAGTTATCATTGACTCCATCATCAGATTGTGATCCATTTGGCTATGCTGAAGAAAATGGCAAACTGAAACCTGTCGCTCCTTGCGGTGCTATTGCTAATTCCATGTTTAATGGTGAATAATTATTTTATTACTAAATTTTCTATTTCTTATCAACCCTAATTTTACTACTTGTTGCTTTTTTTTTTATATAACATAAGGTGGCAAATGAGCAAACGACCACCTGAAATCGCCAAAATGGAGAAGTGACCGCTGCCCATAGACATCCGCAATTGCAAATGCATTGCCTACCCTTATTAGACGAAGGAGGAGACGCACATAAAGAGGATATTTCCCCTTATTATGCATCTCCTCCACTGTCAAATCCACTTCCTCTTCCCATCCTCTTTTTATAAGAAAAGGGGTGGTAAAGAGAAAGGGACTTAAATTAGGCCCTCGAGATTTAGCCATGTAAAATTAAAATGTAATAAAAATATAGCCTATGTTACTCACTGATAACATAGCTTTTTAATGGTGAAAGAATTTTTGTAATCAACCCAGTAGTTTTTGAGTTATTTCAGTATATACAAACAGCCAAATCTTTCCTCTTTATAACTTTTAAAGCAATTTTTGATGACTTTTTTATTTCCCATTATACTACCTAATCAATCTCTTAAAATAATTTGTGTCATAATTATTAATAATTCATATTTTTTTTGCTGTTATAAAAATTAAGTCTATACTGGCTGACTTTAATGTTTATAAAACCTTCTGCAGCCGCCTTCATATGAGATCTTCATATTGAGATGAGATCAGGGTGTTTTTAATTAATCTTGACAATGTTTTTTTAATTAATCTGTGTTAATTTTATAGACACTCTGATGGTGAGATCTCTGGATTGGAACATTGAAGTGCCAGTGTTACGCACCGGTATTGCTTGGACGTCTGACAAAGATATCAAGTTCCGAAACCCACCTGGAGATTTGAAAACTGGTAAGAATATTAATTTTTAATAGTCTTAAAGGTTTAATGAAAAAAATATATTTTTTTTTAAATTGTTCTTAGCTTTTGCAAACTTCACAAAACCTGTGAACTGGCGACGTCCTGTTTGGCAATTGGATCTAAACAACACAGATAATAATGGTTTTCAGGTAAGTAATAAACAAAACTTAAAAATCAATTACAATTTTATATTTAAAAATTATGTTACACGTATGTTATACATAATTTTTGACTACACAAGATTGAAATTTAAATAAAAAAAAAATAAAACAATAATAAAATAAATGTCATTGAAATAAAATAAAAAAAAACAATTGTAATTTAAGAACTAAGATTGTTTTTTTTTTATAGAGATATTTCTAGACTTATTTCTCTTGTGCCATCCTCTTGACCGGATATGTTATTCTTGGTCACCCTGTATTTCTTTTCAGGATTTCTATACAGGATGTTATATTTTACAACTTTTTTTTAACAGAATGAAGACTTAATAGTATGGATGCGTACTGCCGCGCTGCCAACGTTTAGGAAATTGTATCGCCGCGTCGATCATTCTCAGTACGGCTTCAGTACAGGACTTGTTAAGGGACCATATCTGTTACGAGTTGATTATAGTAAGTTACATTTTTTTTAAACTTTACTATTATAATTTAATTTTTAATCTTTTTTTTTTTATAACATAAGATGGCAAACGAGCAAGCGGCCACCTGAATCCGCCAAAATGGCGAAGTGACCGCTGCCCATAGACATCTGCAATTGCAGATGCGTCGCCTACCCTTATCCGACGGAGGAGGAGACGCACATAAAGAGGATATTTCCTCTTCCTATGCATCTCCTCCATCGTCAAATCCACTTCCCCTTCCTATCCTCTCATAAGAAAAGGGTGGTAAAGAGAAAGGGACTTAAATTAGGCCTCCGGCATGTATCTGGCTGGCATATGTTGCGTTACCAACATTTAATTAAAAAAAAATCGTTTTAATTAAATAAGCAAAATGTTTATAAAGTAGCTGTTGTTTGCGCAGTATCTAAAAAACTTGTTGTCTATAGTAAGACTATGTTCTATATCTGTGCCAAATTTCAGCAAGATCTGGTGATCCGTTCTGGATGTGCTTAGTAACAAAACATCCATCCATAATATATTTTGTGTATTTTGCATAAGAATGTAAATATTGTTAGTAAAATGTACAAAATTTTAACCTCTGTTTATATAGACAGATAATCAAATATTTCAGGGTCTTAAAACAATGAAAAATGTATTTATTATACTCATTTTTCCCTCAGATTACCCGGTGACAGACTTCGATGGCACTAAATCGTTTATAATATCGACGACATCGTTACTGGGTGGCAAGAATCCATTCCTCGGTGTGGCATATGTGGTTGTTGGTACACTTTGCCTGTTGCTCGGTATCGTACTTCTTGTCATCCATGTTAGATGCTCTCGAAGGTGAGTTATTATACTAGCTTTCGTCCCAACTCCGTCTGCGTGAAAAAAAGGCCTATGTTCTTCAAGACTATCCTCTATGTCTGCCACATTTCATCGAGATCCATTTAGTTGTTTAGGCTACAAACAAACATCCATCTAAACTTTTGCATTTATTATATTAGTATAATTTTATTTTGGTACATACTTCTAGATAGTTCTATAGCTTGATGAAGATGTGGCTTTTTTCATCAGGTGCTTCTTTCTTGTAGAAGTTTTTATCTTTACAAATTTAGTCATATTTACAATACGATAGGATTTTGTACTTCTTAGTTTTATTTTGTAAGCTATTTTTAGTTTTTGCTACAAAAAATGTGATTTTTTAGTATCTAAAAGTTCTAGCTATTTATTAAAAGCTTTTAAAAAATGTAATCCATCAAATGTAAAAACGGTTTTTAAAATAATTCATACTTAAATGTTGAAAATATTTTTTTTTTAATAAGGATTACCAAAGTTTTGTAGTCCGGGTATTTTTTTAATGCCAGTATTGAAAATAATTATGTTAAAATCAGATACCCACCTCCTATCGCTCACACGTACTTTATGGACGAACAGACAACCTCACACAATGTTAATGAGTATTCGTAAGTTTTTTGTTTGCTTTTCAGTTAGATTGTACTCATTTATTTGTTACAAAATCATTATTTTCTAACCTAAAAATTTAGTGTTTTTTTTTAATATGAAGTTTGCTTTGATATATTAAATCTTTTAACTAATAATCATCGTAGAAAGAAGTATTATTCACTTTTCATTTTGAATGACACTGTTTTTTTGTATCTAATTTTTTTTTAGTTTTACAAGGTTTTTTTACATTAGCAGTTAATTATCATTTTTGAATGTGTAAACAGTACACTACGGAAAGTATTTTGTGATAATTTTGACGTTGATATGGCGGCGCTAGTGTGCTGTCGTAATTTATTTTTATTTACGCACAATTTATTTCTTATATAATCTATAATTCGATATAAAAAGTTGAGGTTATATTTGAAATTATTTTATAATTATAGAGCCAATATCCTTTTTTGTGTCGGGGAGAATTCTTCAAAAGATACCTTGCCTCCTGGGGGGGAAGCAAGGTTATGTAGGATTTGAACCACTAAAACCTCCTCGGTGGCCATCATCTAGTGACATAGTCGAAGGAACACACTAGAAAGCCCCAATAGGCTAAATTAAGGATACGAATTCGAAATATAAAGCATAGAGTTTAGTTGGAATTGAAAAAATATTAATAAAAATCTGCTAATATTTAAAAAAATAATAAAAAAATATATGTTACAGCACAACTGAGATGATCAACGTCAACCCTCGCACTCCATACACATAAGGACGTAAAAACGGTTACCTTTTTTAAATTATATTCATATTTACTATTTATTGTACTTAAAATATTTTTTTTAATTGTATAACTTCGACAGTTGGACTATTGGTATCTTTTATTCCGAATACAGAGATTACCCATTATTATTGTCCAATAGACACGAACCATGTATTTCTGGAAGATTTAATAAATTTTTCTACATAACCACTTTTCCTGCAGGAATTTTACAAAACTCACACATGTTTCGTCAATGGAAATGGTAAATCAAATGATTTTATTCCATTTATTTTGGGTTAAATAGTATATCTTTTTAATCTTTAATTGGTAGAATTCACCTGCACCTTAAGTAATAAATTAAATATTTTAATTCTGTAATTATTTGGTCACCCTACATATTAAATACACTAAATTCTTGCAATTAAGATGTATAGTTTGTCTAAATAAGTTGGATTACTTTGACAATTCATTTGAAATTTGAAGAGATGGGTTGTGTAAAATCAGTCATGAATCTGATCGATTTTTGATTACAGTGTTTTTTTTTAATTCATACCATATCGAATATCGATAGTTCATATTGTTCGCTGCGTGTTTCTTTTGTCACTACGATACCTGTCTATTAAGTAAGGCATTTGCCCTCATACAAATTGAATTCGATACTTTTGCGTCATTTCATATGCGTCATTTATCAAACTAATCTATCTTATTTAGACAAACTATAGGATGTAGTATGTAGGGTAACCAATTTAATGTAGTTTAGTGTATTTAGCATATATTATTGTGATGATTATCTGTTTCTTGTGATTATTCAGTATTTTGTTGAATTGTAGTAGTTATTTTCTAACCTTAATGTTTTCTGTTCTAAAATAATTTTGTTACTCTGGGTTTGCGATTAAAGTGATTGTTTTGACATATGTCTCTGTCTTCTCAAAGAGAATGAGTGCGATGACAATACATGTCATTACAAGTGTTATTGTATTCAAAGCCTTTTTTGTTATAATCTGTATTTAAATATTAGTGCCTTTAACATTTTGTAGGTTAGGTTAGATCACTATATTTCAAACACTTTTGAATCTAAAAAACACATTGATTAAATAATATTTAGAATTGTAGTTTATTTTAGTAATAACACTGCTTTATTTGTGAATGTCTTTATAGATTTTTTTATTGAAATATGGCAACCCAAGCCTTTGACATAACTATTGCATGGTTCACACTTGTCCATTCGTGACGTTATAAATGCATTTGTTTATTTTATAAACACCATCTCTATATTAAAAGTGTATTAACTCTTTGTTGCAAATAATAAATGTTTAGAAATTATAACAGTACTTTTTTTCGATATATTAAAATACCCAAGTCCAATAGAATATTAAATTCCTATAAGAATTCTCGTACTTGTTTTTTTTTCTTTAAACGTTTTGATGCTACTATCTTATGGTTGATTTTTAAAAAAATTTGTAATTTCGAGACTATGGGCGGGGCCTCTATCCATAATACAATCTTTTTTATCAATGACGTAAATCGAATATTACTGACTTTTTCTAATTTCCTTATAGTTAATCTGTTTACATTATCTTTATCGGACGATATCGCTTTTATAATTTATGATAATTTTTTGAACAAATCATATGTTAATCCGTATTTAACATTGAACGTATAACTCTAAGAGTATTTCTTGATAACGCATATGTTACGAGATAAAGGAATTTATGATTGGAACAAATATAATACCTAGACTAGTATAACAGTGTAGCTAATTGTCTTTTTGTTTATTTAATCTTCCTAGTAAATAGGATAGAAAAGCCTATTAAGTACCAAAGCCATCTGAAAGATAATAAAAATCCCTTGGGATTGTCCCTAATGTTTAAGTTAAAAACATAACCTAAAATTACACTATTTTGCGAATAAATGTGTCATACTTTAGTTTTAGCGTACATTTTACTTATAAAGATTAAATAGTTTTTAAGGATTTCCTTATCTGTATTATCAATTAATACAGAATCAATTATCTAGAGCAGGGCTGTACAAATTAAAAAATATTTGAGAGTGGCGAAAATTATAAAAAAAATTAATACAGAATAAAAATCAACGATTAAATTGAAGAAATACTTGGAAGGCAATAAAATTAGTACATTTTTCTAGATTTATTGTTTATTTTAACATTTTTGTTTTCGTATATGTTAGTGGTTTTTAACTATTTCCATGCGAGTCGTTGCATTGAACGTAATTTGAGATGTAGCGCGTCGTAATGGGACGGGAGGGGCAACGCAACGCTACAATGACCTTGGCTGCCAAGAAGCAAACAAGAACGTGTCAAAACGAATCAAAATTCGCGCGAGTTTTTGCAGCCCTGGTTTATACTCGTAAAGGTTTATCTACAATATCTTCAAGTCTGTCACGGTAGCGCAGTATGGTATAGTCTCTGCTACTTAGCAATGGTCAAGTGGGTGTGTCTTTTTACCTTACTCTCGATCGTGTATGGACAGAACACGAGTTTGTATGAGTTGAATATTATACATTACAATGACTTTCATGCACAGTAAGTGTTAATTTATATACAATTCGTCGTTTTTTGAACTACAGAGTGTTTTGTATCAGGTATCATAACTTCATAACTTGTTCTTCTTTTTATAAGGACTTTGTCTTATAACAAACTACGAGTACTACAAATTTTTTATCAAATGATATCTGAATCAATCTAAATTTCATACAGACCAAGGGTTTTTTTAGCTTCGATGAAATAAGTCCGACCGGTGGAATCTGCAACCCAGATGAGACTTGCATCGGAGGCTTCGCCCGGCTTTACACCGGTGTAAGGCAACTGCAAGAAGCGGAGCCCGAATCTTTACTCCTGAACGCTGGAGACACCTTCCAAGGCACCATCTGGTATAATTTCCTAAGATGGAATGTGACGCAGCACTTCATGAATATGTTTGAACATGACGCTCACGTATGTAGAATTTATTTGATGTTTAATATTTCGTAGTTTTCGCCGATTTTTTTTAAATAGATTTTTTTATTGCTGCATATCTCAGCTTCTGGTTGGCTGATTAATAAAATATACGTGTTATGGTACGTGTCCTTTGGTCCTATATTTTACCAAAATGAAAACTGTCCAGAGTTTTTGAGTAAATCTCAATAAAGCGTACCGAAAAGTCAATTAGGACAATTTTCCTTTCAAGGCTTGCGTAGGCTAATTCCATGTTTTTATTAACCGATCTTTTAAATTCATTTGGTTTATTATGAACTATAATATTCGAAATACGATATTCTATCCAGGTTCTTGGCAACCACGAATTTGATCACGGTGTGGAAGGTTTACTGCCATACCTCGAAAGACTGAACTCACCAATGCTGGGTGCTAATGTTAACACAACGTTCGAACCTGAATTAGGGAAGTATGTGAAGAATCATGTTGTGGTGGAGCGGCGCGGGAGAAAGATTGGAATCATCGGAGTGTTGTTACGACAAGTAAGTACATTTTAGAACAGCAGAAATTACGTATAACATCTATACATCTACTGTGTGCTTATCGTGACGGTGATCCATAACTGTTCTAAACTAGCTTTCGCCTGCGAATCTGCGTGGAATTAAAAATAACAAAAGTGTGTAGCCTATGTGTTCTTCCAGACTATCCTCTACTTCTGTACCAAATTTCTTCGGAATCCGTTCAGCCGTTCTGTCTACAAACTCTAACAAACACCCATCTAAACTTCCGCATTTATAATGTTAGTAAGATTTTTAACCATGTTTGTGTTCTAATTAAGGCTATTTTCACCACTAAAAACGATGAAAAAAAAAATGATTCGATGTCGATGTAATACTTTGTACAATAGAAACATAAAATTTTACTTCTTAGATAATTTTAAATTGCGAAAAATAAACATGGGTGTAAGAACGTCGGGTAAATATCCATGTTATTCGAAAAACTTTGCTAAATGGCGGGAATCGATCCCAAGACATAACCTCTGAGAAACTAAGGCTTATAACCGGTTTCGAATATATGATTTCAGTTTTCAGCGCCCATAGGTAGAGTGATAATGGAAGACGAGCTGACGGCGGTGAATCGCGAGGCGGCGGAACTGACCGCGCAGGGCGTTGATATCATCATAGTGTTGTCCCACGTTGGTTATACTAGCGACTTGTAAGTGTTTCCGGTTATAGGATTTGCAACCTTTAACGTCTCTACGATTGATATTTGACATAGGACGGGATAACTTCGACATCAGATAACCATAAATATTTGATTCTCAACAATTTTTATGATTAAATCCAAATGGTTTAGGTTATTTAATTACGTATTAAGATTCCTATGGTAGAGGAAGACCAAAGAAGGTGTAGATGGATATGCTTGAAAAGAGAGTGAATTCAGATATGACGACTGATAGAGAGAGAAGAGCAGCACAAACTATGTCGATCCTCCACAGAGACAAGGATTTATGATGTAGATTATTTAATAATTTCGGCTAAATCTACTATTAGCTTCTTATTGTTACTATTGTCCAATTTCATTTAATACTCTGAGTATAAATTGTTCTGAACAGATTCTTAGCAGAGCGCGTATCACCAACAGTGGACATAATAGTGGGCGGCCATTCCCACTCTTTGCTATACAATGGCGAAGCTCCTGATGGCACACGACCAATCGGGGAATACCCCACTGTAGTAACGAGGTCCGATGGTCATAGAGTAAGTAGTCTTAGAGAAAGTTTCAAATATAACCTATAAAAATTATTAGAATCAACTGTATAAAATTTTAAACCTTTATATGTCATAGTTAATTTGTTTTTTAGATTCCCGTGGTACAAGCGCATTGTTACACACGGTATTTGGGCAACATTAAGTTATTTATTAATAACGAAGGTATTGTAGAAAGGTGGGAAGGTCAGCCCGTCTTCTTAGGTTCCTCTATTGTTCAAGGTGGGTATAATAAAAACTGTGGCTATTGTTTAGATGGATGGATGGATGTTAGAGTTTGTAGCTTATATTGCTGAATGGATGTCGATAAAATTTGGCATTGAAGAAGAGTGGAATCTGGAAGAACACAGGCTACTTGTGTGTAGCCACGTGGACGAATGCTGCTTCAAAATATTTTTTCACGTGTTAATGCGTATAGATCCACTGATGCTTGAGGAGTTGGAACCGTGGCGTGAGGAGGTGGACGCGGTGGGTAAGGAGGTGTTGGGGAGGACACACGTGACGCTCACTCGGTCCTGCTTCAGTGCGGAGTGCAACCTCGGCAACTGGGCCTGCGATGGTCTCCTCGAACAGGTTAGTCATTCATTCGTTCAGTAAACAGTTCAATCAGTGTACAACTGGATTTTATTACTTTTCGGTCTAAGTCATTCAGTGTTCTTTCATAACTTCAATTAGTTTGTATGTATTCAGTTTTGTTAGGTTATAAATTGGTAAGGTAATAAATTTTAGGTAATGGATCGAGCGAAAGATGGCGCTTGGAATGAGGCGCATGTTTGTATGGTTAATGCAGGAGGACTTAGGATGCAGATTAACCCGGGAGGTAAGCCTGTCAATTTTAATGTTTTCAAATATTATTTGAATGTAATCTTAGATGGATCGATGTTAGTTACTTTTATCTTCAAAACGACTCAAAGGAATTCACTGTTTTCACAAATGTAGAACAATGTGTAGAAGAACACATCAGCTACTAATTGATATCTTTAACTACACGCGGGAAGGGCTAGTAATAGATAATTATACTAGCTTTCGCTTGCAACTCCGTCCGCGTGGAATTAAAAAAGCAAAACTGAATAGCCTATGTGTTCTTTCAGACTCTTCTATATCTATGACAACCATCGAGAGGCATTCAGCAGTTTATAATTTTAGTAAGATAGAAATAAAGAGAGAAAATAATCCGTTTTTGTATAGAAGTGACAACTGAAGCGTTGCTGATGGCGATTCCTTTTGAAAACTACGTGCAAGTGTACGACCTGAAGGGTCAATATTTAATGGAAGCGCTCGAGTTCTCAGTGGGCACGGCGCAGACCCCCGGCTCATTTAACAGCCGTAGAATGCTTCAAATCGCAGGTAAAATTTTAGATTACTGAGAATATATCAACATGTAATACACAAATCATCTATTGCTGCTAGCATATTCCGAAAAAAAGTAAATCACTTTAAAATACTAACATTCCGATACTGAAATCTTTTTTGTATCAGCATCTTAAATTAAGCCTTAAACTTCAAATGAAATTGAAATTTTGAAATTCGTTAGATTATAAGCGACGCATGGTAAAGTGTTTTAATATTCGGTTGTATAATGCTTACGAATGCAGTATATTCATGTACAGTCGCGGAAATCCGCGGTGTTCTTACTTACTGCGTTGGCGCAGCGACCCAAAGTGTGTCTTGGCCTCCGACACGAGAGAGCGCCGCGGTGTTCTACTTTAGGAACAATTGCCTTGTTTATTGCACCGAGAAAAACTCCGCCTCTTCCTACAAATAACTAATTAGATAGCAATATGTGCAAATGAAGGTATTATAATAAACAGAAACTACCCGTGTTTAAGTATCCGACTTTTTTTGTGAAGATACATTTATAAGCTGCGTCGTATTGGTTTTTGTTCCGTTTCAAAATGTTCAAACGGTTTGAGCTGTAAGGTGGAACACCGCCAGTTTGCCCGACTGTACATAACTGTGAAAGTAGCTGCATTAAAATTAGACTACAAGTTGACAGATATCCCTATACTTTTTTTGTTTATTTCGTATTTTATTTATTTATTTACCTATTTATATCAGTATCTGTACCCTGTATGGGTTTATGCCTCCTTCATATAAGACCCTATATTTAGTTTAGTATGTGTATTGCATGTTATGTAAGTTAAGAATGTGTACATTAGAGGAAGTTTGAAAGTAGTTACAGTGGTGGAGAAATTGAGAAGCAAACGGTTAGCGTGGTATGAACATGTTATGCGACGAAATGATGGGGACATAAACCAAAAAGTGTTAGAATTTTGTGGCTACAAGGGAAGAGGAAGACCGAAGAAAGTATGGATGGATTGTGTGAAAGAGGATATGCTTAAAAAAGGAGTGGTTTCAGATATGACGGCTGATAGAGATGTATGGAAGAGCAGCATATACTGTGCCGACCCTCCGTAAAGGATAAGGGCAAGTTGATCGTATTGTAGGTATGCGTGTCGTGTACAACGCGACGGCGGCGGCGGGCTCCCGCGTGGTGTCTGCGCTGGTGCGCTGCGTGCGCTGCGCCGTGCCGCGCTACTCGCCGCTGCAACTGGACAAGACGTACCGCGTGCTCACACAGAGTTACATCGGCGACGGCGGCGGCGGCTACACGGTCAGTTATTACATATCTATACTAATATTATACAGAGGAAGAATTAGTATTTTGGTATGTATGATTTTTTCTATATAGGTACAAATAGGTGGCAAGCGAGCAAGCGGTCACCTAAATCTGCCAAAAAGGCGAAGCGACCGCTGCCCATAGACATCCGCAATTGCAGATGCGGTGCCTACCCCCTAATCGACGGAGGAGGAGAGGAGGAAATTTCCCCTTCCTATGCGTATCCTCTACCGTCAAATCCACTATCCCTTCCAATCCTTCCCTTATAAGAAAAAGGTGGGACGGGAAAGGGACTAAAATTGGGCCTCCGGCACCACACTCGTCAGACGAAACACAGAATTGCTCCCACTTCACGCCTGTTTTCTGTGTGGTCGTGGTATTACACCGGGCGAGCAGGTCAATTCGTGCGAAGATGTTAAAGCGGACTCTACCTAAAAGAAATAACACCGATTTCAAAAATTTTTTCACTGTTACAAAGGTAAATTATCTGTGACATAGGGTATCTTTTATTATATTTTAATTTAACAGGGACGAAGTCGTCATTTTTGAGTTAGCTATCTGAGGCTCTATCAGCCAGTGGTAGGACAGACCCTTTCTTGTCCTCATGATTGTGTTCCAAATTATTAACTTACATAGCGTGAAAATATGTGTCGGAATTATGGGGATTTTTTAAAATTAATTATTCAATAACATGCTGTAATTGCAGACATCCTACAAAGATGTGTGTTTAAGATTTATTAGTATTGATGTATGATTTCGGTGGGTCGGTGTTGAGTCTACATTTTATAACTTTTAGTGTTAAGTTCGATGGCATTAACTTTGTTCTATGTTCCAGATGTTGTCAGAGAACAGAGAGAACTTGGAGAACTTGGAGGTGGACTACGTGATGCTGCAGAGGCACATGAGGAAGCAGCGTGACGTCATACAGGACCACGACGGCAGGATACAGGTAGTCTTCTAACCTTGTTTGTATTAAATATATAGTTTTTTAACAAAAGATGACTGTGTTTTGTTTTTATTATACTTTTAACCCTCATTCACATATGCGTTTTTTTTATCGCGCGTTAAAAAACCGTTGAAATAGAACAAATGCTTTTTCATGTATCCGTTTATACCATAGCATTTATTTGTTGTAGCATTTCTTGAACTCCGGTTGAACGTAATAAGTAATTTAAAAAAAATGAGCGTTAAAAAAAGCGCCCGTGTGAATAAAGGCTTTGTCTATTTTCTATTTAAATGTAATAAAGTATATTTTATAAATAAACATTTTAAGTTTATTTTTTTTTACTAATAAAACCTATAAGGATTTTTCTACATACGCGAAAATAAAAAAGATATTGATTTAATTTATTTTATTTTCAACATGTCCACATACCTCTATTATATTTACAATGTAACACTAATTTAACAAAACAACCCAAAGCGTTAATATTGAGTTTATATTTCTATTGTTCATTGTCTATTTGCAACAAATCGAATTTAAATTAATAAAAATATAAAACACAGAAATATGTAAAAATATAACATTGCATATTATGCACATATGCTAATTTATTTTGTTCTAAAAACTGTTATCATTTAAAAAAAAAAAAACAATAACTTGGATATTTTTTCTTTTTTTTTTTTTCTATTTTATTACAAATGTACAATAGAAGCGGTATTAAATAAATTTAAGGGAATTATTAAATATTTCTACAATATATTCTTATTCCTATTTTGAATTTACAATAGTCAAAGACAATTTTTCCTGTCATTTTTAATCTATATTTCCATAAACATGTCATATTCTGTGATTTCGATGCTGTCAAACAAAAATGTGGCTTATTGTATATAAATAAGGTACAAATTAGCACTGCGCTAACTTGACTTGAGGCACGTCAATAAACGGCAAATCCTTTTTAAAATCTCTTATATCTTTGATAAAATCCGGAGCATTTTCTGTGGAATCTCCGATAGGATTGTTCGCGTCTAAATACGTGAGGTCGAAACTCTTGAGTTCCACTTCGGTTGTGTTGTCCTTCTTCGACACGTGGCCCATTACCTGTGAGAAAGAGACAGTTGTTTATAGTGTATTGAATTGTTTACATTTTTACACAAATCAGTGGTTTAATCATAATTTTAAAGCATTTCTAATGATGAAATGTAGAATTTAGTCAGCAATCTGTCTGTAGATTTAGGAGAAAATGCATTTTTTTCTAATTTAAAAATCTAAGCCGTGGCACATGATCGAAAAATGGTATGGAAAATATTATTTACACAATTCACTGGTTTCTAATGTCATTTTTTTATTCTTTAGATTTATCTTATTAAATTTAATCATAGTAATATTATAAATGCGATAGTTTAGATGGATGGATGTTTGTTGGAGTTTGTAGCCTAAACTACTGAACAGACATCAACGAAATTTGGTATAGATGTAGATGATAGTCTGGAAGAACACATAGGCTACTTTTTTTGTTATTTTAATTCCACGCGGACGGAGTCGCGGGCAAAAGCGAGTGTTCAAATAAAAACATGTCTGTTTAAGTCTATGTTTGATTATAAAGGTTAAGTATTTTTGTTATTTTTTCTTATTTGTATTGACTTTATAAAAGCGGTTTACTTCTTTTCTATTTCTTGTTTATGATTCTCCCTTAGCGGATTCCAGTGTCAAGTGTTTGTGGTTTTATTCCAATTTGGGAGAAACTGGCAACAAAACTGCTTACGGAGATGTTTGTGGGTACATGAGGTTTACTTTACCTGGACAGATAATTTCCTGAAGTGTGACTTGTTGCCGCTGGGGAAGTGGTCCTCCACCCAAGTCTTGATGTCGCCCACTCTTATCTTCTCTATCGCATTCGCCTAAATATTTAACATTATTAAAACCTTTGCCGTTTTTGTCAAAAAAAATTAAAAATGTTCCAAAAAAGTGTACTTTTTTAGATTTATGTTCTATTAAAATATTGAAATGCACTTACTTCTGAAAACAGCCTTTGGAATTTATACTCCATGCTCACGATCTCGCGCCAATTTCTCTCCACCTGGTAAGAATAATAAACATTTTTTTAACACTTTTAATTGTATGAAAAAAGTTACTACTGTGTTCTAACCTTTATTTTTCAAAAACTATAGATTTAAATGAAATTGCGTAACCATTACTTTTGCAATTAAAATTTTACAATATTAACTGAGCATAAGAGTTATGACGTCACAAGATGGCGCGTGGTTTTAATATTACTTATGTTTAAAAATGGATAGGTCATTGAAATTGACATTTTCACTTTTTAATAAAAAATGTATTTAATTATTTAGATATTTGCAAATGTAATACCACGACCACACAGAAAACAGGCGTAAAGTGGAAGCAATGTTGTTTCGTCTGATGAGAGTGGTGCCGGAGGCCTTATTTTAGTCCTTTTTCTAATAAGGAGAAGATGGGAAGGGGAAGTGGATTTGACGGTGGAGGAGATGCATAGGAAGGGGAAATATCCTCTTTATGTGCGTCTTTTCCTCCGTCGGATAAGGGTTGGCAACGCAACTGCAATTGAGGATGTCTACGGGCAGCGGATTCAGGAGGCTCTTGCTCGTTTCCCACCAATATGTTATAAAAATAAGTCTGGAAGAACACACAGGCTACGTAGTTTTGTTAGCTAGTTATTGTATAAAGATGCGGTAAGTAAAGTAAAGGCGCACCTCCTCCTTGAGCTCGTAGTCGATGGTGTGCTTGAGCTGCACGAGCGCGGTGCGCGTGGCGGCCAGCGCGCGCTCGCCCAGCCGCCGCATGTCGCGCGCGAACTTGCGCAGGAACGCCTCCACGCGCGCCTCCACGTGCTGCACGCTGCACGCAACACACGGACACACATCATCATCAACTTGCCCTTATCCCTTACGGAGGGTCGGCACAGCATGTGCTGCTCTATACATCTCTATCAGCCGTCATATCTGAATACACTCCTTTCACACAATCCATCCATACTTTCTTCGGTTTTCTTCTACCTTTGTAGCCATCCACATTCAATCTTAACACTTTCTGGTTTATGTCCCCATCGTCTCGTCGCATAACATGTCCAAACCACGCTAACCGTTTGTTTCTCAATTTCTCCACCACTGGCGCTACTTTCAAACTTCCTCTAATATACACAACCTTGTCACACCACACATCCATCTTAACATATGCATCTCAGTCACATGCAATCTCCTTTCATCCCCAACTTTGGCGGCCCAACATTCAGATCCATACAATACGACACACACGATACATTATTATAGTCATCAACATTACAATCTATTGTTAAATAAACTTTTATTATCTATATATACACGAGCTGTCACCCGCAAACTTCGTTAGCGTAGAATTAAAAAAAATATGTTTATAATATTATAGACATTTTTGATGGTAAAAAGTAGTTTTTACCAGCTATCTTTCAGTCAAACTCCCGTCCAAATCGATCCACCCGTTCCAGAGATAGTGGTCCGGTCGCCATTTTGATAGCGCGGAATTAAAAAAGTAGCCTATAATATGTCTATGTCAGCTACCCTTCAGTGAAAATCTGGTCGAAATCGGTCCAGCCGTTTCGGAGGTTACCCGGGACAAACGCGGCGGACAGACAGACATGACGGGTATGCTCCGTACCAGTACTGGAAAAACGTACTAGTACACACTTTTAGTACTTTTAGTACTTCAGATTTGTAAGAACACAATAACAAGAAGAAGCGAAGACCGATATCGTGTAGTGTACTAAAAGTGCCAAATGTCCGATTAACAGAAGCCGTTGGGTAACGTTACTTTTAGTACATCGTACGTGTACTAGCCAAGTCTAGTGGGGGGTGTGGGGGTGTGGCGGTGTGGTGTACCTGAACTTGTCGACCTGCGTGTTGACGGTGACGGAGAAGCCGAGCACGCCGAAGGTGTAGCGCATCATGCTGAACACGCTGTAGCCGAGCTGCTCCTTGGTGCGCAGCGTGTCGAACACCGGCTCCTCCATCAGCATCTGAACATCGTATATCCAACGAAAGTTTAGATGGATGAATGTTTGTTACAGTTTATAGCCTAAACTCCCGAACGGATCTCGATGTAATTTGGTAAAGTCGTAGAGAATAGTTTGGAAAAACACATAGCTACTTTTTTTTTGTTATTTTAAATTCCACGCGGACAAAAAGCTAGTACTACTAAAGCGTAAACACACACTACTTCGTGGCGTAGGATAAGCATATTTCTGAATAATTATTTCTTTAATGAAAAGCCCTACACTTACGACACGCTTTGGGCTAAATATTTTCACGGTATTAAACTTAGGGAGTACATAATTAAAAAAAAAATGTTATGCGAAGGAATAGAAGCAAGCCATGGTACGGTCATGTTTTCCTATATCAAAGGCTTTCGTTGTCATTTGTGCATTTTTAGGGCAAATTATTAAAAAAAAGAATTTGTTGAATGAATTGGTTGCTGACATCCTACGTTATAAGAAGTAAAACCTAGATATAGTTTAGGTGACAAACGAATAATGAGCCCAAAGAATTCGGAAAAATAGCGAAGCTACTCTATACTTGCGGATGACGCACACAACCAATCAAAAAAAAAATAAAAGTAAAATAAAGCATTAACCATGAGCAGTTCCAGTATAGCAACGTCCTTGGGCGTGGTGACCTCCGCTTGGTAGTAATTGGTAACAATGCTGTTGGTGGAAGCTGGGTTGAGGCTCAGCACCCGCAGCTTGCGCTCGCCCAACGGCAGCTGGTGTACACGGAGCTGTACACACATACAATTACATATAACATACGGGTCAACGTTAATTGGTTACAAACCAGTGTACACGGACCTATGAACAATATATATTTCCATATACAACTTAGGTCTTTAGGAATTGGTCATGTTCTTTGACCAACGACAGCTGTTATTTGACCTGTAAACAACATTTAGTTACATGTAACATACGGGTCAACGGTAATTGGTTTTACTCGTATAATGTGCTGGAATTATAGACATCATACATCGACATACGAATGTCCAGGAAAGATGTTTACAATGAACTAACACAGATTTCTTTGTCGAAAAAAATCCTTAAACAATTTTTGCACATATAGAAAACATAGTTTTTTTTTTGTTGAACTACACTTGTTTGTGGAAGAAATGTAAGAGGAGTTAATCTTGACTGTTTAGTAATATTTTACAATCCTTAGGGCCTATCCCACCACTGGCTGATAGAGGCTCATATAGCTTAAAAATGACGTCACTGTCTGATAAGGTAACAATTCGATATTTCCAACACATATTTTACACATACGATTGTTATTAATTTACAATTTGGTGGGACTGGCCCTCAGTATTGTGATCTCACCTCTGGGAGCTCAGTTTCATCGAGCACATCCCACTGTATATTCCTCAGTGCGTTTTCCGATATTTTGATGGCCTCGTGCCACGCCAAGTTGCCTTGCACTAACACCTGCAAACGAATTATACTAAAACTGAAAAGCTTGGATGTATGGATGTTACTATCTCGATAAAATTTGGCATTTGTAGAACAGTCTAGAAGAAATCATAGGCTAATATTCTTTTGTTACTCTGTGGGGACGCAGTGCGATTATATCTAGTTATCCATATGTATACTAATATTATAAAGAAAAATTTATATTTGTTGAATTTCTGTATGTATTAAAATGACTATTGGGACAATTTTAAAAATTCTTTCATCAATCAAAAGCTATGTTATCACTCAGTAACATAGGCTCAATTTATTTTATTAATTTTTTAATTACACGCAGACGAAGTCGCGAGTAACAGCTAGTTTAATACATTAAGCATATAAGGTAATTACTACTACTACTACTAGGGCATTATTACAAGAATGTTTATACAAATGTGACAGACGAAATCGTTATGGTAATTTTTAACAAGACTAGCTTTTCAGAGGACTAGAGATAAGATTTTTGTATACTGCTATTTTCTTATAAATCTATAGTTATATAGTAAAGAGGAAAGATTTGTATTTTCCTATTTATTGAAACTCAAAAACTATTGGGCATATTTCAGAAATTCTTTACATTTTTTTTTATTTTCCAGAGACAAAGTCGCGAAATAACTAGTATAAAACATACTTGTAAATACATTTTGCTGAGCAGCCGCCTGCTGAAGTCCTGCAGGTCGTCTATAGTGAGGTTGTGCACCACGGCCGCCTTGTCGCGCGGAGATATGTATGGATCTAGTAATACATCCATACGCAAGTCTCTGAAAATATTACCTATCATGTATGGGGAATAAACGTAGCAAATTCGGCTGCGTTTAGAAAATCTATATTAATTTTATAAAGAGGGAAGATTTGTATTTTTGCATGAAATAAATAAAAAACTACTGAAGCTATTTTCAAAATTCTTCCACCATTAAAAAGCTATGTTATCAGTAACATAGGCTATATATTCACTTTTTTTTAATTTCACGCGAGCGAAGTCGCGAGCAACAGCTAGTCTACAATAATTCTCTGTTTTTCTTTAATGAATACATTAGATTAAATACATAACAATGATCATCCACATAGAATTATGAAATTTTATTATATTGTCTACATTTGTTAAATTATTAATAACAAATGTCAAAATGACATGACATGACAAATCTTAGTCATCTTGCTTCCTTGATGTTGGCAGCAAAATATGGTCTCTTTACCACATTAGGGTTTTTATCCAAAATATATACCACCTAAGTTTAATAGCGTGGAAATATATAGCCTAAAGCGTAACGTAAGTGTAGGATTTTTATTAAAAAATAATTATTAAAAAACATGCTGTAATTTCTGACATCTTAGGCAACAAAGAAGTGTGTGTTTACGCTATTATAATAGTATAGATAAAATAAAGTTTTTATATATGAGGCGGAGCTAGTAAGTAGTGATAAAGCCAGCATTACTTGGATAACTTATGCGGCTTGATGAGCACGTTGTGGTAATTGCGCGCGCGCACCTCGCGCACTGCCTCGAACATGCCCGCAGTCAACGTACTGCCCGTTGACCTCATCTCGCGGGTTATTAACTCCACCAACAACTAACATCAAAATACATACCAATATTATTGATAAATGTGAATGAGTAATTAAAACAGCGCTTGCTTTGTGCAGACTGGTTTCACGTCACATAGACGTAGTCGTCGGGCGCATACATAACAATTATAAATGCAAAAGTTTGAATGGATGTCTGTTAGAGTTTGTAGCCTAAACGGCTGAATGGATTTCAATGAAATTTAGTATGGATGTAGAGGATAGTCTGAAAGAACACATAGGCTACTCACTTTTTTTTAATTAGTCGCAAACGGAGTCGCGGGTAAAAGCTAGTACATATGTAAATATCAAAATACTTATCTAAACTAATATTATAAATGCGAAAGTTTAGATGGATGTCTACCAAAAACCAAACGGATGTAAACCAAACGGATTTCGATATAATTTGGCATAGATGTCTACATAGGATAGTCTAGAAGAACAGATATGCTACTTACTCTTGTTTTCTTCTACGCAAACGAAATCGCGGGCAAAAACTACTTAGATTATATCTTTGAGTTTCATATTACTTAAAAAACTTACGTGTAGATTTTGGTTGTATCCATTAACTTTCAATGTGAGCCCTTTGTCCGATACGTAAAGTGAATGAGATAAATCCGCCATGTAGGCTGCGTATACTTCTTCCTGTAAAAAACATCCTTTTTTATATCTTTCAACAATTATCCTAAAGAAAAAACATACTATTCATATTTGATATTCAAAAACACATGTTAAAACAGCAACTATAAAATTACCTTCAAATCTTGTTGCAATACGTCCGTCCACAGATCTAATAGACAGGCTCTGAAAATAGTAATATTTTACACTATTTCATTAGAAATATCCACTGTTACAAAAATAGTAATACGTTTTTGTATTACCTTTAAAAATAAAATAGCAATATATTTTTGTACAATGACTTTTTCCTTAAAAAATAAAATAGCAATGTTTTTGTACAACATCTTTTCCCTTAAAAAATAAAATAGCAATACGTTTTAACGTATGTTTCATTAGTGTAAAATCACAGTAAAAAAAACAACTTACTCTTTCGGCGTCTTCAAACTTAGCGGAGTTATGAAGCAGAAATATAACAAAGCTGTTGGAAAGCGGAATTTAAAATCGGGCTTGTACCAAAGCTCCATATGTCTATTCTTACGCAGTAGATTCGGTTGATCCAACCTATAAAAAAATACATTATGATATATTTACATTAAAACACGATGAAAATCCAACTTCCAGTAATTCTATAAACAAACATAATTAAATAAACTAGAAGTCACTTTAAGACTTTTTGTTACATGAATGAGAAAGGAGATACGTTATCCTAAAGTAGAAAGAGAACAGAAATAGTATTTTTTTTAGTAGGCGCTATTTAAACAAAGTTCGTTATTTATACTAATAGGTAACGAACTTTGTTTGTTTCATTGTAATGAAATAACTCAAAAACTACTGGGCCGAATTCAAAAATTTTTGCACTATATAAAGCTACGTGGTCAGTGAGTAACATAGGCTATGTTTTATATTATTTCTTAATTTCACGCGGACGCAGTCGCGGGCGTAAGCTAGTTGAACATTTAATTTAGAAGAGTTTAAGTTTATATAAAGATTTATGAATATTATCATATAAAAGTTAGTCTCAAGTGAAATCAAAGCAAAACCAACCTAAAGTTGTTAACAGTAGCGATCAAATCGCCGTGTTTTAGCACTTTCTTGATCTTGGGAGCCGCGTTCACCTTCTTATGTACATCTTTAACAGAACTGGTCATCAAATCAACTCCTATTTCATTGGCGGCCTCAAGATACGCGGGCGCGGGCG
Organism: Papilio polytes; assembly: GCF_000836215.1. Lineage (NCBI taxonomy): Eukaryota > Metazoa > Arthropoda > Insecta > Lepidoptera > Papilionidae > Papilio > Papilio polytes. The sequence goes on from NW_013524935.1 coordinate 4,258,029, forward strand.
CTATTAGATCGAAGTTTGTTGTCAAATATATATTCTCAGCAGGTAAATGGAAGTTTGTGTATGGTTTCACATTCAGCCAGCGATGTAGCCAGTTATTTGGTATATCTAAAAAAAACATAAATGAGTATAATTGGATTGATGTTCGAATCTCCAGAACATATTATTGGATCTCGGTAAAATTTGGTACAAATGTAGAGTATCTAAAAGAACGTAATTAGTTTTTTTTTTAATTTATTGTAGGCGAAATCAAGGGCAAAAGTTATTCAATTATACTAATATACAGGATGCTTCTTTACCGAGGGATCACAAGCTTTGGGGAGGTAGAGGACCTTAATAGCTATTGTATACGCACAAATTACGTTGCCCGATTTTAATAATTATAACTATAGAAAATCGGGAAACATACTTTACGCTTAAACGATGGCTATTGAAGACCACAAAGCTTGTGATCCGTCTTTTAAGAATCACAGTGCATACTAATAATAAGAGAAAACATTTTTTATTTGTATGTAACGCATTAACTCAAAAACTAGTAGACCAATTTGAAAAATTATTTTACCATTAGAAAGCTATATTATCACAGAGTAACATAGGCTAGTCAAAACTATTAATCTTACTAATATTATAAACTAGCTTTCGCTCGCGACGCTGTCCGCGTAGGATTAAAAAAAAAACAAAAATAAGTAGCCTTTGTGTTTTTCCATACTTTTACCTACACCCATGCCAAATTTCATCGAGATCCGTTTAGCGGTTTAGGTTTCACAAACTCTAACAAACATCCATCCATACATCCATCTAAACTTTCGCATTTATAATATTAATAAGATGTTTAGATGGATGTTTGTTAGAGTTTGTTACCTAAACAACTGAACGGATCTCGATGAAATTTGGCATAAGCTTTATTTTTTTTTATCCCACGCGGAAGAAGCGGGCGAAAGCTAGTTAATATATAGTTTGGTTACCTTGTCGTTTATATTCAGTACCGAACCATTTCTCCGTCATATCGTAGTTGACGGGCGTCGCGTACTTGTTGGACATCACCATTATGTTGACTGAGTCCGCGTGCATGCACTCCAATAATTCTCTTATACCCTGAAAAATACAATAAAATTACATATTATTAAGAAAAGCGTCAGTTGCTGAAAGGGACACTTTGAATGCGAAACCGGGTTTAAAACACCTGGTACGTATCGCTAACAGTGCTAAGATATGTATATCTAATATACAGGATTTGCTACTGGTATCGCTGGAACTGAAAATCTCTCAGTGAGGACGTATAGTGAGCTGGTGATGAAAAAACAATCTTACTTCTTACTAATATAAATGCGAATGTCGTATTATAACTATAGTAGCTATCATCCGCAACTCCGTCCACATAGAATAAAAAAAACAAAAGTGAGTACCCCATGTGTTCTTCTACACTATCCTCCACATCGATACCAAATTTCATCGAAATCCGTTCAGCTGTTTAGGCTACAAACTCTAACAAACATCCATCCATCTAAACTTTCGAATTTATAACATTAGTATGATTATAAACTAGCTGTTGCTCGCGACTTCAGTCGCATGAAATTAAAAAACATAGCCTATGTTACTCAGAGATAAATTACCTTTCTAACGGTGAAAGAATTTTTAAAATCGTTCCAGTAGTTTTGAGCCTATTCATTACAATCAAAGTTTTCCTCTTTATAATATTAGGATAGACTAGCTGGTGCTCGCGACTTCGCCCGCGTGATTTTAAAAAGTAATAAAAACGTAGCTTATGTTACTCAGAGATAAATTACCTTTCTAACGGTGAAAGAATTTTTAAAATCGGTCCAGTAGTTTTTGAGTTATCTCAATACTTACATAAATACAAATCTTTCCTCTTTATTATGTGTATTTAAAATGAATAAAATGCAATAATAAAAATATTTAAATACATATTTAGCGATACTTACTTGAGGATCGTATTTATAATACAGTCTGTCTCCAGTAATATAATGCTCCGGAGGGAAGAAATGCATATTCTCCGCTAAAGACTCCACATAATCTGAAGGCTGAGATTCCTCTTCGAAACGGAAACTCGTCTCTTCTATCGTCTACAATAAAATAAAAAAAAAACATAAGAAAAACATTTAAATTTAAAAATAACTAAACAAAATCAATAAAATACAAACTTAACAAAATTAAAAAAAAAATTATACCAAAAAATATTATTTTTCTTTTTCAAATTTGTATTTTATTAATCGTTTAATTAAATATGCAATTTCTAATATTTTTCATATTAAACAACATACCTTAATTTCATTGTATATCCGTTCCGAAGGACCAATTTCTCTAAGCATATTTATATATGAAAATATTGCTTCTAACACCTGAAATAATTAAAATAGAATACAGAGAAATATTTCTAAAATAAAATATAACATTATTAATTACTTAGTCAGTTTATAAACTCACTTCATCAACATGATCAAGTCCATCCTTGGTAAGTACCACTTTCGTGGAGAACAAACTGTACATAGAAGTATAATCGATACCACTTTCTGAGTTTCCCGTGTAGATACCAAGCGCCCATACTCTGAATTAAAAACATCATACATCTATTATTATTGTAAATTAAAAAAGGATGGATGGATGTTTGTTACTACTTATCAAACGGCTACAGATCTTCATTAAATTTGGCGTAAACTTAGTATAGTCTGGAAGGACACATACTTATTACGCTTTCGTATTTAATTTTACGCGAATGGAATCGGGAGTGAAAGCTAGTCTTTTAACAATTCTTTCACCATAAAAGCTATGTTATCACTGAGGAACATAGCTTTTGTTTTACTACTTTTTTATTTCACGCGGACAAACTCGCGAGCAGAATTTAGTCTTATATTTTTTTATTAATATAATTTAAATAATGTTTTAAACATTGCAGTAATATAACTATTAACAGTAAAATCGTATTTAACAAAACTAAAAGACGTGTGAACTATCTCGTGGTTGAAACAACAATGAGATAATTTACCCCCACTCCAATACACTGTGACGTCACACAATACATGTTCTACGAAATGTCAAAGTATAGTTTTCATTACTAATAAGTATACTTACTTTTTCCTTAGGTAAGAAAGTAGACTGCCTTTCCCTTCATGTCCTAAAAGGTAAGATATGTACTGGTGGGGTTTCGATTCGTATTCCGATAGAAGAGAACGCATGCACCAGGTTAAGGTTACCTAAAAAAACTCTATTTTAACATTATCGCAAATAATTCTATTATAATCGAATAAAGCGTAAATGTACACTTATTTGTTATGTAGAATATTAGCAATTACAGTACATTTTTTAATAGTTATTAATTTGAAAGTTTTACAATACAATAAAACAAAGTGTTTTGTTACAGAGAGTCGTTGATGCTAAAACTTTAAGAAACAACGTTATTTTTTAAAGTCACTATATATAGTATTTGCGAAACGAAATGAGTTACACCAATCTCCACATATTTTTTCAATGTTTTTTAGTTACAGTATAGTTTAGTCCAAACTAAGATCTAAAATCTGTAATATTTTGTGTACCTAAGTCTATCTTTATACCACGTTTATTTGTAAGGCTGTTGGGGTTACTTCCGAGTACGCCTAATTTTAGTCCCTTTTCCTTTCTACCCTTTTCTTAAGAGGAAAGGAAAAGTGAATTTGACGGTGGAGAAGCATGGGATGGGGAAAAGGCCTCTTTATGTGCGTTTCTTCCTCCGTTAGTTAAGGGTAGGCAACGTATCTGCTATTGCGGATGTTTATGGGCAGCGGTCGCTTTCCATTTCGATGGATTCAGGAGGTCACTTGCTCGTTTGCCACCTTATATTATATAAAAAAATTACCTCTGTGGTATCGCTGACGGGCTTGACGTAGTAGAGACTGCGGAATTGCGGGGTGACGGCTGCGGGGGAGAAAGCGTGCGGGGAGAAGTCTGTGGGGGGCAGGCCGTTGCTCTCCACGCCCCCGAACGTGTTCACCACGTACTGCTCCAGCTCCGATAGATCCATACGAGCCTGGAAACGATAACTAGTAGTTAATACGTGTTTGGAACCGATTTTAAACCTTAACGACATGTTTATAAAGGTGAATGAATTCACAGGCGTATCTCCAGAAGTTAATAGATCTCGATGAAATTTGGCATTAATGTAGACTATAATCTAGAAAAGCACATAGTTTAATTAATAAGGTTATATTTATTAATTCTACGCGGAATAGTCGCAGGTAAAAGCTGAATATTGAACGTTAAATCATAAAGAGGACGTAAAATCACAAAGGTAACGGTAACACTACTAAATTATTCAACCACTAGCGGGCGGAATTAATAAAATCACTTAGTAAGTATATGTGTTCTTCCAGATTATGTTGCGAATTTTTATTAAATTTTATCGAGATCTTCCAAAGACCTTCTAAAAACCTCCATCCATCTAAACTGACATCTTACTAAAATTATAAATGGATCAATATCCAACTAAACTTTAACAACTCTAACAAACATCCATGCGGATCGATGGATGTTTGTTAGAGTTTATAGCCTAAAGGTTAAAAGGTAGGCTCCGAGCCCTTCAATGGGTACGTATAGTGAGCTGGTAATGAATAATTGATTCCTACCTGTACAGCGACGGTCATGCGATGTGCACTATAATGTCGTTTCCTGAAGTCGTGCGCGGCGCGGTGCAGGCGCTCGTCATCATCCAGCTCGTCCTTGAGGCTGCGCAGGTTGCCCCACGTGAAGGTGCGCGCGGGGTGCCCCTCGGGGAACAGACTCGCCAGCAACTGGTCTTTGCGATTCGAGTCAGACGGTGACGCGATCGCAAACTCTATAGGAACACAGCATTTAAAAATATAAAATTATTGGCTGTTTCAATTTTTTTGCCATCTTAATAAAAGGTGCACTTTGCTCCCCCTACCCCAGCCCGCCTTCCCCACAACCCTATAACATTTTTTTTATAATATAAGGTGGCAAACAATCAAGCGGCCACCTGAATCCACCGAAATGGAAAGCGACCGCTGCCCATAAAATCCACAATTGCAGTTGCGTTGCCTACCCACAATTGACGGAGGAGGTGACGCACATAAAGAGGACATTTCCCCTTCCAATGCAACTCGTCCACCGTCAAATCCACTTTTCCTTCCCATCCTTTCCTCTTAAGAAAAGTTGGAAAGGGAAAGGGACTAAAATTAGGCCTCCGGCACCACACTCATCAGACGAAACGCGGAATTGCTTCCACTTCACGCCTGTTTTCTGTGTGGTCATGTTACTGGGGGCGAGTCAACCCATCGTGCGAAGATGTTAAAGCGGGCTCTACCACTGTGGAAACATCTCGGTACGTCGCAAAATTATATTCTGCACAGCGACTTCCGCGATTATCTGATCCGCTAAAATATCAAAAACCGACAACACTAATTGATTTGAAACAAAGTTTCAGGATTAGAAGGTCTCAAGTACAAATTATAGAGAACTGGTGTAATAAAAGTAATGTGTAATATCATTTTTCAACGCATAGAAATCTTTATGGTCTTTCATAACGTTACGTGCATTTGCTTAATCATCGACTATAACACGCTGTTTGTTGACAATTCATATAATTGGTCAATTTACTCTGACATAGACATACTACTAAAAGCAAACTGTATAAAAAATACTGGAAATCTGTACAGAATTATTGAAATACAGATTATTTGTTATTTCATTCATCATCTCCCCTGCCTTATCCTACTCCCGTAGGGTCGGCGCGCCGGGTTTTCGTTCTCCAAAGCACTCTATCATCCGTCATCTCAGTCATCACTCCCTTCTTCATCATGTCACTTTTCACGCAATCCATCCATTTCTTTTTAGGTCTACCTCTACCGGTGTACTTCCACATTCATAACTAACGTCCATCTTGTTACATGCGATTCAACCCTTTTCATAACATGCCCATACCCCTCTAACCTTTTACTCCTTGTGATTTGATTAAAACGTAATTTGATTAAAACATCAAAACTAGTATGAATCCAAAAGTTAAAGTCTTTTGAAATAGTGTATAATTTGCTTTCAAATTGATTACTAAACTTCTTATATTTTTAATAGAGTATACCTGACTCTATAGCCTCACGCTCCCTCTGCATAGCCTCCTTCATCATGAGCGGGCTGACGAAGAACTGGCTGAACATGTCCATAGCTTGAGGTAAGTACTTCTCCTGGATCTCGAAGTAGAACGTCGTCAGCTCGCAGTCTGTAGACGCGTTGTCGGAACCACCTTTTTTCTAATTTAACATAAATAATTAAGACAAATTTAATCTGCGTTAAATTTAATTAGCAAAACTATTAGACTTTACAGCAAATAATAATATTATGTCAGATGTCATATGTTTCAAAACGAAAACAATAACATTGATTTTATTAAACAGTTCAAAATTAAACAAAACATATGATGAACAATTTTACACAATAAATTGGCATGAAATCTTATTTTACCTTTATAAATGAATCAAATTCATTCTCCTTGGGATACTTCTGACTGCCCATGAAGACCATGTGCTCAACGAAGTGCGCCAGCCCCTGGATGTCCGGGGGATCGCTGTAGCTGCCCACGCCCACGCACAGCGCGCACGCCGCCTACCAACGAGAATACCATGTGTGTATACGAGCTTTAAGACAAAAGAGGTAGGGGCTTTTTATATATAACAGATGGCAAACAAGCAATAGGTTACTTTAATCAATTCAATCAATTGCCCATAGACATCCGTAAATGCAGTTGCCTATCCCTATTCGATGGAGAAGAAACGTACACAAAGAGGATTTTTTCCCTTCCCATGCGTGCTCCATCGTCCAGTGCTGAATCGTAAATCCACTTTTCATTCCCATTCTTTTGTTATAAGAAAATCGTAGAAAGGGAAAGGGCCTAACTTAGGGCTCCGGCGCACAACTAAAAAGAGAGCGTGTACATTTAACTTGAAAATTGTGGATTAGGTCGAAGAAACCTTTTCTAAAATAATCTTTTTGCCCAACTAACAGGAAGGTAATGTTAGCATTGTAACGGTCTCGGATGGTGAAACTCTACCAAGGCTGTCGTGACATTGTATTCACTATTAAATAAACAACTCTCTACAAGGTTAGTATTTTTTAGTATATTGTGTGAATTGAAATCAGATCAGGGTCTAAACACTATAAGTGAAAAATGTATTTGAAACGTCGCATATTCTGTTGTCTAACATGCCGTAACGTATATGTCCCTCTCTTTTTCCCCAGCATTTTTTATATATTTCATCTCCCTCTTGTAACGAAATTAACGAAAACGTGACGCTGTGAATGTTCAATGACCTACCTAAGGAGTTATTACGTTTTCGCGGGCAAAAATCACAAGTCGAACCTAAACAGGATGAGTCTAACTAATACAAATGATCAATAAACTGTAAACAATAGAATAATACAACTGTTTACAAACACTACTTTATACAATAAACAATGTGTCAAAACATTCTATCGTTATAGGAAAAAACCGCCACTACTTTTAATCAATTTCATACTTTACGTCTCACGAAATACGGTTAATATTACTCTAAACATAATCTATTTGAATCCTAGCGGTAAAAAACTTGTTTTGACGTTACATATTGGATACTAAATCGTACCGTGTCAAGTGAAAGTTGGTTAAAAAATATCTTGCATCGCTTTCTCAATAAAAATTTTTCACACGCGTCCTTCATGCATCTCACAAGATTACGACGAAAGCGGACCTGGAGAAAGCATGCAACGTCTTAGATAATAATAACAAAATATAATGTAAAACGAGCGTCGGTAGCTCAGGGGTTTAAGCACTTGACTTGTTATCTACAAGTCCTGGGTTTGAATCCTGCCATGTAGGGAAAGCTCCGAGCCCCTCAGATGGGACATATAGTGAGCTGTGATGATGATGATGATGATATAATATAAAAATAAAAATAAATAATAAGAATAGAAGCTCCCACTTGACAGTTTAAATAAGGGCCCGATTCAAAAGGCAGTTATTTTAGAAACTGCTTTCTTAGTGAGGAGTTTCCTATCTCTGCCCTGGCCACTGGTTGCTTGAGTCATTGTAATTTGCCTACTCTGCTCAATTTTTTATTATTTTGTATTTTACAAATGTAAAATGTATTACATATTAACTAAGAAAATAAAGATAAATGGAATGATTAGAAAAATGTGGGATATGCATGTTTTTGATATATTTACGTGTATCTACCGCACTCAGAGACATTTAGTGGTTACTAAAACAGTTAGTATGAATTACGAATACTATTAGAATAGATTAAACAGAAGCTACAGATATAACATAGATACATTAGTTTAGAGAGAGATGAATATATCTGGAGTGTAGTACAAAATATTTATTTTTAATTTTGAAAGATGTACTAAAATATATTGCCATTTCGCTCATTCTTTTTAAAATGAGTTAAACATTTGTATTTGAACAGGTGTTAGAGAATAGAATATGCCTTTAAAACATTCATAGAAGCCGCAACCAATTAAAATTTGAAGGTGTTGTCAACAATTCCTATTTAAGTCATCAAAAACAATACAATAGGTAATATAGCTATGGTCTATTATTTAATGATCAATGAAGTATATAATTATTATTATTTAAAACATAAATATTACTGCAAAAATCATAATCCTTGGATTCAGCCAAGCTGTTTAGTATAAAAGAATCATAAGTGTAAATACTATTCAATCTATACTAATATAATAAAGAGGAAAGATTTGTATTTTATGTATTGAAATAACTCAAAAACTAGGGGACTAATTTAGGAAACTCTGCCACTATTAAAAAGCTACATTATCAGTGAGTAACATAGGTTACATTTTTTATTATCTTTTTATTTCACATAAACGAAGATACAAACAACAGATGCATTTAAATAATTGAAAACCTAAACCTATTTCAAAAATTATTTTACTATTTAAGAGCTATATTATCAGTGAGTAACATAGGCTATATTTTTTTTCCACGCGGACGAAATCGTGAACAACAGCAAATAAAATGGGAAACCTAAATCAATGTGTACATTATCCTAGTCAGTTGGGCAAAAATAATACGAAATGAAAATTGCCTCAATTATTGTAAGTTGTTTTTCATGTTACTGTCATGATCTAATTACTCTGGCTTCATTTAATATACCTTTCACTAAAGTTATGTAATATCTATTATACATAACATATCTGATATGTCTTGCAAACCAGGATTTCATAGAGTAATAAATATGGACTGAAGCATATTTGCTTTAATACTGCTCAATTAAATATCAATGACCTTGATCTTGGGTTTTTTTTATTTTAATCTACAAATTAAGCTTTTCAGATTTCAATATCTTCTCAAATGTAGGTTCAAGGTCATTGACTGTGCCCTCTAAAATCAATAATTGCATTCTCCTCATTGTTCCATACAATATTGTAACACACCAAGATGTTTGACAACTATTCTACCACAATTAGAGAAGCTTGATTTTAAGCTTCACAAAATATTTACTAGGTATAGTATTTTAATATAAAAGTAATTACCAATTTTTCTTCATCAAATTCATTTCTTCTATGTGTACCATGGTGATCACTCGCAGCTGAATGACCTGATTTGCCACCATCACTTTCTGTATTCGAACTTTCTTCTGCACTACTACTTTCTTCTTCACTAGAGCTATTGTTTTCTTGGTTAACAGGTCTACTGGGGTCAGAGATGAGCAGTGCTGTTAAACCATTTTTCAATCGTATTGTTCTGTAACAATAGTGAATTATTTGAGTTATGAATTAAACTAGGATTGTTTATATTAACTTTTTAAGTACATAAGTTAAGAAAAATGTCATGCTGTCAAAACAATATAAGGACTGTATTGTACATTAAATTTTTTGCAAACTAAGAAATGCAATGCAATATTTTTATGTACATATTCTTTATTTTCAACTATATAATAACATCCATCTATCACCGGAATCAAATAATTGGGAGGAATACTTCATCCTTAAAATTATCTCATCATTTTAGTGCCATTGACATTCATATTATGAACTTAAAATGTGTGAACCAATATGACATTTAACAGTGAAACTTAAAATAAATGAAATTTCCGTATTAAAAACGTTAAACTCACTTGTACAGCTTTTTATCAGATGCAGATTTGATAGGTTCAGGTAAAACTTCAACTTTCTCCTTACGATTGACTGTAGGCACTGGAAATCCTGAACGATTTTTGACCACTTTCACTTCAGGTTTAAAATTCGGTGTCCTACGATAACTATTTCTTTTAGACATTATTGCTATTAGATGTTTCGTCTGCTGATGACCAGATGTTTTTTGAATAAGTATGGACAAAAATTTTGACATCTATCGATGGCAAGCGGGAAGGAAAAAAATATTGAGATAATGACAGATTGTCAATTCACTTTGCGTTGCCCGTTATTGTAATTTTTTACATAAATATTCAGAAAACTTCATTACAGCTATACAACAACAAAATCATAGATGTTTTAATTGAGTAAGATAATTATAATTCTAGTAAGTTAAAAAAAAAACTCTCTTGACCAACTTTGCTTTCATATTTTGAATCCAGGTCACATTGCTTCCATAATGTCAAACCATTTCAAGTCAATGTCATTTTTAAAGTTTCAATTTTAAACTGCCGAAGTGCTTTGTTTGTTTCTCAAAATGAATGTAGTGTTAATCTAAATAATTTAATACAACGTAATATTTAAATCAAAATGGACGAATCATATTCTGAAGGTGATCTTTCTATGTCTCCGTCCCAAATCTTAGGACGACTGCAAGTCCTTCGACAGTTACAATTATTACAGCGCGGGAAACTCCAAAAACAACAATCACTTTATCAGGACTCACCTGAAATGTCTGCAAATTTGACTGAAATTGTAAGTCATTTTAGCAATAGTACAAGTTATAATACCTTTCAAAGTTTATTACAAACGCACGAAGATTCTTCAAACGACGTATCTCCTCGGCCATACATAAGTACTTCGTCAAGAAAACTGATTGAACGTGATTTAATCGATGGAGTGTCGGAATTGAATCTATCTCGAGAATCTGAATACCTCATTAATTCTCCTGCCTCGGTAAATGATAAGGTTTCATCTGAAAACCAATATGTAAAATCACCTCCAAAAAATAATACAGAAAAGTCTTCATCTCGCAAACAGATTTCGGTAGACGAGATTCCCATTTTAACTCCAAAGAAAAATTTCGAAGCCTTGGTTGTAGAAAAATTACAATCAGAAGAAAATAAAGTTCAACAAAAATCTTTCCCTATACAAAAGAAACCATTCCTTAAGAGAGGTGAAGGTATGTCACGTTTTGGTATACAAAAGAAGGATCTGATAATTCAACATACAAAAACCTTGCCATGGGTTCGAAAGAAACCAAAAAGTAAATCCAACAATTCAAATATTGAAATGAACAGAAATGCAAAAGAACTAAGACCAAAGGATTTAGAAAAAGTTGAAGTTCAAATAATCACAAAACCAATAACCACAAAAAAATCAGCAACAGAAAAAAATAATAAAATTGAACAGAAAATCAAAGAACTAGAAAAGTATATAGAAAAACCTGTGCAGACAGAAACAAATCAATCAAATAAACCTAATCAGAAGAGTCCTATAGAAAAAGCTCAAAAACTAATTAATTTACCTAAAGGAAAGCATCCACTTAAAGCAACCAAAGGAAAAACTTGGGCAGCGGTACTTACTAAAGAACAAGATGATTTCTTAAGACAATTAAAACAAAGTGAATACTACAAAAACTTTTCTTCTCCATCAAAAAGCATTATATCTGATATGAGCTGTGATGATAATATGGATAAAATACATCAAGATATGGAATCTTCTGAACAAAAGATGTTTGAATTGCTTGAAAACAAGGTATCACATGAAAGTTTTGCATTGGAGAATTCTTTTATAAATCGATTTCTTCGGAGAAATAAAGCTGACTGTTCCGGAGAAAGTACGCCATTAGTTATGCAGAGATGTTTATCTAATAATCCTGATTTAATGCATATTGGCCCAAATTTAAGTCATGAAAGTGGTAGAAATGATGATTGTGATACTGCATGTCAGAGTGAGTGTACAGAATGTGTAGAAACATGTTCTACTGTATCAAGCTGTTCTTGCATTACAGTAGAACAAGCAGATTCTAATTGTCCTTGTTGTAGTGAATGTAGACCAAATCATAAAGGACAAAATATCAAAGACAATAAAACAAAAAAGGATAAACCGGAAAATGTACCTGGCATACAAAATAAAAAAGATGAAAGTCATAATGACAACTGTAACAATGACAGCAATAAAATAAAAGCAGACATGGTGGAAATGAATAATAAACTGATTGCAACAAGTGAATTACTTAAAGAAAGACTGACTGAATTAGAAGATGAGATAGAAACGTTTAGGAAAGAAAATGCAAACCTGACTAAAATGCGTGAAGAAATTGATCTAGAGAGGCAAAAGTTTTTTGAAGAAAAGGCACAATTTGAACAAAAGTTTAATGAAGAAAAAGTTTTATCCGAGTACTATATAGCTGAAGAAAAAGAAAAACTAACCAAACAGAGACAGCTCTATGAGAGATATGTCAGGGATATAAGAGGGAGATTGAATAAAAAAGACAAAGATGAAGTTGTTAATTTAAAGAAAGAAATCAATGACCTTAAAGAAGAAATAAGAATAAAAGATGCTAAATCTACCTCAATGATTGCAAGACTGCGTAACCAACTAAAACTTGCAGATAAAGAGAAAAAGGATTTACAAGACGAAGTTGAGAAGTTAAAGAAAGAAAATAGACGAATTCAACACAGTAATGATGTGACAAGACGATTAACCAATTTAAAATATCTTGAGCAAATAAATAAAAAATTAACAAATATGACTTCTAAAGAATCAAAATCAGAAGTTAATATAGAACCAAACATAAAATATAAAGCATTTGAAATTGAACAACAAAGTAGAATGAAAAAATTGCAACCACAGAATAAAGGTATGAGGGCTAGAGCAAAGAGTGTCCCCAATTTAAATATAACTTCTAGATATGCAAAATACTTTAGCCAAAAAGATTCTTTAAGTGAAATAGAAAGAAATAAAACAATAAATGTAGATGATTTCTGTACATCTCCAACAGATTATTTGACAGATACTGACAAAATTGAGAATTTAGGTTATACTAATTGTTCCGAAAAAAGTGCATCAGAAAGTGAAGATGAGAACAATCTAGAAAAAATATATGATGAGAGGTTTCGGAGTATTTCACCTGCAAGTAAAAAATCTAGTTTAATCAATTCAAGTGAGAATAGCAATTCTAATGACAATAGCAATTATTTTATTACTAAAACTAAGCAAAGACAGCCTTCATTACCTCTACATCAAACAAACTTAAATGATAAGCCTATATTGCAAACAAAATCACATACTCTAGGTAATAGGATAACAAGAAATTCACCAACAAATCACTCCAGAAATTCCTACGAATCTGGAGATTTTATTTCAAATTATTCAAAAGAAAGTGGGAGATACTCAGGTAGTAATTCACATACTTTAACAAGATCTCCGACTTCTACATTAAGAAGTAATTCAAGCCAAAAATCATGTACAATTATCGACCAGTTTCAAGACCCCAGAATTATTGTCACCCCAGAACCATGTACAAGCAAAAGTAGTTTAACAAAAACCAATTTAAATCCTACCGAAATTTCTAAACATGATGGTTCAAAGGAACTTAGATTTCCAAACGGTAATGTGAAACTCATATCAGCAGACGGCAAATACAGCAAGTTTGTTTATTACAATGGTGATGTTAAAGAGAATTTTTATAATGAGGGTAGAATTAAATATTTTTATGCTGAAACAAAGACATTTCATACAACACATGCTGATGGATTAGAAGTATTGGAATTTCCTGAGTAAGAAAAAACTTTTATTTGCTGTCTCTACTAGTCTCCTTTAAAATCAATATCAGTATATAAGACACAGGAATCTTGGCAAACACAACTATGTAGATTATTTTATTCATTTGAAAATCCAGAAAGATGGTATATTAAAAATCAATCAAAACTATTTACAGTGTCCAAAATAAAGAAACAATTTGAATCTCGTGTTAATTAATTTTTAATTTCAGTGGTCAAGTAGAAAAACGCTACAAGGATGGTTCTTCAGAAATCCGTCTGCCCAATGGCAGTGTACGTTACTATGATCCTAAGAATGTGCATGTACGTGAGGAGTGGCGCTTCCCAGACGGTGCGGCGCTAACTGTCTCAGCTAACGGGGAACAACGTGTTGTCTTCAGTAATGGACAAATTGAAGTTCATAATAAAGATCACAAGGTTAACTTTGTTAAACTTTTAAACAATGTTGCTTCTCATCACTATCTACTGTTTTAAATTTAACAAGTGATAGGCCCTGTCCCACCACTGGCTGATAGAGGCTCAGATAGCTTAAAAATGACGTCACTGTCGGGAACAAAATCCGATATTTCCATCACATATGTTAGTTGGATTGATATCAGACAATTTTAAAATTTGGTAGGACGGGCCCTTAATCTTACTTTGTAACCATATGTACACATTCTTACTAAGTGTCACATATTGCACTGTGTGATCAATAAAATGACTCTTATGTATTGCAGGACACAATTCTGTGATTTAAACTTTGTTTTTGTTTTTGAAATTTACTTGATAAACACTAATTTTCGTGTAGTAAAGTAACCCTAAAAAGAACTAAATTCGTGTCTATTATATGTTCATGTTAAATACGTCATAATAATTCATATTTGTCTTTCAAAATGTGCATTTCAAACATATCACATAGGAGCCATCAAAATGTTTCATCAAATCTGTAATAATGGTTATCCTTATTATAGTTTGGTAGTGATTTTTTTTTTTTATTTGCAGCGTCGAGAATTCCCCGATGGTACAGTTAAATTTATTTACAACGATGGTACATCAGAGACTAGGTACGCGTCTGGCAGAGTTCGCATCAAGGATAAACATGGAAACCTTATAATGGACTCGGCACCAAGCTAATATTATGTCTACAAACCCATTGTCCTACAAGACGCAATAATACTGAATATGGTGATAATGGAATATGGAAAAAGGTATTACCTATTTCAATTTTGTTGTCAGCTTATATCTTAATGTTACGAGCTACCAGGATTTTTGTATCAACCTGTTAATCTGATTGCACTATAAATAATCTATGTTTGTTAATATGAATTTAGTGTTTATGTGTAAATGTATGACTTTTATTGTATTTTTTGATGTTTTAAACAAATATACAAACTTGATTAATGATATTTTTTTTATTTGTTATATTTATACTATATCTATTTAACTGTGGTTTTAATTTAATTGGCAGATATTTGTTTCCTTTGACTCGATTTTGGTATTCCTTGGAGTTTAAAATTAATCGGAGCCATACTGTCTTCTGTGCCGAATATTTTCTTAAGACCTTCAATTGCTGCCATTTCTTTTGCAGTTGATATATTTTCACCAAAACCTGGAATGTAATATAATTGTGTCATTAATTTAATATCAATGTCAGTTATAAATGCCATCATCATCATCATATTATCTAAACTAATATTATAGACTAGCTGTTCTCGTGCGATTTCATCAGCATAAAATTATTTTATTGTTTACATGTGTCAAATTGTCAATTGCAAATGTCAAAATGACATGACGAAACTTGGAAGTCTGGCTTCCTTGATGTTGGCAGCAACTTATGGTCTCTTTCCCACATTAGGGTTTTTATACAAAATATGTACGCCCTAAGTTTAATGGCGTAAAAATGTATAGCCTAAAGTGTGACATATGTGAAGGGCTTTTTATTAAAAAGAGGATTATTCAAAAATATGCTGTGATTGCTGACATCTTAGGCAACAAAGAAGTGTGTGTTTACACTTTGTTATATTAGTATAGATATCGAACAATAAGGGTTACCAAATAATCAGGTCACAAACTACCGGGCTCAGAAATTTGGAAGGCATCAGTAGATTTTTGTTATTACATAAATTAATATTAATATAAGGTGATAGGTTGGAAAAAGGGGCGAACGTAAGTTTTGAACTCCACGCAGACTAAGTCGTGGGCAGCAGTTAGTAGGAGATATAAAGCTTCTAATGTTTTATTTTATTTACTTACCCGAAGAAAGCATTTTCTTGTCTATATAAAGTCCAACTCTGTAGCAAGCTAGCAAAGTATTCTTGCCAACTTCACCAATCAGTCTAGGTTCTAATTTACCTCCTTCCTTCTCAATTATACCAGAAAGCATTGCCCAAGGATCTTCTATCTTCCAAAAATCATTTACATCCTTACCTGAAATATGCAATTTTATTACAACAGAAACAAGAAGATTTAAAAATCTAACTAATATAAATGCGAATTTAGATGTATGTTAGAAGGTATCTAAAATAGGTTAATCTCAATAAAGGCTTACTAAGTTTTTTTATATTCCAGGCTAAAGTATTTTCAGCCAGTATTTAGGTTTAAGTCAGCACTAATGAGGTGTAACCTAACTAATTGTTCTTTTTGTTCATAAAAATGTTATAAATTGTATAATATTACACAAAAATCACCTTGTAATTGTGTAATAACAAAGTCTCTAACAAAATGAGCTGCCCTTTCCTCTCCCGATGATCTTAACAGAGCTCCAACTATTGCTTTAAATGTGTTTGCTAAAGTAAAATTATCTACTGGGTATTCCTGAAACAAAATGTTTTATGCAATCTAGGGTATATTGTTAATGTAATTGGGAAAGGCCTATATTCAGTAGTAAACAGATATCCAGATACTTAAAACAATTTGTAAAATGGCTGAACTTACAGATGCCAAGATAATGTCTTTAGTACCAAGATGTTTGGATATATTTGCAAGTGTTTCTTCACTGTTTAGGTGTTCCTTAATTGCAGTAATACCTTCCAAGGGTAACCTCGGAAGGACAGCTTCTAAATACAAGTTTGTATACTGATTGATAAACTTGTCACCTTAAAAGAAAACAATAACAACATTAGATAGTTTAATGCCTTTTTAAATAACTGGATGGCTCATTTTAATCTCCTCCGTTACGTATCTTTATGGTCCATTACTTTGTGTTCTACACAGCAACATTATGCTCAAAGCAACCAACATATTTAACACCTATATTCTCTAGATTATTGATGCAAAATTAAAAAGACAAAATGATATCCCTTTTATCCTCTTGATATATAAAATGATGCTTTATTACAAGTAGTTCAGCAGGAAACATTAAGAAAGTAAGTTTTTAATTATAAAAATAAATTACCTTCTTCAGCAAGCTCTCTGTTATCCTTCATTTGTATTGTAAATTCCATTTCCTTTTGTTTCATTTCTTCTTTTATAACGTACGATCTATCCGTAAAAGCTTGTAAAAGTAAATCCGAGTCGAATTCTTCATTGAGTCGCTTTCCGAATGCAAATAATTCCGCTTCTAAATTCCATTCTATGAATGTATTCCTAGGGTTGGTTTTTTTACCACCCGCTTTGTTTTCGCGTCTTTTAAACTCCGCTAACGTAGGTGCCACCCATCGGTGAATCTTTGGTGCTAAAAATGGAGAATCCAAAATTCATATCAAACCAATAATGATAAAAAAATAAAAAAAAACGACGTGATATGACTGTACCTTGTATTGTTCCAGGAAAATATTTAACGGCATTTCTTAAAAGTGGAACTGATTTTCTTAAAAGGGACATTTTGTTTTATCTCTTTTAAAACATTTCTAGTTTCATACATAAATACAAGAAAACGTCAAATGTCAATTATTTTGAGGTTATAAACGCACAGACTATGTATAAAGTTAAGGCAATACTCGCAAACATTCTGCCAAATACCAAACAAAAATTAAAAACATGTAAACTACAAATTACTAGTGATCAAAAATATTAAATTAAAAACATTTGAGCCCGGCTATAATTTAGAGTATTACTGTAAATTGTTAACAGCAATAATTCAAAATCGAAAGCCGTGAATGGAATCGGAAGCGAAGCAAAAAACAATCAGTACTGGTTTTAGCAGACGAATGTTTCTGAAATTGGCAAGTAAAATGAAAAAGGGTGTAAAAAGGTAAACAAGGGTTTAGCAAATAAAAAGAATTTTTTTATTCCACGATTATAAAAACAGTAAAAACGTCATGTAAATTTATACAAGCAAAAAATTGTACATTAACAACTCACTTTAATTTTGGAAACGTTAACTATAACAAAACAACAGTAACTTTGTTGACTAAAGGTCGTTGTGATAACGAAGGTAGTTCTGATTAGTAATAGTTCTTGTTAAGTTTTAAACATGTTTCTAATAATCATTGTCGCTTTTTCAAGTTTCTGCAGCGTAATATATATTCGCCGTTAATAACCTTTCTGTATACTCGCCCGCTCACTTATATTACCTCTCTCAAAAAGGTTTACGTGAGCATAAGGTCAGTTTTATATTCAACTACTCAAAACTGATACAACTTTACAGAGCGAGTTAATAAATTATCCACTAATAAATTTCGACAAATGTCAACTTCTCCGGCTGGTAAGGAAACCACGCACTGAACTTAAAAACCCTCTTTTAATTTTGTTCACAGGTACAATTGTGTGATTACTGTAAAACGAAGCCGATGTGTCGTACATTGATGACGTCAGTTCAATTGCCTGAAACAAATATTTCGTTGGAATGGAAATGGAAATTTGTACCCATTGAGTAAGGGTAAATTACATTTATTTCAATTTTTGACGAGAGGTTCCGCTGTAGAGTGAAAGCACAGATAATACAAGACTTCACTTGTAGTGAAAGGAATGATGCATTGATGGATCTCAAACTGCTATTTGCTAAGTTTCTTCTACTACTTTCATACCGCTAATATATTCAGTATCCGTACGTCAAATTGATGCTGGCTATGAAAACGTTACACTGACAAAGTATTGGGCGATAAATTTCACTTTAACATTTTTAGGTCATTTAAGCGCCAATAGCCTAATGGTTTGGTTCACGGACTTCCGATCTTGCGGTCGAGGGTTCGAATCCCACCATTCGACTATTGTCGTGGACCATATCCTAGCATAAGCCTAGAGCTTAGTTGGAATAGTTAAAGGAAATATCAGTAAATTAATAAAAATGTACTAATATTAAAAAAAATATCTTGTAAACACATATTACACTTACTCCTAGAGACGTGCTGATATAGTATGAATCAATTGAACTGTTGACGCCTGAAACTTTACTGGTCAGACCACACGGAAGTTTCACGTTTGACGGCCTTGCTGAGTGCATCACTAGACAGGACATGAGCCTTCTGAGGAACGGCCTCTTCTGTTTTGAGTCTCGTGGCGAGAGAAGGTACTTGAGGGATTGACCTGACCCAGTCGGTTCAGAGTATAATGAGTACCCTGACGTACCAAGATTTGGTGTCGCCGATTTTTTGTTTTCTAAAAAGAATTAATTATTTAAGTATCTATTTTATTGTCTGTCTTTATAGTAATTGACACATCGATAAAGAGGAAGTTAACTTACTTTTGGGTAAAGAATGTACTGAGGTGTTTTCCAGTTGATTTGAGTATACAGATTCTGTCGGCAACTGGTCGACATTGGTCGATGAGAATGTTACCCGTTTAAAAGCGACATTCGCGTACCTGATCTCTAGCGATGACATGGTTTGTCTCGGTACATTTTCTTTGGATGTATTCGACGTGTCTTGCCCGACTTGTCTATCTAGCAGCAAATAATGACACGTCTGTTTCTCCAACGTGCTGCATATAGTCTGTACCTCTACGCACACGCACGATGTAGCCGGTGACACTTTGCTACTCTTCTTTGACACTTGTTTAGGTTTTTTCTGACGTTTGGCATCTTTCTTCGTTTGCATACCTCTGTCGCGATTTCCGCGGCATTTGCTTTTGTTCGCCTTTTTAATTTGCCCTTCCGATACAACACTGTAAGCCTTGTATACGTTTTTTTTGCATTTCGGTGCTTTCGGAGTTTTTAATTTCACCGTGCTCTTTATTGTTTTTTTCAATTTGTCGTATTGTTTCCTTGTTAGCATAATAGGCTTCTGTTTTGTGAACTGTTCTATTTGTAAATATACTTGTATGTTCCGATTCAGTATCAACTGATTGTCGCGCGGTTCCTGATGCGTCAGTGGGCTGCACAGGGGGATACACGGGATAACGGGTGGTTTCAAATCGTATTGAGTTGGTGTAGTTTTAGTTTTGACTAATTTACATACTCTGTTTTTAGGCGGCGGTGACTTTTTTTCTTGATTGCAACATTTGCACTCAAACGTTCTGGATATACGGGCCTCCACGTGTTTCGTACAGTAATCACTGAAATATAATAATACATTTAAATTTTATTTTTAACTTAATATAGAATATTATGCACGCTTGGGGTTGTAATAAGAGGCATTAAATTATAAGGAAAAACTTACTTTTTTTTTTTAGACCGCGATTCGCGACAGAACATATCCGAATAATATTCCTGGAACATACGAGTGTTAATATAAATTTTAGACGTGTATTTTCTCATCCTTTTTTTCTTATTTGCGGTAGATATTTTATAATTTTTGTAAAGAATTCTAGGAATACATTTCTTGAATATTTTGGCAGTGATTTAGTTTCTTGTACGAAACATTGTATCCCAACTTACATGCGTGATTGGTCGAGGGAGAGTTTGTCGATATTCAAGTCCCAGTAGTTTTCTGATCTCTCTATCTCTTTCTAATGGGTCAATGATGTTGCAGCTGTCTCCGTGATAGTGTTTGATGGGAGCTGGAGTTAAAGAGATTCAACTTAATCAGTTATAGAGCGGACATTCGCAACCGTTACCTACAAATACTTCTGATACTGACAAGTAAAAAAAAATCCTATGTAGTAACAAGTTTGGAAACATTGGTAACAGACATTTAAAAATGTTGTAAGTAATGGAATAGAATTTACCGAAAAAATTAGTATTACTCGTAGATTCATATAATTCATCGTAGCTGCGACTGGTTTGTGTGAATTTCATGCAACATCGAGGTTCAACTTCGCTGCTGAAATTAGAAATAAAATATACAAATCAGACTCTTTTTATTATTTTGTTATCTCAAAATAGTCGCAAAGTGGTAATAAAGTATTAGGCATGTTAAAAAAGTGATCTTCAATATTGAAACTGTTTTTTTTAATAATAAAAAAATAAAACAAATAAAAAAATGGCTTCTACCTGTCTGTATTACCTACAGCGGTGTTAGTGTGTTGGGAAGTTTCATAAATTGCGGTAGTCGAAGGCTGAAATTTAAAAAAAAGCACTGAGCAGTTACTTGATTTTCGTAAAAAATGTAATCAAACTATAAAAAACCTTAAAATCAAATATGCAGGTGACATGGTTTGTAGAATTGTCAACTGTTGGATAACAACGACCGTCGTGTGACCATCCGGTACAGACGAACGATGTCTGTGATGGTCGTTCATAAGTCGTACCCACGATCTGTCATTTGGAGGAAGTTTTACAGTGGTAGAGCCCGTTTTAACATTTTCGCACAAATGGGTCGGCTTGCCCGGTTTAATACTACGACCACACACAAGACAGGCTCGAAGAGGGAGCAGTCCCGCGTTTTGTCTACTGAGTTTGGTACCAGAGGCCCAACTTTAGCCCCTTTTCCCTTCCCAACCTTTTTTTATAAGAAAAGGACAGGATGGGAACCTGGATTTGACGGCGGAGGAGACGCATAGGAAGGGGAAACCTCCTCTTATGTGCGTCTCCTCCGTCGCTTAAGGGTAGGCAACGCATTCGCTATTGCGAATATATATGGGCCGCGGTCGTTTTGCTAGTTTGGCGGATTCAGTTGGCCGCTTGCTCGTTTGCCACCTTATAATATAAAAAAGATGATCATCATTTATTGATTACTAGTGTACTGAACTTCCACTTGGAAAATGGTCTTAAAATATGTTGCGTTTATTCAATCAATGTGGTTGAAGTTCCGACTGAAAAATACTTACGGAATAGCAAAGAGTTTGTGATAGAGATCGTGTATTCGCGTCTCTATTATCCTCTGACAACATTAAGAAATTCTCCATAGAACCATAATCATCATCACTCGATCTATGGGAATCTTCATTATATTCTCTACGATTTCTCGACATATTGTTCAAATTACGTTGCTCCCTCACACCATTGTAATTCTGTTTTTGACTATCATTTCTTTTTATATTTCCTACTTCGTTCCGTGACACATACGAATAATTACCAACCTCTTTTTTACCAAACGGAAGTGACTTTTGATTATTATCATTGATTTTTTTCTTTTTTATAGATTGCATATTCGTATCCCTCGAATCTCGAGATCCGAAATTGACAGGAAACTTTTTAAAAAACTCATTTTTCGTTTTAGATTTCGTCGTTGTTGTACTCAGATCGGTTGGGGAGGGAACTTTTTTTTGGTTAACTGGTGAAGTCGGTCTAGCGTTGTAATTTTTCTTTTTCGTGTTTAAAAATCTGGCATCGACGGTTCTGTTAAGTGGATTCTCTCTTGAATAGTTTCTATGTTCAGGTGATGGAGAACGACTTCGGTACATATTCATTTTGCTCTTGTTTCTATGCTGATGTGGGGACTCGGATTGTCGTTTCGGTAAAGCTGGTCGTTGATCTATCAGAGTGTGGCTACTGGTTGTATTTTCCGCAGAATCTTGCTTCGAATATACTGATATAATTACAAGGGGGCTTTTAGTATCTTTTGTGGTACTGCTTTTGTTAACAGCGTCTGTGGTACTGCTCACAATTTCTGTTGCTGTACCGTTGCTGCAGTTACAATAGCACTGTATTGTCTGATCTCTGAATGTATATTTTTTATTTTTATCTAATGGTCCATCTAAATCCACTTGAGTTCCTTGTGACTCTTGTCTAAAAGTGAAACACAAATAAATTGTACAGGTTATAAATCACTATGATTGAATTTTTACATGTGATTAATGATTTTGTACCTTACACCACGATTTTTTGAAAAAGCACAGAATGTAGTTGGCTCTAGAAGATTAGCCTGAACATTAGAATCACGATGAGTTCTAAAGGTGATAAAAAAGAATTATTTAATATAGACATACAACACTGCCGGAAAAAATTAATACAAAAAAATCGAGTTTAAAAAATGTACAAGAAAAATCTTACCGAAAGTAGCTTTTATTATTATAAATAACATTACTCGTGCTGTAACTAGATGAGCAATTGGTGTATTCTCTGTAAAGAAATTTTTATTATGTAAAATAAGTTAATTATTCGTAAGTAAACAATATTATGTCAAACTTACTGTTGTCTACTAGTCAGATCTGATGCTTCGTTAGACTTCAATCTTTCGTCCGTTCGCGAGTAGTTTCGTATACCTAGAAAAAATTAGCATGTGTGTATTTAAAAGACAATTTAATTTGCATGCTGTGATTTTCTCCACCCACATGTTCCATCTAGCGAAGACATGTGCTCATAATCTGTGATAATCTCGAGCTATCATAACGATTGAATCTCATTATACTTACCCGTATCTCCATCTACAGTAGCCGCATAATTTATAACATATTTATCGTCATTCGTAAGACCAAGTTCGCCGATGATTCGCAGCCGACTCCTACGGTGTTTGACATTCATTGGAGCCTTTCTTTTCGCATTAGAACAGATGCATTCTTGTAATGTTATTCCCGCACCTCCGAATATCTCGTTCACTAACGACGTCCTTGAATCTTTACGCTGAGTTGCCGACTTCTTCTTCTTGTCTCTTTTTTTCTTTTTGTCCATATTTAAAGAATCTATAACGTGTTTGTAATTATGTAATTTTTTCAATGATATATCTTCATATTTTATTCTGCTAGATGATTGGTTCGTTGATAACTTTTCACTGCCTGTTGTTTTTATCTCGTATATCTTGTCAGCTTTACGTCCGGTTACAACTAAATATATGTTTTTCGATCGAAGTGAACTCTCTTGGTTGGATACTGTACTTTGGACTCTTTTGACAGTTTGTCTTCGCTTATTAAACTGTCTCGATGTTTGTGTGTCCACGTGTTTAGGTATAACAGTCACTTTGATGAGTGGTATTTCACTGGATGTATCGTCTTTGTATAAAGTATCCGGGATAAATTTTCTTTTAGAAATCTGAAAGCATTAATTTAATTCACCTTTGTACTCTTACTAAAAGTAAAAGAAGTAAAACATGGAGAAACATGTTTATTTGTTTAAGGGTTGGCACAAAAGATAACTTATTTACCAAGTTCTGGCATAATCAATTGTGCCACAGCTGCTGCATAACTTTTTTTAACAACTAGGCTAGGCTAGTATCGCTTGTCGCGTGGGTAGTAGTTGTACTCACTAATGGTTGTTCAACTAATTATAGTAGTTATAAATGTACCTTGGCAATAGCTTTTTTTATAACAACCGACGTGGACGGCGCCCCATCCGCGACGTCATTAGGGTTATGTTTCGTATGTTTCGCTTTACATAATTTTCTTACAATATGAACATCAGGCTGCCTCGTATACTCGGAAATGTAATTTTTCTCTCTATCTCTATTCCTGTGACCTTTTCTCACTGAAGGAAATGAAAAATCTAAAGAATCTCCGACGAAAAAAATAAGAAAAAAACTCTAATGACAAAATGAAAAACTACGAAAACAAATTAAAAAAAAAATCACAACTGACCAAGTACGTCGGATTCGACACTGTAACAGTCCATTTTAGTAAAATTGTTAGTATATCGAAAATCTTGAGTAACCACCGCATGAATTGTTATTATATGTTTTAATTTTGACAATATAATGTAATTCTTTATTACAAAAATAATATATTCCCTTTCATAATGTCGGTTGACAATTTCTTTATGTCTTATAATGTACGTCACAGTGACAATAACCTGCCAGTACCCTTAAAATATAATTTAAAAAATCAATACGATTTAAATCATTAAACTTATATTAAAATAATCGTAACATAAAACAAACAAGAAAAAAATATATATGAATATAGTGTTAAATGTATAATATTTTTGCTTTCACTCGTGTTGTCCTTAAATTGTTGGTTTAATTGTGGTGGTCTATTATAGGCATTTTACCATAAGATACATTATTTTTCTTAATTAACTAGTAATATAATAAATATAACTGTTGATGCAAAAAATATTCCAATATTCCTTAGCATTTTACAATTTTTTTAGCAACAATTGTTATTTCCGAAAAAACAATTAGATTATCTACGCAACTGTCAAATCAAATAAATCAATCAACCTTACATAAAACATAACACATTTTCTAAAATTACAATGAAATAATATCAATTTTAAGTAAAAACCACAACAAAATGTCCCGTGAAGATTATCTATACACTCAAATGATTATTCCTGTATCAAAACAGACATATTTCAATATAAAACATGTGACGCGAACTGCGAAACTGTGCGCTTACGATATGCTCTACCATCCACCTGACTACAACCAGAAATCGGCAAGATCAGATCGACAGGAACCGAAAATAATTAGAAAAAATATATGGGATCAAGTATATTGTTTAATTATTTATAACATTGACATCCAAAGTTTATGGCGGCTCGAATGTAATGTTACACAATTTTAAGCGTTTACGTTAGGAAATCACTACGTAGCACAATGCGGTCGCGTTAAAAAACGAGCCGCCATGAAGTTGGAATCTTTTTATACATTTTGTGTATTATAACGTTTTTGTAGAGTAGAAATGTTCAATAAAATATAGTAATCTATCCGTTTCAGTAGCCTACAATAGGAAGTTTTTCTCATGAAACGGAGGCTAAAAAGTAATTCATATGTTATAATCGGTCTGCCACACACGTGACGTCATCATTCACAGGTGTTATGTTACAGTACTAGTACTTAACATGTTAGGAGCAGGCGCACCCCTTTGACTAAACTATCGCTCGACTGTAGTCTCGCTTTCATTCCTATGAGCTTATAAGGAGGTGCGCTGCGCACACAGATCAATTGGCTGCGAAACAATCGATAATCGCTCGCTCCAACTATGCAGAGGTAATGATTACCGAGTTATTGATATCTTCCTTCTTATACAGGAATATCCTAAAGGGATAGCTTCAACGACTTACTTTCAGCTCGGACGCCCGAAGTGGAAACCAGTAGATCTACCAACCAAACAGTTTGTAAGAGTTCAAGGTAAACTCGATTTTAGTCAAGATTTAGACGATAATCATCGAAATTTTTACTTAAAAAATACTGAATCCACGATAGATGTCGCTTATCCATGTGACTAAAATTATTCACGTCGTCAAGTTTTTTTTTATATCATAACGTAGCAAACGAGCAAGCGGCCATATGAATCCGTCAAAATGGCAACGGAAATGACTGCTGCCCATAGACTATTGCGAATAGTGGACTCGTTGCCTATCCTTAATCGACGGACGAGGAAACGCACACATATGTTTGATATATTTTTAAAATACATTGCATTGATGATTTTTCTTATTTCAGCGAAAAACGAAAATCCACATATGCGTATTTACAACATTTTGGAATGGGCCACACTGATAAATGAAGGGAAACCAAGTCTATGCGAGTGAAACTAAATTTAAATAAAACTACAATAAAGATTGAGAACGTAAAAAATGTTTTTTTACTCTCTTCTAATAATATTTAACAATCTTTTTAGCCAAAGTTATGTACGGTAATAAATGTAACACCCTTGTAATAAAGAAGTTAAAATGTCTATATGATTTACATCACAAGAAGCACATAAATAGTGAATTAACAATTGATTTTATTAGACGTTTACTGCTGTTCCATTTGATTTTAATAAGATAATAAATATCAAATGTCTAAAAATGAATTCCCGATGTCCACATTTACTTATATGCTCTTTGGCACTGCGCTTGAGGGTTGGCGCAACACTAGAATATCGGCATAGACGTCCGTCCCTATCTGACAGCTGTCAATGTCATTAGTCGTACTAGTAAAGAGCGCCATCCTGGCGGGATCAGTAGCGCCGTTTGTTTAGTTAATTACTTTAATATAATTAAAATCATTTATAAAAATATCTCGTTTCCATTCAAAGTATAAGTAAATAGAACCTCAAACACCGTACATAGCAGCTATATTTACCGTTTGCGTTTATTTAGTCAAAAATGTGAGTTAAAGTGAAATTAACCAAAGTTTGTATAATTAGATAGGTGTTTGTTAGAAGATATATCCTAAACGGTTTAAAGGATCTCCATGTTTAGCATAGATGTAGAGCATAGTCTGGAAGAACACATAGGCTACTTAATTTTTTTTAATTACGGGCTGATCGACTTGACAGCTATTTTTGTTATAAAGGCATCTGTAGCTAATTATGTGTGAATAGGGATGTACCAATAAAATTTAAAAAGTAACCAGTGCTAACGTAATATGTATTTTATTAGTAATGAGTTTGGATCCAAATGAAGTTTTACACCCCATAGCATCAAAGCAGGGAGGAGCAGTCTCGTAGCAACCCCTCCTTTCTTGGGCTCTCCATAGCTAGATCGATAGTATTTAAAAAAAATGAAGGCATTATGTGCAGAAAGCCGGGATCGCTTACTAGTCATAAAACATCTTCAACTGGCTTGTTAGAGACTAACGAGGTTTTTATGGAATGTTTTTACCTTTGCCGGGGAAAAAAATAATAAATCTAACTTCAAAAGTTGAGAAAAAACAACAAAACTATATCACAGTGCTTGTTATGTTTTTATTTTAAATAATTATTACCCAATAAAATCAAGTGGCGCGTTTTACGATCTTGGTTTGTAAACATTTTGCCCAAAATATACGAAACTAGCAACGCTCGCGACTTCATTTGCGAGAAATTAAAAAAATAGGTTGTTACTCACTGACAACGTAGTTCTTAATAGTAAAAGAATTTTTGATATTATTCCAATAGTTTTTAAGTTATTTCAATAATATTAGTAAAGATAAGCACCATAGTTATGAAGTTCTGGTTAGTTCTATTTTTTTTTTCTTTTAAAAATCGAACCGTAAAGGGGCCTTTCAAAACTTCTTTAAAACTAGTTTAAGTAACTCAAAGGACCGGGCATATATTTCAATTATAACAAGTGACTGCAAGTTTTAAATTCAAACAGATATGTTATTGGCAGTTGTCATTAAATCTATACTATTATAAAGACGAAAGATTTGTATTTTTGTACGTATTGAAATAATTTAAAACTATTAGGTCGATTTTGTTTTATTCTTCGTTAAATAAAACCTTTAATAAAAACTATCCAGATGAATACAAAATATTGTTTAATTATATATTTTTTTTATTTATATGATGTCACATCCGTTCCGCTGCACTAGGAAACGAATGCAGATTCCACATTTACATAAATTATGCAAAATGTAAAAAAAAGACATTTAAAAGTCAAAAATTACAGAAAATAAATATAAGCACAATCCAAAAGTTTGTATTTATTTCATTTTACTTTATTTTTCCTTTTGCTAACAGGCGTGAATTTAAATTAAAATGAGGAACAATGAATAATTATGACTATTTACGTAGTTACAAAATGTTTGGTTATTCCCCTTTTTCGGTCCTTTAGTTAAATATTTTCCTTATTAAATTATTTTTAAATTAAAAGATCGCATTATTGTTTAAGATATAAGTGCCTAACAAACAAAATACAAGCGTCTGGTAATATGAACGTATAAGGTTTTTCGCTATTTTTTTATAATAATAATAATGAATCCACAGAAATGGCGAAGCGACCGCTGCCCATAGATGTCCGCAATGGGGATGTTTCCTAATGTTACAAATCCAAATAAAGTTATGTTTAATATTTTAAAGAAAGCATTTTAAAACCTATAATAACATTTAGAGACCTTGAATGTTTGTCTCAAATTAAATATAAATTAAAAACGCTGCAATATTTTTTACCCTCCATTACTCGATCTCAAACACCAATGACGTCACTTTCTTGCATATAACATGGCAGTGTGACCAACTTCAGTGAATGTCAGTGCATTTTGTAGTTATATTTTTTTCTAAATGATTGTAATAATTGAGTTTGCGTGTTTCATATTATGAGGACTCCATTATTGAGTGTTTTTATAATTACGACATAAGTTATGAGCAAAACATTTTATGAATATTACAAAAGAAAAATATATCAAAATTCATAAGAGTAGCTTATAGTACAATTTAATTTATACTCGGTCACACTTTTGTAGGACGCAGTCACTGTTTACACACAAACATAATCTTCCACGAGAAGCAACAAGTGTAATTAATACGTTAAAAGTATCACCTTCTGTTCATTTTGGTTTTTTCATTTTTATCTCCATTACTAAAAACAACTTTAGACAACAAAGATTTACGAGTATTATCAATCAATGGTTCTTTCAAATTGACAGTGACAGGCCGTGACGCGAGGTCGTATGCAAAGAAGTGACGTCATGGGACGTGTTGGGGGGAAATGAAAGAGTTGTTTATATTTACGTGTTTTTTTATTGAAATAATGAGTATTATATTTTATACTATTTTTTGACCGACTTCCCAAAAGAAGGAGGTATTCAATTCGACCGTATGTTTTTTTTTTTTTTTTTTTTTTTTTTTTTTTTTTTTTTTTTT
>NW_013524935.1:4289438-4295822 GCF_000836215.1 Papilio polytes
GTGTGTTTTGTTTTGTTTTTAGTGCATTTTGTTTTGTTTTTAGTGTATTTTGTTTGGAAGTCGGTTTTGTTTTTTTATTAAAAAGTTTTTTTCGTGTTCATACATGGTTTATCTACAAAATAAAGGCTATTCCAAAAATTAGGAAACATCCCATTGCAAATGCGTTGCCTACCCTTAATCTACGGAGGACACGCACATAAAGAGGATTTTTTCCTCTTCCAATGCGTGTCCTCCACTGTCAAATCTATTTTCCTTTCCATCCTTTCTTCTTAAGCAAAAGATGAAAAAGGAAAAGATCTAAAATTAGTCCTTCGGCACCACACTCATCAGGCGAAACGCGGAATTGTTCTTCACGCCTGTCTTCTGTGTGGTTGTTGCATCACATAAGGCGAGCCCTACAGTGCGAAGATGTGAAAGAGGACTCTATGGTTCATGGTGCAGTTTATTAAACAGTAAAGTGCCAATTTTGGTATACTATCGACCGTCATCCGCTTCTCTTCGAAAGCTTAGCTGTATCCAAAAATTTCACGATGACGAGACAAAAAAATCGATCGTTTTATTATTATTAGGGTAATTCAGTTATAGAAGCTAGATTTTTATAGATCGTTTTAATTAATTATTAGATCGACTTAACTCATAAATTATTGCCAATAAACCTTGTTTTTATTCCTTTTCGTCATAAATATGTCCAGAAAATTTAAAAAGAAATCAAGGTCAAATTCATTAATGCTTTATCGAAGTTAGACTTTATTTGAGCAATTAAACATATTTTTTTCTCGATGAGGGAAGCAAGAATCAAGAATTTTATAACTTCTAAGTAACGCAAAAGTTTTAATCATCCAAAGTTAGAGGATAGGAATCGATTCCTGTCATATTTTTAATCTTTGTTTTTTATTACGACGTATTGTAAATCATGTGGTTATGTAGTGTAGAGTTACCATCTTTTGATCTTTAGATATTATTGTTTATATAAAAAAGTTTGTTATAGTGTAATTCATAAAAGATACTAGTGATCATACGTTTTTACATTTTATGGTTTCTCGTAATTTCTAAAAATAATGTCAATAACTGCTTTACGGCGGATTGCGATGAACGCTTCATAAATGTTACATTTTCGACATATTTTAATAATTTATTAATAAAACATGCTCTAAAAATTGACTTATTGCACAATTGAAATAAAAAAACACCCTTGTCGACTACCTGTTCCTTGTAAACGGCGAAATACTTTTATTTTTTAATTAAATATACAATCTTTGCCGGCCAGTTACACCTCGTAACGCATCACTGTTACCAGGCTTTTGTGTTAAATTGACAAGCAATATTTAAATAATTGCATTCAATTTTGCAATGTCTACTGTATCTAATTAAATTAAAAAAAGGCTATAAGCCAAAGATAAATTTTTTATACCTTTTTTATAGTAGTAAGTGTTTTTTTTTAATTTCCTGTGATAGTGCAGTTTTTAGTACTATGTTAATATTATTAGTGATGTGAAATTGACAAAAATATGCGTGAAAGATAAACAATTTTTTTTCTATAAAAATAAATAGACTAAGTTATAAATTTTTATTGGTTTATAGTTTTATTGTAAAAATAATTTTAACTTGTATTTCTTTGTTGTTGAAATAATAAGATAAAATACATTTATGAAACAAAATTTGAGATGATGATAATAAATTTGCTTTAGATTCTATTCAAATTTACTTAAGTAGTGTATGCTAATTATAAAAAAAAACTTTTCATGATTATGAGATTTTATTTTGAATCGTAGAATTTTATTTAAAAAAATTATTAACTATTATCCAACTGAATATTATTGTATTTTGAAAACAGAATTGGTGTGAAAAATAAAATAAGAACCACCAGTTGTACCTCACTAGAGCACTTATTAACAAGCTTACTAGCTAATTTAATTATTTCCAAATCCTCGTTACATATAAAATACAATGAACGTCGTAATGTTTTCGAAGTTTTTTTTTACGAAACAGGTAAGTCTTACAACGAACTATCCAAAAAAATACCTTTGTTTTTCCATGCATATCTTTTATTTTGCTTAATTTAAAATTGTAACGTCAAAATTTTTGACTTAAATAATTAACTGAGACCGTATACTCGTATAATTCGGTTATATTGGGGGTTGACAGAAAAATAACTTCTAAAGGGATTCTTGTTTTTCTTTTACTAGCAAGCTAGTTAAGTTAAACACTTAATTACATTTTATAGGCTAGAACTGAGGATTACAATTCGCAATCAAAATCTATCCATGACCTAAAAATTAATAGATTGTTACAAAATTCGTAGTTTTGAAAGGCGTCTGGCAGCGTTGCCCGTAAATTGAACGGCCGCTAAAATTCATTAAAACCGCAATGAATGTATCAAAATGAAGTTCTTTGTTTAATTATAATTAACTTTTGTCCGCGACTCCGTCCGCTTTAATTTAAAATAACGAAACTAAGCGGCCTATGTGTTCTCCCAGACTATCTTCTACCTCTATGTAAAATTTCATAGAAATCCGTTCAGCCACTTCTGCTACAAAATCCAGCCATCCATCTAAACTTTCGCATTTACAATATTATTATTTTCTTTAAGTATTAGATTTTTTTTGTTAATTTATAATACTAATAATTCCTTTAACCATTCCAACTAAGCTCTAGGCTTGTGCTAGGATATGGTTTACCACAATAGTCAAATGGCGGGATTCGAACCCTCGACCGCAAGATCGGTAGTCCGTACCCCGAACCATTAGGCTATTGGCGCTTATTTTTTATTTTTATTATTAATTAAGTAAAATTAACGTTTTTTTGCTTTATTTTCAAGGTATTTATTTAATTTACTTAATTCATAGTTTGCGTCATGCACATCACTTGATAATCAAGCAAACATCGAAGGAAAAAACGTCAATGGATTCGGAAGCTTTAATAATAAGTGAAACTAGCGTAATATTAAATAGAATTTTACATATTAATTACTACAATCACCCTTTGAATAATCTTTAGTTATAAAGTACAGAGTTTACTGCTTCCCAAAATGCCAACATTGTAAAACAAGAATTAACAAAATTGCTCAACATTCATTAAAATAAACCTCTACACCAGTGATTCTCAATCACTGTGCCACGTCACTTTTGCCGCCAAATATTGCATATACTCGTATCTGTCATAGACTATTTATGCAGTGTTTAGTAAGTAAATAATTTTTATATTTATCTTTGTGTGCTGCCAAATTTTGCATATCACTGTCATAGACTAGTTATGTAGTGAGTTGTAGTAAGTAAATAATTTTTATATTTTTCTCTGAGTTCCGCCAAATTTTGCATATCTCTGTAATAGACTAGTTATGCAGTAAGTTGTAGTAACTAAATAATTTTTATATTTTTATTTGTGTGCCGCCAAATTTTGAAACCGTGAAATATGTGCCGCAACAAAAAAAAGGTTGAGAATCACTGCTCTACGCGATAGATCGTCGGTTGCATCAATAATGTAAACATGCATAAATGCAAATTATATTACACGATTATACAAATACGCACTATTATACAAATTGTATATTTGTTACGTAAAAACGAATACGTCAATTTTATCTCATACGTTTTTACTGCACTACTTCACATTTATGGCTTGCAATAGTTATTTTATATTTTCAAAGAAAATCTCCGACGCTCTCAAATTTGCTTTCGTCTAATACATACGAGTAAAAAACAAAAAGCTAAAGTAATGATCGCACCCGGAACCAAAATCTATGACGCATATAAATTTCTTGCGATAAGTAATGATGTTCCTAGCCTAGCTGATCATTACAGTAAAATACAAATTATCCATAAGTTGAACTATATTTATCACGCTACTTTACTTGTTAATATTTTAAATTATTTTGCTGTTTACATTGCGATTTTTGAATACATAGTATTAACATTTGCGATACATTTCGTGCGTATTTAATTTTTGTAGTGTCATTCGATTTGAAAAATGAAGACTGTCGGGATTGTTGATTTTAAATTATGTATGTTATTTACTATTTATAGAAAAATCATCTAAGTTTCTACTAGCATTGGAAGAAATATGAACAAGATAAATGCGTTTTAATGACACTTAACTATCAATTACTGTTACACTTACCTCACATACGATTTTGAACATATTGACAAAATGTATTATTTGTATATAAAGTACTAGATGTTGCTCGCGACTTCACCAGCGTGGAATTAAAAAAAAACATAGCCTATGTTACTCACTGATAACATAGCTTTTAAATGGTGTAAGAATTTTTGAAATCGGTCCAGTAGTTTTTGAGTTATTTCAATACATACAAAAATACAAACTTTTCATCTTTATAATAATAGTATAGATGACATAACTGCACTATCCTCAAACGTTCACTAGAATCCTGTTTAACACGACATATATAAACAAGTTGTACAAAACAATATAATACTAACATTTTAGTGATTGATTGAATACGAAAGTTCCTAATTGTCGTGATGTTCCTAGTTTTATTGTAAACAGAAAAGTAACTGAAAAAAAATTTCACCTTTTTTTTAATTTCCTTCAATCGTTCACTTTCAGGATTAAGACGTGTAAATCGGCAACTTCAAGATGATACTGGCACCGCAGGTAAACGATAAAAAAGTTTTTATAATGGCCCTTACCATCTTCTCATTATAACTAATATAAAGCATGAAGGAACTTACTCTATCAATACAAGAAGAACATAATTCACGCCCGTAACTTAAAATTAAGCAGAGATTAACTAAATATAAAACACAATCTGCTACAGTTCATTTTTAAACATATATATTTCTCAGGCATGTTCCTGCCCATTACTAGAGAATGGTATCTCGCTTGTTAACTCAACGGTCTGCAATGGCGCGGTATTATTCATGGTGATGCTGGAGGCGTACCTGCGAGGTCGTTGCGATATCGCCACCCCTTGCAGTAGAATAGACCCGGTGGACAAAGTAGACGAAGCTTATGATTTTATTGTGGTGGGGTCTGGTTCAGCGGGATCTATTGTTGCTGGGAGATTGAGTGAAATAGAACATTTTAAGGTAACCCAATAAATACCTAGGTATAACGTAATATACCTTTTTTCTTAACAGATAAGACGGCAATATTTTATTTTTAATTCGAATAATGTATTGGCATTTGATTTATGTTCTTTTACGTAATGCTATTAGAATATTTTTGATCAGTTTTTTTTTTATAAAATTGCCTCAGATTCATGGAATAATTTATCCTCAGTTTATAACAAATTAGCTGTTGTTCCCGACTTCATTCACTCACTGATAGCGTAGCTTTTTAATCGTGAAAGAGTTTTTGACGTCGGTCCAGTAGTTTTGCGTTATTTCAATACATACAAAAATACATACAATACATACATTTTGTGGTGCCGGAGGCCCAATTCAAGTCCCTTTATCTTTACCACCCTTTTCTTATAAGAGGAGAATGGGAAGGGGAAGTGGATTTGACGGTGGAGGAAATGCATAGGAAGGGGAAATATCCTCTTTATGTGCGTCTCCTCCTCCGTCGGATAAGGGTACGCAACGCATCTGCAACTGCGGATGTCTATGGTCTATGGTCGCTTCGTCATTTTGGCGGATTCAGGTGGCCGCTTGCTCGTTTTCCACCTTATGTTATAAAAAAAAATGCAGATCTTTTCTCTTTATAATATCAGTATAGATAGAACTATAACTTATGGGTTTTCAACGTTACTATAGAAATGTTTACAATCGTTTTCTTTAATACAGGTTTTATTATTAGAAGCCGGTGGTGAGGAGCCGATTGGGGCGAGACCTCCGTGTTTCTATCGGAACTTTTGGCAGAATCAGGACATCGACTGGTCGTATCGCACCGCACCGGGAAATTACTGCCTCGATCAGAAAGGGAAAGGATGCTCTTGGCCCAGAGGGAAAGTAATCGGTAAGTTTTATCATTAATTCAAAGGTCAATAGACATCCCTTTTAGTTAGTTTACTTTAACAGCAAGATTTTATAGTAAAACACGCACACCTTTGAGTAAACTATCGCACATCTGTTGTGCGATTGTTTCGCAGCCAATTCCACTGTTTTGTTCCACAATTAAAAGCTGAATAGTGTGTGCATATAAGTTCATAGGAATCAAGGCGAGATTAAACAGTTGTGGAATAGTGTTTAACTTGTTACCGACAGCGCGGCAGCCAAAAATACAAAACACTTATTATTAACCTAACATATCTTTATTGAAAACTTATTTACACGAAAAATATATAAAAACTTAAAACTCTCTTGATTACATCTTGACTTCTTCTCTTATATATATTCTTTTACAAACGATTATTGCCTTGGTGGCCAGTATGCAACCTCTTTGGCTGTATAAATACTGCTTGTCAGCCAAAGAGGTTGTATTTTG
>NW_013524935.1:4297307-4327783 GCF_000836215.1 Papilio polytes
AAAAAAAAAAAAAATAAAAAAAAAAAAAAACATACAGACGAATTGAGTACCTCCTTCTTTTGGGAAGTCGGTCAAAAAGTGTTCGCGCGCTCTAAAGCGTAGCTTTTACAGCAGTGCCCTGGGCCTTGGTTTAAAGGGGTTATGTTAGCATATTCATTATAATCTATAATATATTTGTAACTATCTGTGATAACTTGTAATTGGCCTTCAGTTTTTTGTTTCTTTTGTTATAATTTTTCTTGTAAGTTAGCTGTAAGTTATCCTTAAATAAATAAAATAAAATATAACTTTGCCTTTGGCGCTCCTTTCTGTCTCTCTCTAACTCCGGCACTGATAAACGTCTGTAAGTATTTCAATTAACAACTCTGACATTTATTTTTTGCTAGATTAATACAATAAATATGTATGTTCACGAGGTGGCACCAGTGTGCTGAACGGTATGATGTACCACCGCGGCCACGCCGCTGACTTCGCAACATGGGGCGAGGAATGGTCCTGGGAGAAGAACCTACCATACTTCTATATCACTGAAGGCAATAGAGAAGTGGACACATTGGTTGATTCAAATTGTCATTCACAAACAGGACCGATGCCTGTTCAACAAGTAAGGTTATTTTTTTTAATATCGTGCAAGTATTTTAAATGGCGAAAAAACAATAGAAGAAGTAGCATTAGCTGCACGCGTACACTATAGTGATTGTGCTTGCCGGCTTTAATGGTTGAAGGAACGCATAAGGTTGGATGTAAAAGGAAAAAGAGCGGGCGCACACCTTTGACTAAAGAATCGCATAACTGCTGTGGTATTGCCGATTGTTTCGTAATTTAGTTGGACAACTAAAAATTTAGTAGTGTGCCTAACATATAACCTCATAGAAACAAAAGCAAGACTAAACAGTTGTGCGAAAATTTATTCAAAAGTGTGCGCACGCTCTATATGTAGTCAGACAAGGCATATACAATTACAGACACCTTCTAGAATAAATGATACATTTTAATTCTTTCCAGTTCAAGTACCAACCACCGTTCCTCTACGATATGATGAGAGCAATCGAAGAAGCTGGATTACCAATCATACAAGACATGAACGATCCCAATACTCCTGAAGGGTTCTGTGTGGCACAAGCTTTTACTGAGTCAGTTGCTTTATCAAGTAATTTTATGATAGTTTTTTACATACTGGACCTGAATAAAAGAAAATATCATTCGCCGGAATGGAATCTAACAACAAGGGATTTGAAAAGAAAATCAACTTGTATAGAATCTAGACTAGGGCCCGCGCTGAAGATCCATCCATTAAGAATATTTTCTATGACTAGTATTTGCGCGTAAAAGTCTAGCATCCATGGGTATTGGCAGGGGAAGGCAGAAGGGCAGCTGAACCCTAGAGGACATAATGTATAAATAGATGCCAAACCTACTTAGAATAAGACTATATGATAGCTGCCCTTTACCTCCAGACTTAGCCTAGTTCATTGGCTAGACAGCCATGCTTACAATTCTTATTTTTTTGAGCACTGTGTACCATTTATATTGTTATGTTTAAAACTGCCATGGTAATATTATCGCGCAGTTAATTGCTTAGTGGAAATAAAGTGTAACAGTTTGTATTTATTACAGCAACGGTCAAAGATATACAACAGCGAGAGCATATTTAAAGCCGCGTTTTTTGCGACCGAATTTACATGTCAAGATAAACGCACACGTCTTCAAAGTGCTGATAGAAGACAACCGCGCGTACGGCGTACAGTATTACGATGAAGAGGGGAACATAAAAACTGTTTACGCCACTAAAGAAGTAAGCGCCTTAAATTTTTGAACATGCAAATTATTTACTTTGCACTGGTCACTTTTGCAAAAATAGCAAGAAACCATAAATCCTTAAGTAGCATTGAGCTATGACGTCACAATGTAGCATTGATACAAGCATATTCTTATTACAAAACTAGTTTTCGCCCGCGACTCCGTCTACGTGGAAAAAAAACGAAAGTAAGTAGTCTATGTGTTCTTAAAGACTATCGTCTACATCTATACAAGTTTCATCCAGATCCGTTCAACAGTTTAGGCTACAAACTCTAACAAACATCCATCTAAACTTTCGCATTTATGTTAGTAAGATTAAGTACTAAGGCTTTCGTTCCAGGTAATACTAAGCGCTGGCAGCTTGAGCTCTCCTCACATCCTCTTCCATTCAGGTATAGGACCTCGCGGCATGCTGGAGGGCTACGGTATCCCTGTCATAGCAGACCTGCCTGTAGGTCAGAACTTGAGGAACCACCTCGGAGTGACTTTAGAGTTCTTAATGACCAAATACGACCAGAAACGTTGCTTAGATTGGAGCGCATTACTTCAGTATATGTTGAACAAGGACGGGCCTATGAGTGCAACTGGACTCACTCAGGTATTATTTTGTGGGTTTAAGACACTACTATAAGAAAGTTAATCCCATCCCGTTCATTCCCTTTGTAAGAGAAAGAGACAACAATAATTTTTAATACAAGTACGAGTACACTACGAAAGTCTTCTTTTTAACGGTTTGAGCGCTTCCCAGGGCGAATTCTTCGGCGTCCTTTTTTTACAAAGTCTTGTAGACGGGGATGGGGGTAAAAGTTATACGTGAAATAGTGTAATTCGTAACTTTCGCGTCCCTTTTCCAGTGCCCTTTGCGGTCACCCAACCTCGCCCTAATTTAAATATTGTACAATGGTTGTAGTTATCAGGACTGCTGTACTCAAGCTTAGCGGATAGAAGCCTCAAGCAACCAGACCTGCAGTTTTTCTTCAACGGTTTCTATGCAGAATGCTCACAGACCGGAAAAGTTGGAGAACCGGAGAATGTTACGCAGAAAGGAGTTAATATCAGGTAAGAAGTAGAAGTAGAAAAGGCATGCTGATGTTAAAAGGATGAATTACAGAAGATTAACTTAGGTTACAATGAGAAAGTGTCCATGTTGGTCGGAGCCTTCCCAGACTGAGTTATTCCAGATAGATTTTATACTAAAGAAGGGCGGTATTAGGAGCACCTAACACCGATGCATGTATGCGTTTATATATAAATAAAGAAGAAACAGGAATTTAGTTAGAATGCAGACGAATGGAGGTCTGTTGCCTACCCCTCTGACGGTCGATTCTTAATCTACCCTTATTTTTCCAGTATAAATGCGGTGTCGCTACTGCCGCGCAGTGTAGGCTACATGGTGCTGACCTCTAGCGACCCTAAGGTCCGCCCTGTGTTCTACCCTCAGTACTTCTCCCACCCAGATGATATGCTGATGGTCAAAGATGCAGCGAAGCTTGTACACAAGATAGTTAAGAGCCATGTAAGTATTATTTACGACTAAAACTGTTTTAAGATATTTGCAAACCTTTCTTTTTAATCTTCATGTTCCAATTTCAAATTTAGTATCATTTACGATTTTGATTAAAAAAAAGTGCAATTAACTATAACCTTGTTGTTGGCTTTTATTAAATCGTAATTTTTAAATGTAGAAACCTTCTAAAAAATTATCAATTAAAAGCCCCCCTCCTCTTCAAAATACCAATTTATATGCTGTACTAGCTTTCGCCTGCAATTCCGTCCGTGTGGTATTGAACAAACAAAGTAAATAGTCTATGTGTTCTTCCAGACTACCCTCTAAATCTATGCCAAATTTCATCGAGATCCAGTCAGCCGTTTAGGCAACAAACTATAACAAACATCCATCCATATAAACTGTCGCATAATATTAGTATAATTATAACCTCAAAGTCCTTGTGGACTTATACCATTTTTATGCTGTATAATTAAAATTTCTTCAGACACTACGTCATAAATACGGTATAAAGTTGCACCCGGGCTTCGCGAGGGAGTGCGCCGCGGCGGAGTGGTCCGAGGAGTGGCTGGAGTGTGCGGCGCGCCTCGCCACCGACCCGCAGAACCATCAGGTCGGCACCGCCGCTATGGGCCTCGTGCTAGACCACACTCTAGCCGTTTACAATATACAAGGTAAGCTCCGCTACCTTTAATGCTACCGCTTTAGTGAATTTGACGATAGTTTCATTGTTTTTTACCCGAGCGAGTAATTTATTGTGCATTTTTTCTATACTATAAGGTGGCAAACGAGCAAGCGGCCACCTGAATCCACCGAAATGGAAAGCGACCGCTGCCCATAAACATCCGCAATTGCCGCGTTGCCTACCCTTAATTGACTGAGGAGGAGACGCACATAAAGAGGAGAGAGAGAGCGAGAGAGAGAGAGAGTGGGGGGGGGAGAGAGAAAGAGAGGAGATAGTTTTTTCCCTATTTTTATGTGTGCGTTTGTTACGACCTACAGTTTAAACTATTTAATAGATTTTGACGAATGAGGTGTCATTAGATTTATTGTCTTCCCCGAAATGTCATAGGGTATATTACATCGTCTTACACCTATAGTGGAAGTGAGAACTGAAATTCTAAAAAATAAGTGAAAACACTGATTTCGAATATCGCTTTCCAAAACTTTTTGCTCTTTTCTTAAATTTTCTTCATTTTGTAGTATATTCATGTATTCGATTTAGTCAGTCGAGTTTTTTAATGAAGATCATTTTGGTTTTTAGAGGTTTTTAGAAGTTTTTAGAAGAAGAATATCTGTAGAAAAAGGTTAGTCCTTTTTCCCTTTAAAAGATAACAAAGTCGTGTTTAACTAGCTTTTTTCAATAATTGTATTAGTGGTAACCTTTGATTAATGTTGCGGAAGCTTTCGTTTATTGAGATTTACCTAATAAAAAAGTTAATTTAATACGTATTTCCTAGGTCTACGTGTGATCGACGCGTCAGCAATACCAACACAACCGACAGGTAACCCTCAAGGCGCCATCATGATGGTCGCAGAACGCGGCGTCGACTTCATCAAGAAATATTGGGCCTCGTATTTATAACATTGAATCTTAAATATACTTGACATAAAGTCTAAATTGCAATGTAGTAGTCAGTAATTATCGTGCAAAATTGTTTAACGGTATTTTTATATATTCTGTGTAAAATAATGTGTATTCGGTAATTCAACGAGAATGAGGGAGGTGTGTTGTTTAGTGACTGACTTCTCCCCAAGTCACAATTTAAAATCTAATTGTTTTGATTTTGGCCTAGTTGTGTTGTGT
Source organism: Papilio polytes (assembly GCF_000836215.1). Classification (NCBI taxonomy): domain Eukaryota; kingdom Metazoa; phylum Arthropoda; class Insecta; order Lepidoptera; family Papilionidae; genus Papilio; species Papilio polytes. The sequence continues at coordinate 4,302,422 of NW_013524935.1, forward strand.
CTCAAGATGTGCAAATCAATATTATAATTTAATTTATTGCATTTCTGACGCCTTATTTATTACACTTTTTGCATTAATAATATAGTAATGTTCGTGTTACCTTATCATAGGGACGCAAAATCTATTTGTAAATAATACTTAAAATAAAACTGTCACATTTAAAAGGAGTAAATTAAGACAAATTAGATAAATCAAGTTATTTTAATATCATTACAATCTTACTAATATTAGAAATGCTAAAGTTTAGATGTATGTTAGAGTTTGTATATGAAACGGCTGAACGGATCTGGATATTTGGCATAAATGTAGAGCGTAGTCTGTGGAAGCACGCATAGGCTTTACTTTCGTTTTTGTCTAACACCAGACGCACGGAGTCGAAATTAGTTTTACATAAAGTGTATACATGAATTTGTAAGTGTATACGAAAGGGTTATTTCTAGATGGATAGATTGCGTGAGAACTAATTTATCAAGAAGTGAGGGCAGATAGATCGGTTTGGCGAACGACATCCGACACGCTCACTCTACCTGAGTGGGATAAGGACAGAGAGATGATGGCTTTAAATGATAAATGTGTAACTTCATAGAGTTGTTAGTCCCTCTGCTAAACTTTTATATCAAAATATGATATCAATTTTCCATAGATAATGCAAGATGATTTTTATTTGAATTTAAATGTATTCTTGAAATAAAATGATTTAGTTCCTGTATATGTTTTTCACTTAATTTTCACAACCATTTCTAAACAATAAAACGAGGCCAAAACACACACAAAAAGTGGCTGCTATTTGTTCCATGATTCATGTATGGTACAGAATTCATTTACCTTCAGATGAGTCAGTCTTAAAATATTTTAAACATTTTTCCTCGAAGTAACAATGACATCGCCGAGAACAAAATTATGAACGTATTTGATTTAGAAACGTGTCGTTATTTATAACCGTATTCAAAAATTAAATTCTGTCTATATGTATATTACCCACCCCCCTAGTGTGAAATTATTATAAAATAGTTATGTAAACACCCTTGAAATAAAGTTTATAACCTTTCTTTCTAAAAATTTCTCGTCAGTTTTAATATTCATTAGTTATCTTTGGAGTAAAATATAGATTTTTACTATGTACCTTAGACCTTAGCCTGATTGATGTCCCCTACATCCAGTCTAAATCATCTTGTTTGTGCTTTGGTTGTTTAGCGTTATTTCTGGAACACAATGTGATGTAAAAGGTTTTTAATAGCCTATTAACGACAAACTATTTTAATAAGCTAATTAACCTTATAAACAAGGTATAAATGTCGTATAAAGTTTAAATTCTTGAAAAGGGGAGTAAAATAAAACTTCACATTATTGATAAAATTTATAAGTACGTAATATTTTAATAAATACACGATTACATATGTTGCACACAATTAGTAGGTTAAAGTGCATATACATTTCATAATTTAAAAAAAAAAACAAGAAATACATATTCGAAAACACAAACCAGCAAACATTTTCTACAAACCAATTAAGGAATGACAATAATACTTAGTTATCTAATCAATAAAACAAAATGCTTTTACAACGAAATTACAAAATGGAAATGTTTTTGAAAAAAAAATGCCATCAATTTGAAATGCAAAAATTCTTAGAAACTACAGTTTGTAGCACCGCGCTATCTCGAGATTATATGCATGTCTCATTGTTAAAAACTTATTTCTAAACTTATATCAAATGTCAGTTTGACAGCAGACATTTTAGAAATGTCAAAATGACTGATTAATCCATAGAAAATAAAATCCACATATTTATCCTCAATATCATAATGGAACTGTTGACAAATCATTATTTTATTAGATGGATTTAAAACAAGAATACATTGTGTTCTACCTTTATTTAAAAAATTTAACAAATTATATCCAATATTACTGATCCCATTTTTTTTCAATGGCAGCAATCAAACGGCCAGTTCAATTCGCCGAAAAATCGAAGCAACCACTTCTTCAAAAAAATGTTTTTGACTACAAAAATACATGAACTGTAATATTGCCAGTTACAAAAACTCATCCATAGACAATTGACTTAGTAAATAAAGATAAAATTGGGTAGTATATGGGTTATATTTAGTTCCACGCTTACTGTTCATCCTTATCCTTAGCGCCGTGCTTCAGGATACGTGTGAACTCTACATAATCGAACAAACCATCGCGGATTGGAGCCTCCCGGAGCATTTCATCAACATCATCATCAGTGAACCTATCACCCATTGTAGTCAGCAGCTCACGGAGCCTTTCCTCCGCCATCACCCCTTTGTTCTCTTCATCAAAACATCTGTTGACAAAACATTGAGTGAATCATGACATCAAAACACATATCACAGCTCACTATACATCCCTATGAGGTGCTCGGAGCCTACCCTCAAGTTAGGGTGACCATAGTCAACCATGCTGGCCAATTGTTTGTTGGTTGACTACACACGTCATTTGCACTAATTACTTGTAGGAAGAGGCGGAATTTGTCTGTAGTGTTTCCTGAAGGGGAACACCACAGATTTTCATGATTGTACATAACCATCCTGTGCAGTTATGAAGACTGAAGGCCCTGCTATTAAACACTTCATATTAATTACTGAGATGGAATTCAAGTTAGGTCACCTTTTGCTAATATTGCTTGCCACTCACCCAAATGCATTCTTAATGACATCTTCTGGATCAGTCCCTTGGAGACGTTCACCAAACAATGTAAGGAACATGGTGAAGTTAATAGGCCCTGGAGCTTCATTCATCATATTCTCTAGGTAGTCCTCAGTTGGATTTTTGCCTACAAAATACAAAACATTTAAATAAAAACTTATTTGGTCCTATAATGGGTAAACAGAATTTATAGTCATATTGCACATAATAAGCATGTGTAATTTACATTAAATGTATGTAAACTAAGAGAATATATAGGACTTTCATTTCAGACATATTATTTACTGATATTTTAGAAGTTGCATTCTAACAGAACATTAAAATAACAAAAGAACAGAATAAAGCTTGATAACTAAATTTGACATTACAAATTGTACTTATATCTCAGAGGGGGCAGGTAGACATTACAAATTTCCATTTAGCATTATAGTGACACATCTCTCTCACTCATTTACATTCATATGTAACATGTATGGCACAAAGTATGCCAATGTAAGTACTTAATACCAAATTTTAAATATGTTTAAGGAAACATACCGAGTGATGCCAGCATATCATGCAGGTCATCTTTATCAACAAAACCATCGCGGTTTTGATCAATCATGTTGAAAGCCTCTTTGAATTCTGCGATCTGTGCCTGATCAAACATAGCAAAGACATTGGATGTGGCACGCTGGGCGCGCTTCTTGTTGGTGCCACGGCGGCCTGCGGTCTTCCTGGACGACATTGTCTACAAGAAAAAAAAATACTAAAAAATTTAGAAATTCACATTTTATAAGGCGTAAAGTACCGTAATGTAATAATATAAGAATATAAAGAAAGTCTGATTGTCGTTTAATGCTTTATACAATTAAGATAATTAAAAAACCAATAAGTCTTACATTGTATGTTGAATACGGCGATAAGGGATTTTAGTAGAAATTTATCCAGCCAAATTACACGAGCGGCGAGTTTATAACTACAAGTTTCAAACAACGTATCTAAGTTAAAAATAAATTGTATCAAGTATGCACGACAATCGCTTGCTACCCGTCACTCTGCACGTTAACGTTCATTAACCAAAGGCTGACTCATGCCATCACATTATCAGAAAATTTTCAACGAATTACGTTAGGCGACGAAACTCGAACTTTAAAATATGTAGGACACAATGTCACAATCTCAAATACCCAAGAATACCTTTTATGGTAGTGCATTTTAAATCGCCCTGTTTTCTCAAGGATGCTCTTTTATAAAGCCATCTGTTTGCCTTTTTTAAAGTACAAAACATATAATATCAAAAATTATACTTACAAAGATATTTTAATGTTTTATTCTCGGTGACAATGTAATAAACCAAGTAAAAATATTATTTTACGTTTTCGTAAAGAATGACTAACTTTTTCAAAATATATATCGTATTCACAGATAAACATATCAATGTATCACGTTGAACAGATTATATATAATTCCATAAAGAGTTTGTCTATAGCTCCCAAGACCAAAAAAATCATTTCAAACGGGTTAAAAATCCATGACATTTTTATTTATGAATATTTTCATATTTAGCTTTTAAAATGTTCATAAAAGTGTTGATGGAAAATTACACAAAATTGAGTTCGTTGCATAACTTTTTATTACATTCCTGTCAATGTCACCTGTAATTTCAAGGTTTTTATTCAAAACAAAATGAAAAAATTACAGGTTTAATTTCGCCTCCGTTATCCTTGATAACAGTTAAGCACCCTTAAAGGGTGTAGTTCAATAGATTTAATTAACATCGTATTTGAGTACAAGTAAGTTGATCAAGTTAGTTAAATAATAACCAAAACATGAACTTTTAATACATATTGCGTATTACTTATAACTTCTGTATATCTATTTAAATAGATGTTGAGACAAATGCAGCAGAAGATAATTTTAAGCATTATTCGTAATATATCATCAAGTCCTAGGCTATGCGCTAGCCATTACGATGTCCTCGGTGTTACGCCAAGAGCCACACAAAGTGATATTAAATCAGCTTATTACAGACTATCCAAGTTATATCATCCCGATATATCAAGTGTGAGTATTACTGATATTATAAAGAGGTATAATTTGTATTCATTGAAATAACTCTAAAACTACTGGGCTGATTAAAACAATTCTTTTATTATTAGAAACCTACATTATCTCTGAGTAACATAGGCTATATGAATTTTTTTTTTTATTTCCTTGTAGACAAAATCCCTTGCAAAAGCTAGTACAATATGAATTCATTTAATATTTGCTATGTAAATTATGTTTGACATTGAAGAATTATCTATATTTACTGATTATTATCAGTTTAAATCAGTCTGAAATAAGTCTAAATCAGCCTAGTCTGAAACAGATTTAAATCAGAAATTGTACTGCTGAGAATTGTCATTTTTCTATCATTTTTTCTATTTCTTCAACACTCTTATATTTTTATGTTGTGGGATAACAGAAAAACAAATTCATTATAATTATTGCATACTACCTTTCACACGTGACTTCATATGTGTGGTAAAAAAAACTAAAGCAAGCTATGGATGTTTCCAGACTATATCTTATCCACATTTTGTTGAGGTCCATTCAGCAGTTTAGGCTACAAACTCTAAGAAACATTCATCTAAACTTTATTATTATATTAGTAACATCTTAACACTGAAAAATATGATCATGTTTATTATATTTAAATATTGATAAAGAGTCATTACATGATGGCTTCACCTTGATTTGAATTAAATTACCCTTTCATATTGATGACAAAAAGCAATAATAGGTTCCTATTATTTCAGGATGAAACATCTGCAAAGAAATTTAGATCTATAACAGAGGCATATGAAGTGTTAGGAAATATTAAATTAAAAAAAATGTATGACAAAGGTAAAAAAATTGCTTTCAATTTTGTATTACTGGTACATTTATGATACTATGTAGACTGAAAAGTGTATGGGAAGAATGTATGAAAAGGGAGTGCTCATGGTAATTGTTTTTAACAGTGGTAGAGCCCGCTTTAACATCTTTGCACGAATGGGCCGGCTCGCCCCCAGTAATACCACTACCACACAGAAAACAGGCATGAAGTGAAAGCAATTTCGCGTATCGTCTGATGCGTGTAGTGCCAGAGGCCTAATGTTAGTCACTTTTCCTTTCCATCCTTACCTCTTAAGAAAAGGATGAGAAGGAAAAGTGGATTTGACAGTGAAGGAGACGCATAGGAAGGAGAAATGTCCTCTTCATGTGCTTCTTCTCTGTCAATTAAGGGTAGACAACGCATATTCAATTGCGGATGTTTATGGGCAGCGGTCGCTTTACATTTCGGTGGATCTAGGTGGCCACTTGCTCAATTGCCACCATAGTATAAAAAAAAAATTGGGATTTAAAGAAGTATTTCCCTACTTAGGGATGATAATATTGTATTGTAGGTTTGCTAACTGGCAGAGAGAACACCAGTCGTATGGACTATACTCCGGACCCTGAACCAGACGATCCAACGCTTAAGTTCTACAGATCTCATTCTAAACGACAAGTGACACCATCTATGGACGGTAGAATGCCAATTTATGACTTTGATGCTTGGTATGTAAAATAATGTTGCCATATCATAGATAATTTATTAAGTTTTTTTTTGATAATTAAATGTAAATTAATTTATATTTTGTATATGCATTATTATAATATTAAAAGGTTAAAAGACCGCCTACAGAGTCAAAACAATTACATAATTATTTAAGTGATTTAAATTTGTTATTTCCAGGTCAAAACAGCACTATGGTGATTTATTACAAAAGTCCGTCTACGAAAAAGAATTTCTTAGGAAAAAAGCAACAAAAGCTAGAGAATTGCAGCATGGGCAGCATCAAGAAACTTTATTTTACACTATATTCGGCATTGCTTGTCTATTCCTATTTCTTGTCGTCTATGGTCAGGATGATTATGACAAAGATCGTGTTGTTAAAAACACAAAAGACATAGACAAATAAAAATCAATTCACCAAACTTAGAACAATTGTTATTAGTTATTTTTTAATATCGTTAGTTCCAGTTGATTTTGCTCTGAGCGAATAAATATAACTTAGAATTTATGTATATATTGTACATATCTAGGTATCTCATAGCAATTTTAAATTATTAAAGCGTTGTTATATAAATAAGAAAATCGTTTTATTACCTGTCAAACTTAACAAGTTTTTGCACTACCAATAAGCAATAGGGAATATGCATGTATTTTTTTCTTTTTTTTTAAGGTTCTACTTGTTATAACCAGAGAAAAAAATTGACGCAAAAATATTCAACCATTGAGCTAAAAATAATAAAATAAAATTACGACCATTTTCGAGCGACTAAAACGCGACCGAGGTTGAAATGAGACAGTTGACGTCAAACGTCTTATTCCATTCATAACATACGCTCAGATGTCACTTCGATGTAAAAAAACAACAAAGTATCTCAAGGTCAAAAAGTCAAAAATCGATTAATTTTTATTAATTCTGATACAAATAAGTGGTAATTAATATTTCTATTCATTATTTTTTTAAAATACTTCTAGAATGTATTTCTATATAAACTAACGTAAATCCAATACTACATACTTATTTTATACATAAAATATAATTAGGATAGTCTATATTAATAATAACAATATTAATTAAAAAAAGTTAATAAAAATAACACAAATTGGGCATAACTAAAATGAAACATACTACAATTTTATAATTATATTTTAAATCAATAATACATTTACTGATATCAGACAATAGGTGACTTTAAAACCAACATGTTTTAACCGCATAGTATATGCATATGTCTAATTCCCTTCTTATTGTCGTCTACTTTGTAATACTAACAAATATAAAATTCGTTGTTTATAGCTGATAATCCGTTAGTATAGATATCACATTAAAATCTAATCTAAGGTATCCCTTAGTGATTATTTGACAATTTTAGTGTTAGGGGTGAATGTGCCTAAAATTGTGTGTTGTGCTAAAGATCTGAAGTGCTTGGGAGCGATTTTGTGAAAATTTAACTTTTAAAATGTGTGAATAGTAAAATTTTATTACAGATTTTGTATATTAATAAACGAGAGTTTACATACTGTATGCCTTATAATAGCAAGCGACCGATACCCATAGACATCAGCATTTGCAGGCGTCGCCTTTATTTAATCAGCAGAGGAGAGACAAAGAGGATATTTTCACTATCTGTAAGTCTCATACCCCGTCTGTCACTGCTCCCTTCCCGTCTTTTCCATGTATGGAAAGGGAAAGAGAAGTGAACAAGGCCGTCGGCACGTGTATTCAGTACAGTATTCTTCTCCGCATTCCAATACGCCCTTTACACCTAAAACTGTGTTCTACAAAGTTCCGAACCGCCAAAATATTTGAATACGAAGTGATTTAGAGCACACACCTTTGACTAAACTATCGCACAACTGTTTGCGATTATCGATTGCTTTTTAGTTGCACAACTAAAGCCTAGTAGTGTGCGCACCTCCATAGGCTTATAGGAATCAAAACGAAACTAAACAGTTAACAGATAGCTTAGTTTCAGATGTGCGCAGCTCTTATTCTCTAATATTTTATACAAAAAGTATAGCATAAAATAATATAGCAAATCGACTCTAAAGAAGACAGTAAAATTCTATACATCCATATTGATGTAGACGGTGTTAAAACATTCTCGATGCCAAAAAAAATGAAAACATTATTTTTTTTTAATCTATATTACATGTCTACTTTATACAGTCAGAATCTCATTCCATCTACGTAAGCACCACATTAAGCGGACAGTTGTTTTTTACAAATAAAGTTACAATATTTATGATAACAATTGACGTTATTAAAATATTGATAAAAATACATGGAACTTGAAAACAAGGAAAATAACAAAATTATTCAAGAGCTAAAGTAATCATACTCAAGGCTGTTATGAAATAATCAATCTAATTTATAATGCCAGGTTCACACTTGGACTTGGACAGTTGTCATTGTCATTGGCGCCATTCACTGTGCCAGTTATTGAACGCTATTTAACAACTGTACTGGCCAAATGTAAACCGGGCATAAAGACAAGCAGAGAAATCCCGACTCATTCTGAAAGATGAAAGAAAACTCTAAAAAACAAATGAATTTAGTTAGACTGTTACTGTTAGCAGTTATTTTTTGGTAAAAAAAAGTTAGAGTTTATGCCTTTTACTTAGTACATTCTGATTTAACCTCAAACAAAATAATTTAACATTCTCCATTGACATAATCAGTTTAGACCTTATAAGCAGAATGGGGCATATAATATTGAATTTATATTTAAAAAAACAATATTTAGACACTATTTTATATTTCTTACATAATATTTATTTTTTAATAAAAATAACGATTGTATAGTTATGCAAATCAGGTGTCAACAGTAATCAAGGGTGGCAACTGTCCCCCCTCAATAGCCCTCTGACACCCATAATATATGTGATGGAAATACCAGTGACGTCATTAATAAGCTAACTGAGCTGAGCCTCTAATAGCCAATTGTGGGACAGGGCCTAACTCTCATGTATGCCTTTTTTTGGTGTTGGGGGAAAATTTTCAAGATACCTTGCCTTCTAGCGGAAGGCAGAGTTATGTAGGATTGAACCCACTAAAACCCCCTCCATGGCCATCTTCTAGTAACATAGATGAAGGTTCCGTGATCTCCAAGGAACACACCGGAACCAATTCTCATGCCATGCCCTAAATTAGAGATTTCCATCACAATCATTACAAATATTTCCTTGCATTCTGATATTTAAAATAATCACTATCAAGCAACAGCTTGAAAGTCCTCCTTATTATGTTTTATTATTAATTCTACATAGATAAACGACGACCCCACATATATGGCCAGAGATAATTAAGATAATAAAAAAAATTATAGTCTTGGATATGGCCAGAGATAATTCAAATATTAAAAAAAAATGCTATAGTCTTTTGTGATTACAAATTTCATGTGCAACAAAGTTCTTTTCCACTTTTTAAAATCAATTGGTTACAAAAATCGTTTTCATGTATTTTACAACTCATTGCTTGATTTGATATAGCCATAACTTTGACCTTGAAATAATAACTTAATTTGAGAGATAATAACACAAATTGACGTCCTTAAAATTGCTATTAAAACCTTATACTATTTCATTAAAAACTAAATACATATTTATATTATAAATGATAAAAGAATTACAAATTTTCAATTACACAACTTGTACTGACTTAAGAGAAGGAAATACAAAAAAACATAAGACTCATTTGAAATTAATTTTCACTCATTGTCAAATGCAATAAATTAAAAAAAGAATCACGATCCACATGACAAACATATTTACGTAATTAAAAGTGGTTACCGTACATTCCAGGCATAGGCATATTTAATGGCCCCATAGGGTACGGGACACTTGGCACATTCTGTGTATAACTTGGGTACGGTAAGAAAGGTTTGGCTAGCCCATTGCCATAAGAACTATGACTCCCAGACCGTAGTAGTTCATTCATTTTATCCGATTTGAATTTTTGTAAATGCATCTTCTTCCGTATCGGTTCGAAGTCTTCTAGAAACTTGTCCACATCTAATTTCCCTGATAGGAAGTCTTGTGCGACATTCTCTGATTGTTCTTCTGACTCAGCTGCGGCTGTTTGTAGTAGGGCTAATGTTGTGTCCGGAGATATGCCAGCTGATTTGTTCTCTAAAAGGTTTTTATTTAAATTAGCTGTTGTATTTTATTGTTTATAATACAATTCAAAGGCTCAAATGACAATGAAGGTCCTTGATATTGGCTGAGAGTTAACCATGGCAACCTTGCTTGACTGCTGCTATTGGTTTGTAGTTTTTGTCCCTTTCTCAGTATAGTTTTATCCTATTTACTCACGCTAAGTTAAATTGTGTTGAAATATATAGCCTACAGTGTGTTGTAATTGTAAGGCTTTTAAATTCAAAAATTCATTACATATGAAAAGACAATTCTTTCCTCTTTATCATATTAGTATAGATTACATAGAGGTCAATTGCTTGTAATATGTATGTGTCTTTAAAAAAAAAACATACAGACAGAATTACCTCCTACTTTTGGGAAGTCGGTCAAAAAGAGTGCTAAGTTGTCAAATACACTAAAACACAACTCTCTAAATAAGCTTTCTTTAGTATAAATAAAATAAAAATTATTTAAACTCACTATATTCATCTAAAAGTCCATGTATATGATTACATAACTGTTCACCGAGTTCCGATTTTTGTTGTACTTGACTTTTCAACTCCTCCAATTCCGGTTCTTGACGCAGATTGAACTCCGCCAAGGATCTGTTGCTGGCTATCATCATCTCCTTTTCTGTCTCCCAATCTTTTACCTACAAACAGAAAAATGCTTAACAAAGGCTCTTTAAAAAGATATTTAAACTCCTCAAAGACATTACATGAGCGTCGGTGGCTCAGTGGTTTAAACACTTGACTTGTAATCTTTTGGGTTCGAATTCTGCCATGTACCAATGTGATTTTCATACGTACATAAATTACCCGACGTTCTTACGGTGAAGGAAAACATCGTGATGCAACCTGCACATATCGGCGATGAAATTCAAAGATATGTGTGAAGTCAACCAACCCGCACTAGGCCAGCGTGGTTGACTAAGGCCTAGTCACCCTAAGTTTAGGATAGGCTCCGAGCCCCTCGGTGGGGACGTATAGTGAGCTGGTGATGATGAAAGACATTACAGTTAACAATTAAATTTTATTAATGTATAACTGTTAAATTATTATAGACTTTACCTGGCAAGTTTGTCTCTGCAATACTATCCAAATTTTTCATAAATATTACTAGAAATATAATTTATTAAAAATTTACAACTGGCCTCTATTTTTTTTCATTTAAGTTTTATCTATAATCTATATTAACATAATTTACTCTGTATTCAGAACAATGGGAACAGAACAACAAACAATGCTATTGAAAACAAAGATGTGATGACATTATTGTAAACATCCTTTGTTTGTCTTAAAAAGTTTTATTATTAAACAATCTGCGGATATTATAATTATTTTTTTGATTACTAAATAAGTTTCTTAATTAAGGTTTTTGATACAAAAGACACAGTGAAATGTGTTGTTACTTTATTAATAATTGATAAAATTTCATGTAACCTACTGTCTATGAAGTATAATAGTATTATAATTGTTTTATTTGATTTTTGTATACAAAAAAAATAGTACAATCTTTAGATGAGTTTCAAGTTTCATAATTTTTTAAAAACATCACAGCTTAAGTGCAATAGATATGACTTTGTGTCAGTCTGTATTAAAAAATGATGTTTAAAAATACGCATTAGCAAAGATATCCTAAATTACCTGTTTTACATCTTTTAATACTGCATCAAATTTTGTATCATCGTTGAGTATTTCCTTCAGTTCGTCAGAATTCAAATGATCAAGAAAACCTATAGCTGGGGAGAAGTCCGGTTGAATCATCTTGGTAACAAGAATTCTTATTCGACACAGCACAATCAAACTCTGTTTCCCAAAATACGGCAAGTACACATATAACCTCGCGCAAACAAATTCTTCGTATCTAGCGATTAATTTGTAAAGAAGTTAGCTACAATTTAATGAAAATTAGTACAATATACAATTACATTACATTGTTTAATTGACATGACATTATTTCCAATCCCAAAGTCAAAATGTCTAATAAACTTCAAGTTACCGTCAAAAACAAGCGGACTTTTTATTCCAAAGACTAAATTGAGGTACGCGAAACATGCAGAATTGTTGTTTTTTCCAAAATGAATTCTTATTATAAGAAAATGTTGCTTATGCATGGACAAATTCAAAATCGAAATTATTATCCTAGGAGCGAAATTGCAATTATAAAATATTAGAAATGTGTTTGAATTTGAACGGTGTTGCACTGAAAATGTTTTTAAAACGACTTGTGTTAATGTCACTTAATGTCAATACAATTATGGTGTCTTGTCAATAAACCTTAGTACAATTAGTATAATGTAACAAATGTATTAAATTCATACAATAAAACAATAAGGTTAATACGGAACCGATGAAGAGCAATATTCTTTACTTAAGCCCACAAAGATATATCTACATTCTAGTCAGAAATGTCATTTATTGACTCGTCCTTTAACGTAGAAGTCGTTTACAATTTTTATCTTAAATTTATTGCTGAAACTTTGCTATATTTGAGAAATTTTATTTTATATATAAGCTTATGGGTCGCGGGTTATCTCTGTGTTTGTTGTGTTGTGTACCGACGATATGCGAGAAAGTTACCAACGCGTATTCGTGGAGCACTTGGTGCCAAACGGGTTCTTCTAGTAATAGCGCACCCGGATGACGAATGTATGTTTTTCGGGCCAACAATATTCAGATTATGCGAACAAGGTGCTGAAGTGTACATATTATGTCTATCAAATGGTTAGTAAAATTGTTGTTTACCTTGGCTTTCATTTGTCACTCAAGCATAGCAATATTCTGTATAACCTCCTAATTAATGATTGACAACTTACTGATCCTTAATTCATACTTACATTCTTAACTATTGTATTATAGTCAATTAGATATTAAATAAAATAATTTAAAAGCCATCAGATATCATTTTTGTTTTCATTTATTATTTTTAGGCAATTATGAGGGAAAAGGAAATATTAGACAAGAAGAATTATGGAAGGCCTGCAAAGTCCTTGGAGTTCCGGAAGGAAATATTTATCTTATAGACGATACAAGAATGAAAGATGACCCTAAAGTACAGTGGCCAGTGCAGGTCATAGCTAAACTAATACACCATCATATTGAGGCATTGGAAGTTGATACACTGGTCACATTTGATAGAGGTGGTGTTTCCTCACATCCGAATCATTCTGCAGTATTTTATGCTGTTGCATATATGTTTGTTGAAAAGAATATGCCTAAGAGTAAGTACATCATCAGCCTTCATCTGCTGTGTTGGATGTAGGTCTTCCCCAATACCTTCTATATATTACATGTACTTAAATTACTTGTAAACAGGTCTAGTAATACATTGCCAGTATACTGCAAGTTAAATTGATTTAACACATATATGGTCAACAACCGGCCTGCGAAACATTATGAAAAATCCCATTTAAAAAATAATACATTAGGTTCTTACACTCAAGGAGTGACAGTGAGGCGGAAAACATCGAATCTTTGGATGATGCGGCCCGCAAAGGTATTTGCACGCTAAAGTATGGCCCTCAACATGTCAAAGGTTGTCCATACCTGATTTAACAGAATACTATTGAATAGAGAAGTTTCCTTTAGTTATAATTATAGTAGCATAGAATGTAAAATTACTTATAAATATTTTTAATGTCATTTCAGGGTGCACAGTCTACACAATGGATTCTGTTAATATTTTAAGAAAGTACATGGGTTTTTTAGATTTACCACTAAGTTTTGTGCTATCATCAAAAAGGTTGGTATCACATTCATTATTATTTTAATAGTTATCACAATTTAATGATGTATAAGTGATCAAGCAACATCTTGTTTGTTTCTTTTCTTATATCATAAAATAGCAAGTATCTGAATTCACTGAAATAGCAAAATTATAGCTGCCCACTTAGACAGATATCTAACTTTAATTGACAGAGGAGATACACTGAATATTTCCCCTTTCTATGCATCCCCTGCTCCATTAAATCCACTTCTTACCATTCCCTTATAATCCTCCACTCATCTGACAAAATATGGAATTGCTCTTATTTTAAAACTGTCTTCTGAGCATATGACATGCATCGGGCAACAAAGGTTGCATCTACAAGTGATTTTTATGCATTATTTGGTTACATTTTAAGCATGTTATATTTAAAAACACAGCTTAACTCATGTGACAGTTTGGTATAGTTATATCGTGTTTTATCCACATACTAAATTTATAAAGAGGAAAGATTTGTATTTTTGTATGTCTGTTTGATTTGTTTTCAATTCATGTAAAAACTACTGTGCTAATTTTAGTAATTATTTCAACAATGTTACATTGGCTATTTATTGTTTTTTAAGCGAACGAAGTCGTAAATATAATATAATGTCTCACGATAGTTTTAATAATTTAATTATTGCATGATTTTTTTCAGATATTTCCTCCGTTGGACGGAAAGTCGTCGTGTAACGCGTGCGATGAAGCAGCACAGGTCACAAATGGTGTGGTTCCGGTATTTGTATGTTATTTTCTCTAGATATATGGTTATTAATACATTAAGGAAGATAAATTTAGCTGATATTGAACTGGAACTTGAAGTTGATGATTGAATTTTACTAAGACTATTTATCTTGCATTAATGATGCTTTGGTACTTCTGATTTATGTACAGTCAGCTGCATAAATATGTACACACTAGTTTATGCGCGACTCCGTCCGCGAGGAATTAAAAAAAAAAACAAAAGAAAGTAACCTATATTTCCTTCCAAACTACCCTCTATATCTATACCAAATTCTACCGAAATCTATACAGGCGTTTAGGCTACAAACTCTAACAAACTTTTCATCCACCCATCAATCAAACTTTCGCTTTTATAATATTATGATACTATGAAGTATGATTTCAAAAATTTATAAATTTGTAGAAATCTTTTTTTTAATCATTATTATAAATTTATTTGACAATATCACAAAATTTAAATTCAGAAACATAGGAATGGATTTGTCCATACATAATTTGTAATTTATTCGTATTCTTATTTATGCAGCTAACTGTACAATAGAGGACATTTATTTCCTATCCATTTTGGTGATGTATTTGGATAATGCAATTAGACGAAAACTTGTCACAGCATACTTTCTGTATTGCTTGTGAAACTGTGCAATATTCGACCCTAAGTGGGAAGTGAATTTAATTCTTGTTCTGTACTTTTAGGTTAGTTATTAACATATCACTGGTAGTCAGCTAGACTTTTCCGACTCGGCGTGATTCTGAAACGAATCTGCGCTGTTTACAATCTGACAGAAGTCAAGATTTTAATATAATTTTGAGTAAGAATGGCCTTGTTATTTAAGACGCTGCTATTAAAATGTCGTTTTAGTATTCAGCCGTTAGTTTCCTTTGTATGTTTTGTAGCAAGATCTCATTTGTAGATAATAAAAATTAAATATTTATTATGTTGATGTTCGGTGTTGCTTGATAGCTTGTTTCCACTGCCGAAAAACCTGTATATTGTAATTGCTTTATCTTTGAAAAGATTTATAAGAAAATATATAAGATAAGAGAGTAAATTATATTATTACATTGGTTCTGAATTTTACTGGTGTCTTGTATTATTTAGATTAAGATTGTAAATGGGAGAAATATTTTTTATTTAATATGTTTGACATCTTTGGAGTAATCCGAGGCTCAAGCAAGAAAGAATTTGACCAGAATTTTGTGTTGTATTTGTCGATGTGAGCAGTTCGGGTGTAAAACTAACTTACGTAAAACTTCATTTAAACGTATTGTGAAATTTGACGACCAATAATACGATTATTTCGAAACCTTTCTCAACGAAAATGTTTAATATCAGCTGCCAGAATTTTCACACATTAAAATATCTGTGAGAGCGTCGGTGGCTCAGTGGTTTAAGTACTTGACTTGTAATCTATAGGTCTTGGGTTTGAATCCCGCCATGTACCAAAGTGTATTTCGATTTTTCGAATTTTGTACATAATTTACCCGACGTTCTTACGATGAAGGAAAACATCGTGATGCCTGCACATATCGGCGAAAAAATTCACAGAAATGTGTGAAGTCAACCAAGCCGCAGTGCAGCGTGGTTGACTATGGCCTAGTCGCCTCTTACTTAGGGTAGGCTCCGAGCCCCTCGGTGGGGACTTATAGTGAGCTGGTGACGATGAAAATATTTGTGGTAGTTTCTTAGTTACTTTGACAATGCAGAAATCTCATACTTATTCGTCAAATACGATACGAATTTCACATCAAAATGTTCCGGCTTGTGCCTCTATAGTTTGCCATGTTATTTGTGATCGTCCTTTTACTTAAGATAATAAAAGTTTTTTTTTATTATAAACTGAGTTTATACTTACCCTGAACTATGTACAGTCAGCTACATAATATGTATAGTCTCAGAAACTTATATAAGCCATTCAAAAATATTAATATAACAGTCTGTTTGCCTTCGTATAAAAATTCATACTATTAACGGATACGTGGATAAATATTTTTGAAATAGAAAGCGTTTACATGTTTC
The DNA here is from genome assembly GCF_000836215.1 of Papilio polytes. Lineage (NCBI taxonomy): Eukaryota > Metazoa > Arthropoda > Insecta > Lepidoptera > Papilionidae > Papilio > Papilio polytes. Next base: position 4,319,301 of record NW_013524935.1, read on the forward strand.
TAAAATTTGGTAAATGTATACATTTATGTAGCTGATAGTACAATCTGAATTTAGTTAACGTTTGGGCAATGTGACGTTTATTTTATGCCACTACGTTTGTTTTAAAGGGTTGGTGACTTTGAACATGTTTGGCCAGGTAGAAAATTCAAAGACAAATTATTCGATTAAATTTATATTTATTTTGTTGGCCTTTAAAATCTCGACGGTACATTTTTACTACAAATGTTAATTTTATATAATACTTTATTTACTTACATATCGATGAGATAAATCGTCGAGAGAAAAATTTTTCATTTAGCTAAACATTTAGAAATTGACAAATTTAGCTTTCTATTGTGTAAATATTTCTATTAACTGTGCTTCTGTTAAAATAGATTTATTTGGAAAATAAATACGGAAGGGGGAAATAGGGTTTCATTTCTATTATCTCTTGTTAGTCAACGGTTTACATATAACAAACCATATCTTTATATAATTAGTAAAGAAAAATTTAATTAATACTTAACAATAAAATACAAAAACAAACCAAAAAAATTCAATAAAAACAGAATAGTTCACAATCTCTGTTAACAGATGGCGTGGTACCGACAGTAGATCACAGTAAAGACATTTGAATGTGAAAATTAAGTTGATTTTATACGTTTAATGTATATGTTATTTAATATATATGTTTTTTATCAATAAATATAATTTTATTGATTTAATAAAATGAAATATATTGGTTGTAATAAGTAAACCGAAGACTAACATAAATAGGAAAAAGGAGTTAGCAAACAGCAAAGTGTGTGCAGTTTGAAAACAAAAAAAATAAAAGTCTGGAAGTGTACTTAATTTTATTTGGTAACCGCAACAAAAAAAAGCTTTAACAATATCAAAGCGGGAAGCTTTCAATCAATTTCAATTATTTATTACTTATTAATAAGCCCAATTCATACTCTTGCACCGTTATAATGAAAATATTTTTAATTGTGTGATTGGACTTTACAAATAGAAAAGCAAGTGTCGCAGCCGTAAGACCATTAAAAGAGCTAAAAACATCGTTACTACGTAGCGACGTAAAATGTAAAGTTTTAAGAAAATTAAGTACTTTACATTTATATAAGAACTTTAGAAAAATATAAAAACAAAAAATAAAAAGCACTATGCAACGCTAAAAGCGGGTCTTGTCTAAACTACGAAAGACTGCCAGGAAAAAAAATCATGCTGTTATTACAACCCGTGCACAATAACATGCGAGCTGGGTCTGGTGACGTCACAGCTTTGGTCTATCGCTGTGAATAGGGCAGTAGGGTGATCGGGTGCATTTGACAAGTGCCGTGTTATTGTGCACGTTGTATTACGCGTGAATCGCTATGAAACCCCATCGACGAATTCTAATAAAAAAAATACTAAATGACTTTTGAATCTGTGAGAATTCAAGTTACCGCCTTAATATGGTTTAATTCATTTAAAGGAACATAAAAAAATACAAACTATAATTTTCTAACAGATGTTTTCACAATTTGTATAAATATATTAGATTCTTATATTATGCACAAATTGCAGCTTCAATATGGAATATTTCATACTAAAAGAGAGCGAATGATTACATCTCTTATTTGGCAAAACGATAATTCAAAATCTACATCAGTATAGTATCTGGAATGTCACACAAATATTAAGAAAAAAAATACTGATTTGTTAAAACAACAAACTTATATAATAAAACATGCAGTTGCAATAATAAAATTCAATTCGCAACAAAAATAGCACATACAAACCGACAACCGATTTTGATAGTTTCACCTTGTAACACCCGTGACATTGACGTTAGTGTTGCCACAAAAAGAATTGCACCGACACTTATGCAATTTAAGCGACATGAACTGCTTTAAATCTATGATAATTTATAATACAACAGCCAAATAATACCCGCCCAAGACAGGTTTATTCACTTAAATAATAACTTTATCTAAACAGCGAAAAATCCGATCTAAAAACGACATAACTCCATCAAAATCGTTGCTAAAGAGTAATATTTTCAAAATTTTAATGGTAATTCTGAAAGGTAACAACACTACCTATAACCACTGACTACAGACGTAAATATTCTCATATGTGAATTATTTTGCTAATCAACCATGCCCGCTTCGACTGAGATCGCATAAATATACAATGTTTTTTTTTTTAAACGCTTCAAACAATAATTTCCATAGACTATGCCTATATAGAATGCGTACAACTTGAGATGAGTTTTACGCAATCTATGATCAAAATAAATATAAAAATTTACTAATAAAGCGCGACGCCACGTTGGATTCTAAAATAGATAGGGTACTAAGATGTTATTAGTTAATGAGCAGGACTTTGTTAAGTCAATATGCAATCACAAGTCGAGGCTCGGGCATTGCGGGAGCGAGACAACAAACAACGCCCACGACACATTCTCAACGACAAACTTCATACAATTTTATTGGTGAAATTTCAATTTATTAGGAGCCAAACCCCTATTGGCGATAATTCTAGACCCCTAGTAGTGTAATAGACGTAGCCAATAGAACCTGTAAGGTAGTTAAGCAAACTTAAAAAATGATCTAGGTACTAACTGAAAAAAAAAAATCCATAAATTTCACTACAATCGATACAAATAAAAATGCAATCTAAAAAAAATCTATTTTGGATGGATGATTTTGTTTAGATGAGCAATAAAGTGTTTTAGATATTTTATATATAAAAAAAATATATAGGGGTAGATAGATGAAGGGAGTGTTGATAGATTTATTTGGAGGACAAAAACCTGGTTCTACAGGAATAGGATACGGAGGAAGATATTGACAAAGTGATACATATATGTAAAAATTAAAAAAAAAAACCTGTTTAAAACCGCGGGTAATTTGCTAGTTACTACTTAGAGGCTCCAAGTGTGTGGCTACGCCGATAGCACATTTGAAGATCGAATTTGGCTAACCCTTAAATGCATGATTTTTTCTAAAATACCCTAAATTGAAACGGGTTGTAAATTAAAAAGATATCAAGAGAAAAAATAAAGAATTTTTTTTTTATTTGGGTGTGGAAAATACTGAAGTATAAATGCATCATGTATTTAAGGGTTCAGGGGTTAGTTAGTTACAATGTACAGTGTCTGTTTATGAGAATGGTGTAGAGGAGGGCGTGTCCCGAGGTCTACTCGTTGTCGGCGCGCATGCCGCGCACCTCGCCCTCGCGGCGGAGCTTCTCCAGCTCCTCCTTGGTGCGGTCCTCGATGGCGCGGATGTCCGCCATCGTCATACCGTACCAGTCGTCCATCGAACAGAACACTTGTCTGTAATATAATACGCTTGTCTAACAAATATTGAAAGAATATATCTTTAATTCTATTAAGTCTATACTATTATAATAAAGCGTAAACCCACACTTCTTTGTTGCCTAAGATGTCAGCAATTACAACATACTTTTGGATAATTATTTTTTTAATAAAAAGCCCTACACTTAGGTTACGCTTTAGGCTATATATTTTCACGCCATTAAACTTAGGGGGTAAACATTTTGGATAAAAACTCTAATGTGAGAAAGAGACCATAAGTTGCTGCATCAAGGAAGCAAGATTGCTAAGGTTTGTCATGTCATGTCATTTTAACATTTGCTATTGATAATTTGACAAATGTAAACAATGAAATAAAATTTTCATAATTTTATGCGGATGAAGCCGCACGGGAACAGCTAGTGTGTTATAAAAAATATGTAACAATTTTAAAAGTAATTTAACCTTACTCTAACACCTGACTGACTAAATCTAATAGTGATCTAATAGTAATGGCGCGAGTGTTTCAAACTCGATTTTTTTTTATTTGAATTCTCACATCCTCTATAGGTATTTTTATCGATATAATATACTCTATGTTGTTCGTCCAAATAAGTTCAGTATTAGGCTGTGGGCCGTTACAGTGAAATTTACAAACATACAAACTCAAATACATAAAAAATATACCCGCGAAAAAAATTACTCTTAACATAACCTTTTGTCAGTCGGGTAAAAAAATATAAGTAAATTGTGTATTGACTATGTTATTCTGCAAAATAAGTCCACGTTTATATATTTCTCATATCATGATATATTACGAACCATATTATTAAAAAAAATTCCAAGAAAATTGTAAAATAAACTGTGTAAACAATTTAACGATCGTAAGACCGCACAATCTATAGATTACGATAAGCACTTTTAATCATTACAATACTTTAATGGCACATGTTATATTTTACGATATAATACCTGCATTTACAGTTACGATTGGATATATATTTTAGTACTATCTGTTCCCGTACGACTTCTCGGCGTAAAATTATGAAAAATTTATTATATTGTTTACATGTGTCAAATTATCAATTGCAAATGTCAAAATGACATGACATGAAAAACCTTAGCAATCTTGCTTCCTTGATGTTGGCAGCAACTTATGGTCTCTTTCCCATATTAGGATTTTTATCCAATTTACTTATCAACTAAGTTTAATGGCGTGAAAAAATATAGCCTATAGCGTGACGTAAGTGTAGGGCTTTTTATTAAAAAAAGAATTATTCAAAAATATGCTGTAATTACTGACATCTTAGGTAACAAAGAAGTGTGTGTTTACGCTTTATTATAATAGTGTAGAGTATAGATAATATTGAAACGAATGTAACAAGTGTTTGCTCTATCAATAAAGACTTAAGTCGGGAGTTTTTCTGACGAATGTGATTTCTCCACAGATATTAAATAATTATTATCTTACCTATGGAAGATGGTGAAAAGCCGTCGCTCCGACTTTTGAATCACATTTTCAACTTTGCTCTGAAATAGAAAAAAAACAAATTCTAAGCTAAAGGATAACCAAAAACATTTAAGAAATAGAAGAGTAAAAAAAGAGTAAAAAAAAAACCGGTAACTTATTTGAAAGGTACTATGTCAGTTGTCAAGTTTAGTGCCATCCTTGAGACATGTTATAAAACATTTTACAAAATTATAACAAGCTCTATTTTTAATTATAAAATAAACTAGAGTTTTACAAAATTAAACATTTAAATTTTATTAAATGACACGTCATCATCACCAGCACACTACTAGTCCCCACCGAGGGGCTCGGAGCCTACCCTAAGTTAGAGTGACTAGGCCATAGTCAACCACGCTGCACCGCGGGTTGGTTTTTTTTTTTACTATTTTCTTTATTTCCTGCTGCTATGTTTTTTGCAGCAACCAACCGCGGGTTGGTTGACTTCACACATATCTTTGAATTTCTTCGCCGATATGTGCAGGCATCACGATGTTTTCCTTCACCGTAAGAACGTCGGGTAAATAATGTACATAAGAAAATTCAAATAATCGAAAATCACATTGGTACATAACGGGATTCAAACCCAAGACGTGTAGATTACTAGAAGTGCTTAAACCACTGAGCCACCGACTCTCTAAAACGTCAAATATTGGTAATTAATTACAATACAATTATTTTTTGATATGTTTTTGAGGACCTATAGATAGTTTTAGTCGATCCTGTAAAAAATGTTTCAAATTTCATCTATGTCTCCTCTAGTTGAAAGTTGAATCTCTCCAACAACATACCTGAAGACCAAACCACTTGAACTCTGCGGTAACAAGCTTGTAGCATGTCATAACTGGTTTGACATCATTCTTCCAGTTAGGCCCAACGAGGGGTCCGCGTCCCGTCTTCGACGACTTGAACTTAGTCGGGTCGGTTTCCGGCTTGTAATCGGCGGACGGCAGAGGGTCGTTTGCGATATCGATATGGACAACTTCGCGGCTCTTTAACTTCTCTGCTGATAGTTCGTGAACCTAAACATAAGATGTGTTATGAAACATGAAAAACAATAGATTTTCCCACAATAGCCTGTTGTCAAGGCCAAAGTTGACAATAGAGATGACTGGTATGACAGAGAACATACATAGTTTGGTTTATAAATAACTAAATGTCGCTAGCGACTTGTTATCTAATATTATAAAGAGGAAAACTTCGTTTGTTTGTTTGTAATGAATTTACTCAAAAACTACTGGACCGAATTCAAAAATTCTTTCACCAAAAAGCTCCGTTGTCAGTTAGTAACATAGGGTATTTTTTATATTACTTTTAATTTCACGCGGACGGAGTCGCGGGTGAAAGCTAGTTCACTAAAAAAAGTAGCTTTTTAATGATAAAAGAATTTTTGAAATCGGTTTAGTTTTTGAGTTATTTCAATACATACCAAAAAAAAAATATTATTTCTCTTTTTAACATTAATATAATAGACTAGTTGTCGCCCGCGACTCTGACCACATGGAATTAAAACAAATGGCATATGAATATGTTCTAAAACTGTACCATATTTCAGCGAGAATTATTGTAACGTTATTGAGATAAGTAGTAAAAAAATCCATTTATATATCTTTTGCATTTATACTATTAGTAACTGGTTATATCTTTTAATAAATCATGTATCATAATTTCAGTTCATACAAAATTATGTATTGACATAAGACCTGTCGTATTGTATGGATCTGAATGCTGGGCCACCAAAGTTGCGGATGAAAGGAGATTGCTTGTGGCTGAGATGCGTATGTTAAGATGGATGTGTGGTGTGACAAGATTGGATAAAGTTAAGAATGTGTACATTAGAGGAAGTTTGAAAGTAGCGCCAGTGGTGGAGAAATTGAGAAGCAAAAGGTTAGCGTGGTATGGACATGTTATGCGACGAAATGATGGGGACATAAACCAGAAAGTGTTGAGATTGAATGTAGATGGCTACAAAGGAAGAGGAAGACCGAAGAAAGTATGGATGGATTGTGTGAAAGAGGATATGCTTAAGAAAGGAGTGAATTCAGATATGACGGCTGATAGAGATGTATGGAAGAGCAGCACATACTGTGCCGACTCTCCATAAGGGATGAGGGCAAGTGGATGACAAAATAATGTATTGAAAGTTAATAAAAGCAAATTACCACCAATAATGTTTGGGCTGGATGTCTTATTGAGCCATTTGAACTCGACATTAACCTTTTAATAAGTATCGGATTGAAAAGGGTGATTCGTATGATCAGAGGTTTGCAAGAAAATCTTGTATTAACAACAATCAAGTTCATCACCTCATGTTAATGTTAACACAATTCATGAAATTAAATTTGTAGTAATATAACTGCGAAAGTTATATATATAGTATAGATGAATATTTGATAATATATATCTCAAGAACGGCTCAACGGATCTCTTTGAAATTTGCAACAGATTTTAAAAATTAATCTGGAAGAACACATATACTAATAGTTATTTTTTTTTAAATTACGCGTCGACATATACGGAGGCGAGTAAGGATTAAATCTTATATTATTTGATATACAGAGAAAAAACATGTTTTTCCACACATGTTTCGGCGATGGAAACTGACAGTCTAAACAGCATCGAAAGCACATTACAGTTCATTTATTTTTTATCTCAATCTACAGTTAATATTAGGAAATAAAAATAGCACAACATTTAACTTTTAGAACTGTTGGTCTTAATAACGGTGCCGGCAAAAAGATACTGTAGAAAGTTTCTCCTCAGTTACGTGGAAAAACATAAAAGATACAATTTAACTTTTAAATAAAGATAAATAAACCAAATAACAATTCTGAAATCTCGGATTAAAACTCGACCATTTTTCCAAAACAATCTACAAGAAATTCGATTACTTATATATATTTTTTATGCTACATATCTCTAGCCACTAAATTGTTAGAAGCGAAGTTTTAGAATAAGAGAAAACCTTGTAATATACGACCTCTGGACATATTACAGGAAAGGTCAAAGTTTATCTCGTAAGAAACGCGATATTTGCTGACGATCGTATATTTTCTAGACAAATGGATAACGAAACAATTTGTATGTGGAAATCGAAAATATTATATTACATTAAAAATTATTTTGGTCTCGTAGAAAATGCAATATACATTTCTACAAGTACGTTTTTCATCCTCAAAGAATACTATCTACTTACTTAAAATAAATAATATAGTATCGACGAAAAAGGTTACATCTCTTTAGTAACTCTATTCTTTGAGGTAGTGTATTCGAACGTAAAGTTGTTTTAAAACAACATAAAGATAACCTTGATAAGAATCACACGGGCGCTTTATAACGTAAAACTAAACGTTGCCGGCTCTAGAGCGACAAACGCTTTAAAAATAACTCTTATTTTGTTTACTCAGTGTTCAAAATGCAACAGTGCGCGACAAAAAAGCTACCGTATAAACAGATACACGTTAATTCATTTGTTTTATTTGAACCGTTTTTAAACGCGCGTTAAAAAATCGCCCGTGCAAGGGCAATTATATTTGGCAATTGCTTAACAAAAGGCGTTCCGCCTGAGAGCAATAAACACGGTCCCACCACGATACATTTTCAAGGTATTAGCGAGCGTTCGCACGGACGCGAAAACGCTAGGCGGTAACTATGTGTCAAAATAGAACGTATGGGATTGTATGAAGCTGTTCATAC
>NW_013524935.1:4330425-4341788 GCF_000836215.1 Papilio polytes
CGAACACCTATCTCGTGGGCGTAAAAAGTCTGCTGACCTTGAACTTTACCGCGGCGTACAAAGTCTGCCCGTGCGAACGCACGCTTAAACAATACGAAACGATTGGTAAACTTCACATGGCAATTTTATATCATGACTTTAACTATATTAAGTTGACACTTAACTCATACCGGTTAAAGAGGTCTTATTGCGTAATTGAAAATAATTACTGACACGGCATAGCACTTACGGTACAAGTCTCTCATCAATGTCACAATGCAAAACAAAAGCAATAAATGTATGAAGACTTTGCCGGCGATACTGAATAAATGGTCTAAGTGGTCCTAATGGTAATGGTCCTCTATATAAAAACCTAAATGGTCCCGTTGGTATACTATATATTATATACTAAATCTATACTAAAAAGTTAGCAAAAAATTACTCATTTCAGTATGTAGGAAAAACTTTGACCTAATCTTGACGATAACTAAGTCAGAGATTTTTATAACTTATGTTAACTAGCTCAACTCTTTAGGTAATTAGGTTATTTCCATTCAAATATATAAACGCTTAATTCTGCTGATATTTGAATTTACCCACATCGTAAGTAGAACGACTTAATATTTCACAATAACACATTATAATTTTTACGACATATCGTGTAAATTTTTAATTGAGCAAACGAGTGTCACCGCGTGGAAGATTTTGCTATTGCAAGCTCTTTGATTACGAATTAAATGTAGCAATATTGAATGCGTCGACTTTTGAATTTATACTAATATAATAAAGCGTAAACACACTACTTTGTGACGTAAAATGTCAGCAATCACAGCATATTTTAAATAATTCTTTATTAAAATGCCCTACACTTACGATACGCTTTAGGCTATATATTTTCACGCAATTAAACTTAGAGGGTAAATAAATTGGAATAAAATATTAATGGGACAATAAACCACAAGCTGTCAACATTAAGGAAGTAAGGTTACTATAGTAACGGTCATTTTGACATTTGCAATTGAAAATTTGACAAATGTAAACAATAGAATAAAGTTTTTATAATTTTCAAGCCGATGAAGCCGCACGGGAACAGGTAGTATAATAAAATGAGCATATTCAAAAACATAAAAAAACTAATAATAGAAAAAGTTTATGGCGAGTGTGATCGAACTTGGTTTTATCAATATTATTTTGGAATTTTGATTCTCACGCCAGCAATATGTGTTTTCTGCCTATTTAATAGACCCTATGACACTCGGAAGAAGAAGACGATTGGAATGACACCTTATTCGTGAAAATAGACTTAGTATTTCCGGCTGTATGCCGTTACAATTAAATATAAATACACATATAAAAACAAAACACGCGAAAAATATAGCCGTTGTTAGTCAGTGTCGATTGTATAGAAAAAACTACGTTAAAATAATCGTGCCGTTATCTGAGGATCAAAGACAAGGTCGTACGAAGGCGCTGTTATTTGGTACCGATAAAACCATTTAATTTTGTACTTAGATACTCCTATCTACAGTGAATCAACATTCGCAAGAATGACTGTTACAACGATACGTGGCAAATATACCTAGAAACGATACAATATCATTTAAAAATACCACTTTAAAACTATTTTTAAATGTTTAACTAAACAGACTGGTTTTATAATTAGAATTGTTGTTACTTCAAGGGTTTTCCAACTAAGAATTTATCAAATAAACAACAAAATACTTTGTTACTTAAAGAATATGATTGTTTCCTTGATATTTTTAAGAGTTTTTTTTTACAATAATCTTGAGAATGCAAATATTTAAATGGATGAATGAAAGATCTCCATGAATTTTTGTATAGATGTAGAGCGAAGTCTGGAAAAACACATAGGCTACTTTCTTTATTTATAATTCCACGACGGTCGGAGTCGCGTGCGAATGCTAGTAATACATAAAATCATATATTGTGTTGTATATATGTATATACTTACATTATTCTGGTCGCCGACGTCAGGTAAGTGTAGGGACTCTATACAAATAACAAAGTTCTCCTTCATGTAGCCGGGATTCTGAAAACAAAAGGTAACCTTAAAAATATTCAATCCAAGGAAGTTATATTTCATAAAGTTTTCTTTTTGTTTTTCGTATGTTTTGTTTATACTGTGCGGAAGTCGCGGGCATCAGTTACTTTATACAAATATTATGAAGGGGAAAGATTCGTATTTTTTTTTTTATGTGTATTGAAATAACTCTAAAACTACTGGACCGATTGCAAAGATTCTTTCACCATTAAAAAGGTAATTTATCTGCAAGTAACATAGGCTATATGTCTTAATTTACGTGGACGAAGTCGCGGGCAATATGTTAATAAAGGTGTACTTGTCGCCTAGGGGTAGGGAGGCAAGGGAGAGCAGTCCAATCTCACATGGTAACCGAATTACAGCCTTTCTAGACTATTTTAAGTTCCGCTTCTTGACGGCATTGAAATGATGTCATGGACAACTTAAAAATAATACCTGACATTAGCGTAGTATCGATTTACACGTCGATAATTTAGAATCGTGACGTCATCGCGATCTTAAAATAACGTTTCACTAGACTAGATGAAAAATACATGGAGAATACATCGCTGCACGTCAAGGGCGATTGTTGAAAAGCCCTTGTTATGACCTGGCATTGTATCTCTGGTGGCTCGTTTTAATTATAGACATCAAACAGTGGTAGAGCCCGCTTTAACAACTTCGCCTGATGAGTCGGCTCTCCCGGTGTAATACCACGACCACACAGAAGACAGGCGTGAAGTAGCAATTCCGCGTTTCGTCTGATGAGTGTGGTGCCGGAGACCCAACTTTAGTCCCTTTTTCTTCCCACCCTTTTTCTTATAAGAAAAGGATGAGAAGGGAACGTGGATTTGACGGTGGAAGGGACGCATAGGAAGGGGAAATAACCTCTTTATGTGCGTCCCCTCCGTCGATTATTGGTAGGCAATAGAGGCAATTTTGCACGGTTCGCAAGCATAAATTTCAATGAACTTACAGTGAGTACAGTCCGGCAATAGGGGTACGCGTTCCACGCCTCTTCGTGCACCTCGAGAGAGCCTTTGGGGGCCAGCAGCCGGATAAATGCGGGCACCTTCGACGCTAAGTGGTAAATCTTATATGTATATTGACCCGATGAGTATTTCCCACCTGGAAATAAATACACTTATTAAAGAAAATTTGAGATGAAACGAACTGTTAATTAACAATACAATTTGATTAATACCTTTTTGGTTTGATAAAAGCCACGACTTTCAATATTTTATAGTATAGTGAGCATAACAATGTCCGTGCTTAGATAATACAACGAACCATTCTTTTTTCGAAACCAAACAGATCGCGTTTAAGTCATGCCGAGTCTATTCTAAATCGAACCTAGGAACTTTCTTGCGACGTTAAAATATTCCGCTTGTCGTTTTAATTGAATTTTCCTGAGTACATTTACTATTTAATTTACAAGTTACATAATGCAGTATGAAATTCCTAAATGGTACGCATAACTACCAACTGAATAACACAGATTTCGACTGAGCGAGCTCTACTAATTGGAATTTGCCGAAACGGAGCGGAGGTTTTGAATATGAATAAGGGTCCGTATACACAAAAAAATCATCCATTTGAACCATCCATCAAAGAGTTATATCTCTTAAGTGTTTAAATTAAATTCTAACATGTAATTGAGGCTAAGGACTACAAATTGTCATGAAGACGACAAAAGGAATTCTATTTTCTTCAATACAGATATTAGACAAGTCAAAAATATAATAATCTTATATCGTATAATGTACTGTATCTATACTATACTATTATAATAAAGCGTAAACACACTTCTTTGTTGCCTAAGATGTCAGCAATTACAGCATATTTTTGACTAATTCTTTTTTTAATAAAAAGCCCCACACTTAAGTTACGCTTTAGACTATATATTTTCACGAAATTGAACTTAGGGCGTAAATATTTGGAATAAGAATCCTAATGTGGGAGAGACCATAAGTTGCTACCAAGAAGAAGAAAGCAAGATTGCCAAGGTTTGTCATGTCATGTCATTTTGACGTTTGCTATTTATAATTTGACAAAAGTAAACAATAAAATAAAATTTTCATATTTTCATGCGGATGAAGCCGCACGGGAACAGCTAGTTTACATATATATAAGACCTACATTTTTCTCGTATCTAGTGGGAATACATCTTTATGCTGAAAGTACATATAAAAGCGTAATAAAGTTCATGGTTGCTAACTGAAACAGAGACACGAACCAATTAGGCCGTGTTTGTTTCTTAGACATGAGAGAAAAAAATCACACCGTATGATATATTTACTGGAGTTTTCGTTCTTAATACATATCTATCAAATTATTTAAACTGAGACGATGTATTTCAAAATTATTCTTTATAGTGAGAAGTCACAATTATGTCGATGGAGCACTTACGTAAACAATCTCACATCTGAGTAAACGAGCTTGTGACGTCACAATATCATACTCGTTCAAGTTATAGCGTACAGTAACAAATTATTTTGAATCAATTTACAAAAGCGAATAAACAGTATAGATGTTGAATTTTTTTATCCAATATTTAGTTATTTACTAAACGGAAGGTATTACTCAAAAGACTTCCAAAAAATTGACAAGTTAATCCATCATACTGATATGATAGATGCAAAAAATTAGACAGATGGATGGACAGATGTTTGTAGCCTAAACAGCTTGACGAATCTCGATGAAATTTTGCATAGATGTAGAACTTAGTGTAGATCACATACTTTTATTTTCTAATTCCACGCGAAAGGAGTCGCGAGCAAAACCTAGTTTTTTAAATATGATTAACTGTGAAATATATTATATAACACAAATATATTACGTGTTGGAAAAAATGCAATAACTCCAAAAAATAATAATTGGTTTTAGTTTGGTTTTGCGGAATGTTAATATACGTCATTACTGGCGTTCCATAAGCCGTGACAGAATCGAAGTGTCGAGGCCCTGAAGTAAGGTCGAGATTGAGTGTTGTCAAGGGCAGACATTGTGAAAACTTGAGAAAACCTACATAAACATTTTCTTTCAAATAACTTGTTACAATTTTAAAACCAAACCATATTCCACTACATATAAGAAAGTCCTATTATCACGTCTGTCTAAAATCCTAGCTTGCGATTTTAAAGTGTTCAATAAATATGTTGTTCAATTCAAGTTAGAATTATTTTTTTCAGGTTCGTTACCATTTGATGCCTTAATGTTTTAAAGCTATCTTAGAAATCTCAAAAATACTAAATATCTTAGTGACGCAAACATAAGCCTTCGTTCACTCGGTGCATTTTTTACGCTGTGTTGGCGATTTTTTAACGCTCTCACTCATGCAAACATTTTAAAATAATTCTTATTTTGTATGAATAGCGTTCAAAATGAAACATTTAGAGATAAAAAACCGTAGCGATTTAAAAGCGATAACGTATGAACACTTATCAATACATTCATTCAATTTTAACGCGCGTTATAAAAGCGCTTCAAACTAGAAGTATTATAAAACTTACCGAGCAAAGGGAAGTCTTTGAAGGGTTCATTTTTAATGACCTCAATACCTTCGCCGCCGCCTGTTTCATTTTTGGACACCTCCGCCACGCAATACAATTGTGCCACTTGGTACTGTCAACAAAAAAAATGTACAGAATTAATAAATCGAAAAGAGTAACTCATCTTGTACTATAAAAGGTGTATTTTTTTTTACAGAACTCCAAATAATTAACATCGTTATTTACCAATTACGGTAGCACTGTGAAGGCATTAGCTAGTTTAGGGCGAAAAATAAAACTTTACACTTTAACTCGATCTCGAAACTTAACTTCCGACCTGACTTATGCAGGTCTAGGCAGATTTGAACTCGGACACTTTGTATAGTAATTGTGCTCTTATATTGTGCCGATTAATGCGCCAATTAAATTGTTAAAATGATTATAACAGATAAGTAACAACAAACGTTAGAAGTGAAAAACAAACATTAAAAAATATGTTTTAATTGAATGTTAAAAAATCTTAAACATGAACAATAACTGGTTCATAATTTATTCAACCTTCTTTTTTATTTAATTCTATCTGACCTCCTTAAACGTGGGATTAAATATTTAAATATTCATATAAACAATAGAAAAAAATCTTTACAATATGAGTTATCATAAGCCTTGTATATTTCTATTGAGAACAGAAACAAAAACTTTAAGTATTAGAAATCACACTTTCATACTAATATAATAAATGCGAAAATATAGATGAATGGATGTTTAATAGAGTTTGTAGCCTAGACTACTGAACGGATCTTCATGAAATTTGGTATTGATGTAGAGGATAGTCTGGAAGAACACATAGTCTATTTAATTTTGCATTTTTTTATTCCACGCGGACGGAGTCGCGGGCAAAAGCTAGTATCTAATCATTTAAGGGTACACACATCAGACTACTACGAAAATAAAATGTGAAGTGTTGTGTTATAATTGAAAAAAGAAAAAAATTTAGTAACATTTCTTATAGTTGGGGAATTACAAGTGTTAAAATTCGTAAAAGACCTGATATCTTCATAGTTTTAACGCAATTATGAGAAAAACAAAGTTTTATACTGATAAATATTTACAAAAACAACACAAAATAAACAATATACATAAACATACTATCAATTTACAGGATCATTTTACACATAGCTAATTGACTGTGAATACTTCGATAAAAAAAACAACTTGCGAATTAAAATATTTCGGTTTTGCTGTTCTTGATATGATTATCTATACTTCAATACTAATATAATAAAGCGTAAACCTACACTATTTTGTGGCGTAAGATGTCAGCAATCACAGCATATTTTTGTATAATTCTTTCTTTAATAAAAAGCCCTCCAATTACATCACGCTTTTGGCAATATATTTTCACACTATTAAACTTAGGGAGTAAATAAATTGGATAAAATCCCTAATGCGGGAAAGAGACCATTAGTTGCTGCCAACATCAAGGAAGCAAGATTGCCAAGGTATGTCATGTCATGTTATGTCATGTCATTTTGACATTTGCTATTGATAACTTGACAAATGTAAACAATAAAATAAAACTTTCATAACTTCATGTGGATGAGGCCGCACGGGAACAGCTAGTGTTAATACAAAAATAAGTTTATTTCTCAGAGAGACCGGAATATGTGATTAGTTCATTCTTATATTTTTTTAATGTTAAGAGGAAAGTTAAATACTAGTTCATAAGATTAAAGACTGAGTATCCATTCTCAGAAAACTTGTACCATACATGTATGATATAGTTATCTCTTTCTTTTCAAAGGGAATGAGAAAGATGGTGTTGTATACAAGTGTTTCGTCAATGAAAATGGGTGAAAAAGACGTGAAGGATACTATTAAAAGAAATCTAGCATACATACATATGTACAGTGATGAATGTTTTAAAATAATCTTATTATTTAGTTGTTGGAAATTAAAATGCATTTTTCCAGTAATAAAATTCACTATCGATATCAACTGCAACGCACGATTTGTTTAAATACCAACCAATGTTACATTGTACATAGTTTTATTACTGTAGAACCTCGATAGCATAAAAACCTCTATAACTTCAAAAAATAATATGTTCCCTTTCCATCAGAGTCCAAAACCTCTATATCATAGACCCTTGATAACTTAAAACTTCGATAACTTAAAATATTTTGTGTTCCCTTTGACTTTAACTTATCGAGGTCCTACCATATATATTTATTATGGATAAAAGTTAAAAATTTGGTCAAACCGTACATGCTATACGAGGTCTAAACTGAAGTACTAGGTAAAAAAAAATATTGCATATTAAACTAAAATATTCCCAACTTTATCAAAGCAGTTTTAATCTTTTTGAAATGTTTAATAGCCCGTAATATGAGAAATAATACACAAATTTTAATATCTTCCTTATATTCGTGATAATCAACAATTTGTTTAATTATTTATCAAGGAAACATCTATATAAGAACAAAATTAGCATATAAAAACAAATAACTCAATGTCATTGAAGAATTTTAAATCATTTAACGTTTTCAAACTAAACTATTTTTTAACACAATTCAATTATGACAATGGAATTCTTACGGACTTTACATTCATCTTAGATTATTAATTATAATAATGTCTATATTATGAAATCAATGGAAAAGACATTCAGTATCTTTTATAGTTATAACAAGTCAATAATAAATACAAAACCAAAAAAAAATATACTAGCGATTAACCCCAAATTTGTCTAAGTGGCAAAGATTATATGTCTTATCTTTTCTGGTTTATGACCCTACTAGCTTTTGCTCGCGATTCCGTCGGCGTAGAATAAAAAAAAAACAAAGTAACCTATGTGATCTTCCAGACTATCCTCTGCATCTATGCCAAATTTCATCGAAATCCGTTGAACCATTTAGGCTACAAACTCTAACAAGCATCCTTCCATCCATCTATCCATCTACCCATCCATTCATCCATCTAAACGCAATTTTTCGCATTTCGCAATTATAATATTAGTATGAAGTATGATTTCATTTGTAGAAACAATCAGATCAATTCTCTCTACAATATTACTAACTTTCGCCCTTGACCCATGTAAAATTAAAAAACAAAAATATGTAACTTTTATGTACATCCAGACTTTGCTCTATATCTTTAACAAATTTCATTGAGATCCATTCATCTGTTTAAACTAGAAACTGTAAGAAATATCAATTGATCCATGTAAACTTTCACATTTATAATATTACTAAGACTAAGAAGTAGGATAGAATAGAAGTACTGCTCTTTGTAATCTCTTTAATTTCAAATATTGCACGTTTTTTAGTCTGTGATATCATTCAAATTATATTCTAGTCAATTAACTTATGCTAATTTAGTCATTATAAACTAATTTTTTAACAATCACAATTATAAAGAATGTGAATTGTCTATATCCAGTTAGAATTGGAAAACAATCAAGTTTGAAAGATTTTTGCCATTACTCAATAGTCTATGACCTTGAACTTCTAGGCTCAAGGGCACCACAGATGATCAACCTTTGGCACATTCTATTCTAATAAGTTTTTTAAATTTTATACATAAGTTGGCACAATATACAATGACTTTATTTTCTAACCCATTATGCCATTTTGACATCGCTG
This sequence comes from Papilio polytes, assembly GCF_000836215.1. Lineage (NCBI taxonomy): Eukaryota > Metazoa > Arthropoda > Insecta > Lepidoptera > Papilionidae > Papilio > Papilio polytes. The sequence continues at coordinate 4,339,578 of NW_013524935.1, forward strand.
AATTTAAAAAAAATGTTGCATATAATTTGCCTTTCTATGTCAAGAAATCGGCCCATCTGAGATTACACAAAACAAACCCGGCTTGTGGTCAGGCAGACAAAAAAAATTAAATGGGATTTTCAGCACACAAATACATCACCTTCCCGAAATCAGAAATTTTTCTTTTGACATTACAAACATTTTATTATGTATATAAAGGTTTATATGGATGTATGTTGGTTACTATGTATCCACTATTTAATGGATTTCTCAGAAATTTGGCATAGTAGTCTGACAGAAGGCTAATTAATTTTATTTTTAATTCCTCACAGATTAATGCACGGGAAATAACTAGTGATCCATATTTATTGGTACAGAATTTAACAGAAACAACCTTGAATATGGAAATAGGTCATATTATGTAAGACAAAATAAAGTGAACAAGCTAGAAGCACACTATCCTAGCACTAGTTCTAGAAAAACCTACCTGAATATGGAAACAATAAAAAGTAGGTCAACAGTTCCTTGTTTAGAAATAGAACAATAAGGTATTCCATATTTATCTCTATAACATCCTATATATATACAATTCCTGACACACTGACCAACTTTCTGCATTCTTATATAATTTCCATATTTTGTTTTTAAATTTACTATTAAAATATCACTATTTCTCTCCCATGTTACTAAAGCTGACATTTATGGAATACCAGCTGTTGTCACAAATACTTGCAATAGTTTGTTCTTTTTAACAAAATATATTACACCAATTTTAGACATTTTTTAATTACTAGGTCATCTTTTATGTGGATAAGCCTCAAATATATACGGTTATGTATGTTATCATCGTAAGGACATCATCATCACCATCTCACTACACATCCCCAACGAGGAGCGCAGAGCCTAAGTAAGGTAAGTTGATGGAGTTATGTATGTACCATATGTTGAATTCTCTTGATTTTTTTTATTGATTTAATGGTTTAATTGTTTTCAACTTTTACTTAAAGATATAAGATTAACATTCAGTTTAGTTTTTTACACAAGGTAAAATAATTTCTAGTTCAATTTCAAGTTAAAGATAAGATAACATAAACACAATTCATTACTATCATGCAGATAATTTTTAAGCAAATCTATAACTAATTCTTATGGCATATATGAACTTATAAGATTAAAACCTTACATCATTTGTAAAAAAACTTTAAATTGCAAATTTTTATCTACATTGAAGCAAAAAAGGCTCATAAGGAGAAGAATATACTTGAAATAGGAATTAAAAAGTTTAAAAATTTAGTTACTTCTATTTTGGTTACTACTTGTTACAAAGGACAGTTGTTAATAATTATCATTAAGTAATTTAAAGTTTTTAAAAATCGCAATTATAACTTTTAACTTATAAAAATGTAACAAAAACTCACCTCTTCAACTGTTAAAGGAAGTGTAACTCGACTGTAAAAGAAATAATTTAATTTTAATATTATCCATAATAGACTTATGAGATTTAACGTTGTAACAAAGTTCTAACATCTACTCTTGACCTAAACTACTGTCATTGTCAGATCTTTTAACATTTACAGGTTTTCAATGAAACTGTTGTAATTACAAAGAAATAATCATGTTTTAAAGTCACAAATTACAACAAAGGATAGTCGTAACCTGGACCAAATGAAAATTTTGGTGACGACAAAAAAATCGATTCTTATTCTGAATAGGACACAAAATAACCTGTACTTACTATTCTTTAATAAGCATATTGTATATTTATATTTTTTCACTTAAATGCACATTAGGTTTTTCACTACAACGGTATAAGGTTCTTATCACAATACAACACTTGAGCAATGCCCCGATTACCCGAATATTATAATTTTAAAATCTTTAATCAACCAATGACGGAAAATGACAAGGCGCATGCTTCACTTCATGATGCAACGGATATTACGTCAACAGTTACTGACGCGTTCAAGATAGGAAAACGATTCACAAAAATTAATATAGTGAGAAACACTACTTAAACAATTTTTTGCGTATTGTTTTATATATTTAAACATTTAAGGTGCGGGCAGACCTAATTAAAATACTAATTTTGCAATTCTAATAAAGTTTAAATTTTTTTCTGGTTAGTGCACTAAAATATTTCCGTGTAAATAGTCAAAACAAAAGAACATGTCTAGAATAGTATAAAAATAACATCTTGTTTTTATACACCGTTGTATTGATATTAGTTTATAT
>NW_013524935.1:4344201-4359053 GCF_000836215.1 Papilio polytes
TGAGAATAAATAACAATCTTTATTTATTTAATCATTTTTGTGTGCTGGCTAAACCAAATTCCTATCAAAAACTAATGTTTTATCTGCACATTACTTCCTCAGAATAATTTATCTGTATTCTGTCTGACATTTTTGGCAACTGTCAACTTAACTGTCAAATAGGAATTAGCTGTTTTGCCATGAATAATTAAATATGAATTATTTTATTTCTATAATTCCAATGCATTAATAAATCGATATGATTTAATGAATTTCTTTTGACCCATTGCAATTTGCGTGCCTCCTAATTTCTTTATTAGCTAACTTATTTCGTTACAACTAATCATATACTTTGCCCTTGCTCGTAATAATGAGCGTAGTTGGAAAGAAGTGCGAATCAATATCGCTTACTGAAACAAACAGAGACGATTTAATTCCGAGTGAAATAACTCCCGACGACGTGTTACGGCTGAATAAAATAACAGATACATATTTGTGCAGTCCTGAGGCAAATATATATGATATAGATTTTACCCGGTTTAAGATTCGTGATTTGGAAACTGGTACAGTGTTATTTGAGATTGCGAAGCCTCCTACGGATTTCGGTGTTGATAATGAAGGAGCTGAAGACGCTTCAGAGGACGCTCTTGATCCCAATGCTGGAAGATTTGTGAGATATCAATTTACACCACAATTCCTAAAATTAAAAACTGTTGGTGCAACGTAAGTTTTCTACGAGTAATATAATTTTAAAAAGTACCAGAATAGTGATATATCTATGGAGAGATCAAGAATTTCTTTGCTTTTAATTTACTAAGTAAATTAATTACAATTGTATATTTCAGAGTTGAATTCACAGTAGGCGCTCGTCCAGTAAATCATTTCAGAATGATTGAAAAACATTTCTTCCGTGATACATTGCTGAAGACGTTTGACTTTGAATTTGGCTTCTGCATTCCATTTTCCAGAAACACCTGTGAGCATATTTATGAATTTCCAACACTGCCACCTGATCTAGGTAAGGTAGAATGGAGTGTTGTTTAATTTATTTATATTTACCAGCTTTAGCTCTCACCTCTGTCCATATGGTATTAAAAAATTGAGTAGCCTATGTGTTCTTTCAGACTATGCTATATATCTGTGCCAAATTTCATCCAGATCTGTTCAGCTGTTTTGGCTACAAACTCTAACAAACATCCGTCCAAACATTTGCATTTATAAAATTAGCAAGATTAAAAAAACCATGTATAGGTACTGGCTAGCATTTGATTAGAAAACTTTTTTTTTCAGTTGATGAAATGATTGCTGCACCATTTGAAACTTGCTCAGACAGTTTCTATTTCGTCGACAATCATCTGGTGATGCATAATAAAGCAGATTATGCATACAATGGAGGAATTAACAAGTAAATGTGATATTCAGTTTATTGACTATTGGCACAGTTTTATTGTACACAAAATTTTATGCAAATTCAAACACAAAACTGTACGGAATTTAGTTTACCTAAATGGGTAGAACTTTTATTTAGAAGTAATTTTTGTGTAACAAATATTTTGTTTAATACATATAGGCCTTTTTCATTATTTTGGTAGCTTAAGGAGAGCTCTGTGTTATATAGTGCCCTCCACCACATTGCTACACTAAGGGCCTGTCCCACCAAATTGTAACTTGTCTGGTAACAATCCAATGTGTAAAATGTGTGATGGAAATATCAGTTTTTGTTCCCTTATCTGACAGTAACGTCATTTTTAAGCTATCTAAGCCTCTATCAGCCAGTGATTGGACACCCCAAAGTGTCAGTCCTAACAAATTGTAAATTGTCTGATAACAATTAAACATCTAAAAATATGTGATCGAAATATCGGATTGTTACCTTATCTGTCAGTTACATCATTTTTAAGATATCTGAGCCTCTATCAGCCAGTTGTGGGACAGGACCTAATTATTGTATTTTGTGAATCAACTCTCGATCTTCCGATATATTTGAAAACCTAAATTTAAAATATTAAAAACATTCCATATTTGTGATTTGTGATACATTCCAATTTATAATATTTTAACTTAAGTAATAAATGTCCACTCAAGCACTAATGACTTAATGTGTTCAATTTTTACACGAGTGCTATTTTACACTATCTTTTAATAAAAAGCACAATGTTGAGAGAAAGTTAAATGTAATTGTCATAATAATGAAAAGTTGATTGATTAATTCTTATCATATTTCTGTGATTCAGTTACATGTCTTTAGAGAAATGTGACTCTTTCAAACATATTGTAATTTTTTTTTTATTTAAATGGCAATTATTAACTGCTGTTATCCCATTGATTGTAAGAACTGTGGGTAATAGACTTTTGTAATATTCTTAAACTACCCACAATATTTTTTTCCTTTATTGATGTTATTTGCAAGTGTGTGCATTTTTTTTTAATAATGTAAAACTGAAAAATTCAATTCAAATGTTCCACATTTTATTTTGTTTGAATGGAATTATTATATGTTTATAGTTTAGTTAAGGCGGGAAATTTTGTTTTTAAGTTTTTAAAATATTGGAAATGATCTCATGACAAATATGAGTCTTATACTCTTTCATTAAATGAAATTTAATCTTATTCCTTTTTAGACATTTAGTTTTTTATTATATTTACTTAATTTAACCCTTAATATGATAGTGTCCAGTGTGATAAACATGTAATAAAAAAATCTAATGAACTAAGAGAATTATGTGACATTTTTATTTTTGTGTGTTGGTAACATGTAATATTTTTTGCTATATAAACTTCGTCAAATTAAGGGGTGCAAGAAAAACATTCAAACATTCCTAAAAATTCTGTCATTTTTTTTCTATGGCAACACATGAAATAGACTAAGGTATTTAACGCTCGGACAGATTAATCGAATTTAGTAATATTTCATAGTAAATTCTAGATGTTATTTTAAAGTAACTTAAAATCGTTGATGGACAAATACTATGCAAAATTTTTCAATTAGCATGAAGAAGTAATAATGTTTGATTTTTTTTTTTAATTAATAGTATTTTGCTGCCTAAATTACATGTTTACAATCATTATATTATTATCGATATATTTTTATTCTCATTTAATATGAAATGAATGATTTATGGTCACGAAAAATCTAGTCTAATAATTCTGAATCCTATCGAATTTTAAAGAAAGTTATAAAACAATTACCTAACAGAGATGGTATCTCAGATTATGTATTTCATTGTCTAGACATTGTATGGAGTTGTTTAAATTTATTTTAGTTGGATAAATACGATTGTAATTTTGAATGTAATAGGCGATATGCATATGACACCAAATTGTACCAAACTTTTTAAGTATACTTTATTACTTTAAAAACATTCGTGCAAAGATTTTTTTTTAATATAATGTGATTTAGTGGCAAAATTTAATCATTAAAAAGTGTCTTTTTTCAAATTCCCTCTCAATATACCAAAAAGGGCGGCAGATTTTAAATGAATCTTAGTATAAATTTGAAATGTCAAAAATCTCATATATGCCGTCCAACTTGTTTCTCTAACAAGTTTTTCCTCTTTAGAAAGGGTTTCTTAAATTGGACCCAAAGGCTATTAGCCAAATATGGCTAACTTCTATGCCTTACTTTGTGTTTAAACCTTACTTGTAAAGTTACTGACCTCTATGCGCAGTTCACACTTGGCCAGTATTGCAAACAAAGCACGGATTTTATTGCCTCACTAGCGCAGGTTATTGTTCACATAATACTAGTCCAGTTACTGAGCGTTACTGTCTAACTGTACTGGCTAAGTGTGAACCACGCACTATCGATATGATTTTCGTCATATTAGCGCCAAAGATCTTGGAAACTAGATATAGTTTTATCTGAAATAATTTCAAGCAAAGCTATGATTTCCAAATAGTTGTTCGTATGTTTATAGAGGTCAGTTAATAAACTGTATAAATAAATTGATGAAATAATTTATTTTTGTCTTTAGTACAGCCAAATACAACAATGGTGTGTTATTTTTATGTGCCGTGTTATGATTTATTATTGTAACTAGTGTTAGTGCAAACATTGAATGTAGCATCCCACCCAGTAGTGTTAGTTAACAATGCTTAATAAATAAATTATTGTTTATTTGAATTATTATTTACTAACGTCCGCCTCCGAGTATGGTCTGCTTGAATTTTAAAAAAATGTGTTCTAGACTATCCTCTAAATCTATGCCAAATTTTATCAGGATTCATTCAGTAGTTTAGGCTACACTCTCTAACATCCATCCATCTTGATATAACTTTGGCATTTATAGTATTAGTAAGAAGTAAGATTGATGTACCTAAATCAATCTATTATGTACTTTGGAGATTATTGCAGAAAACGCATTTATTTAAACATATACGTGATTATTTTTTAAATAAAAAAAATGAATTTTTTTATTGAATTATTTATTCCACATAATACAAGTATAATAAATGTAGATATGATATTTGTAATTATCCCATACGATAGTAATTATTCTTCTAACGGCCGCATACTGAAACGAATACACTTAACTGCGTAAGCGTCGCTTACAATGACAGATGTCATAATTTTTATGGAATCTAGAGTTTAAGCGTAGCCTTATCATTTAAAACACCGCTGTCGTATCGGTATTCGGCTGTAAATCAATAACAATTCAGGACAGTTTAATGCGTTTACAGTTGGTAAGTAGCGTTCTGATTGGCCGTCAAGTAACGGGCAGAGTAAACGCTAAACCAATGAGTGTCACTTGCCGTCGCAACTGTCCGACTGTACTGGCTAAGTGTGAACCGGCCATAAATTAGTTGAAAAGCAAATAATAATTTTAGTTGAGTTCGATAATTATTTAAACCGAATATCGATAGTTCAAAATTATTTGCTATGTGTGTTTGTTTTGTCACTACGATACCTGTCTATTAAGTACGGCATTTGCCTTCACACAAATTGAATTCGATATTTCATATGCGACATTTATCAAACTAATCTTATTTAGACAAACTATAGCTTACCACATAAACATATGTATATTTCTATTTTCTTATAGATTTATTGTTTAGGAAGGTATAATTATTTGAGAAGAAAATTACTTGGTACAAAATTGTTGGATTTTAAATAAACCCTTATGCAGTTATCAAAAGTTTATTTGTAGGTATAAAATTTTCATATTTTACATCCTGATTTGTTTCTTCAGGAAAAATTTATAATTTAAGCAATTATGGTTTAAGAAAGTGTTTATATAAGCGATTGGTATTGCAGCGCATTGCTTCTTAAAATATATATCGTCTATAGAAATGGCATTTGATGTACAAACATCGGAATATTGGAATTTTCTCTTTGGTTGTGCTTTGTTATAAATATGGAATTCGTACTGCCACTTTGAAGCACTCACCGCGGTGCCAACAAGCTGAGCGGCTAAATACATCATTTTTGCATTAGAATCAATTTTTAAATGAATAAAAAAATTATATGTGCCCATTAAAACTAAATGGAATATTTTTTTATAATCTGTGGTATTCACTATTGACATTTCTGTATCAACTTGCGCTTGACGATGTTCAGGATGACAGTCTGCGAAGTGGCTGTCCAGTTGCTTAAATTTACCTACAACAAACTTTTTTATTACATACTAGCTGTTGCTCGCGACATCGCCCGAATTAAATTAAAAAAAAAATGGCCTATGTCACTCACAGATGATTTACCTTTCTATCGGTAAACTAATTTTGAAAATTGGCCCAGTAGTTTTTAAGTTATTTCAATACATACAAAAATAAAAATCTGCCCTCTTTATAATATTAGTATAGACTATAGATAAATGCGCCCATTACATTAAATCGGCAGACCAGGGCATGCACAGAAAAAGGATATTTCCCTTATCCTTAACCAGCTAAAATTAATCTTATAATATAATAAATGCGAAAGTTTGGATGTTTGTTAGAAATTATAGCCTAAACTACTGATCGGATCCTGATGAAATTTGGCATAGATGTAGAGAATATTCTGGAAGAATACATAGGCTACTTTTGTTTTTTTTTATTCCATGCGAAAGTAGTCGCGGGCGAAAGCTAGTAACAAATAAAATAAAACGTTACCTCTCCAAGAGCACCTTCCGAATAAAGCCAGAAGTGGGCAAGCCATTTCATTAAATGGGCATTCTTTTAAATGGCTTCCCATAGCGTTGGAAGTGAAATGTAAACTGCATCCATCTTGATGATTCGGACATTTAAGTCTATTAAGTTGACCATACGTTTGATTTACCTTAAAATAAATCGATAATTTTAATTAAAAACAAGCTGTCGCCCGCAAAATTCGTTAGCGCAAATTCAGACCACCCGTTACGCCATTTTGACAGCGCGGAATTAAACAAAAATAGCCTATAATATGCCGCTCCATGGAAGTACCCTCTAGTGAAAGTCCTGTCGAAATCGGCCCAGCCGTTTCGGAGATTACTCGGATAAACGCGGCTTGCGGACAGACAGACAAACAATTTTTAAATACGATTTTCGTTATCAACAACACAAATACATCATCTTCCCGAAGTCTGGATATTTTCTTCAAACAGGCACTCTAATTCTGACATATGCATAAGTATAGACTAGCTGTGTGCAGCTACAACTGAAGAAAACTCTATGTTATTGCTAAACGCGTATTGAGTGACAGCCCAAGCCGAGGTCCCCTCTCAGGACTCCATGGAGCGTCCACCGAAGCGATCTAAGAGCTCGACGGCCTCCCAATCCGGTAATAATAACGAAGTAGCAGCTCGTGCCGAGGCTCCTGAGGAAGCCCTAGAGCTTAGTTACTCATAAACGAGGTTTAGGCTAAGCGTCATCTGCGCTGGGCCACCTCAAGCCCCGTGAATCTGTAAATGCCTCTTCAATGCAAACAGTGGCCATTCAGTCACAAAAAAAATCACAAAAAAAATATATGTAATAACATAGATTTTTTTTGTGAATGTAAACAATAGTTTACATTTTGTAAAACTTTTAATTGCAATAAAAAAAAATGCACGAATGACAAAATCCTTTGCCATTAGATAAGAATTTCTTTGGCAATCTTTCTTTGCAGATATTGGCTTGTAGTTTTTGTTCCTTTCCCACGATTGGATGAGCTTGCGACCAATTTATTGACCCACTAAATTAAATAGCATTTTATATAACCATTTAAAAAACACGCGTGCCGCAAGTGTAGGGCTTTAAAAATAAATAAAAAAATTGTTGTAATTGCTGACATAACTGTGTGTTTACGCTTTATTAATTTATTTATTTATTGCAATTAAATTATACAAACATCTATACAAAGTAACAATAATAAGTACCCCTTTGGGCGTGTAATATAATGAGTACAAATGCAGCGAAACAAACTTTGGGAACAACAAGATAATGCACCTAAAACCATACCATATTTGCAACTAAACACTTTATAACACAAAAACAACAGAACGAAACAAAATACTATATTAGTACAGAAGTATAGATAGATGTTATTTCTATAATCAATAAGTAAATGAAAAATATCTTACCATTGGTTTATGTTCCTTAACAGTCATTTTTTTGGTAGCATTCATTAAATTGTCCATGTACATTTCAAGGGTTCTGTTTCTCACCGTGGTTATTGTTCTACGGCAGTTCGACACTCCGCAAATACCGCTGTTTATTTTACAATCCTTACAAGAACTGTGTCCACCAACACATTGATATATGTCCAATCCAAATTGATTACCGCACCCCGGACAATTGAGTTCGGAGCCCAGTCCACTAGCATTTTGTACTCTAAAATAAGAATTAGTATAGTCATATTTTAAACATTATTTTCATCATCATCTCCCCAGACTTAGCTTACTCCCGTAGGGTCAGCGCGCCGGCTTTTCGTCCTCCAAAGCACTCTATCATCCGTCATCTCAGTCATCACTCACTTCTTCATCATGTCACCTTTCACGCAATCCATCCATTTCTTTCTAGGTCTACCTCTACCGATGTACCTCCACATTCATAACTAACGTCCATCATGTTACATACGATTCATCCCTTCTCATAACATGCCACTATAAACTTATTTTACTACATTATTCCAGAATTCTGGTTGAATCCAGTTGTGTACAACTAAGTAAACTTAAATTAGAGCTCATACTGTGCATTCCAGTATGGGTTTTGCTGAACTGGAATAATGTAAACAGGGTATAATTTTTATTTTTTTACCTGGTTACTTTATTTGTTTGATTTAAAGTCATTGGTGGGGCCGAAGGTATCACCCTAAAATCAAATAAAAAGATATGACATTCAATGATTATATCTTATTTTTTACTTTAAATTAATAATTTTAAAAAAATATTAGGCTGCTTATGTGTTCTACCAGACCATGTTCTACATCTGTGCCAAATCTCATTTAGATCCGTGCAATTTAGGCACAAACTTGCATGAACATCCATCCAAACTTTTGCATTTATAAAACTAGTAAGGAAATAAGATACCAACCTTTGTGGTTCATTTACAGATGGTGCAATTGGTACATTTGGTGTAAGGACATTGTTTTGAGCAACATTATATCTCTGATATGAGGAACTTATCGAGGTCACAGTAGGTTGCTGTTCTCTTGTAGTTGTAGCTTTTAGATTCGGATATAAATTATTTTGACCATCTCTAGATGTTCCAGGAGCTGTTCTTCCACTACAAAGAGTAATGTAATTTTTTAAAAGTTACAAAAAATTATTAGTACAATTTCTTGTTACAATTTTTCTTATGGAGGGTTCACACAGAATGATTCTTCAATCTATCAATATACTCTATGTTTCCTATTTCCCTGTACACATCCATTACATTCAATTTATCTTTAATTCTATACATGATCCAATAAAACTATATATAATTTAAAGTTTTTAATATTTGTACTAAAAATATAAAGAGGAACGATTTGTATATTTGCATGAATGAAAACAACTCAAAAACTACTGTAATGAATTCAAAATTTCCTAATATTATAAAAAGTGGAAAGATTTATATGTTTGTATGTATCAAAATAGCTCAAAAACTACTGTGATGCTTTCAAAAGTTCTTAATATTATAAAGAGGAAAGATTTGTATGTTTGTATGTATCAAAATAACTCAAAAACTACTGTAACGATTTCAAAATTTCATGCATCATTAAAATTCGCAAGCAACAGCTGGTATAAAATATATTTTTAGTACCCTATGTGTTCTTTCAGGCTATGTTCTATATAAATACCGAATTTCAGTAAGATCTGTTAAGTCATTCTGAAGGTATATATTAACAAACATCCATACAATCATAATAATATACATCATAAAAAGTAAGATTACCTTGTTGAAGCTAATTGTTCTTTTCTCAAAGTCTCCGCTTGTGTTTTCAACATCTCCTGGCATTTTTGCTCATATAATTGCCTTTGCTTTTCTAAAGACTTTTGCAAAGCAGCCTGGATATTAGCATCCCTAAAAGAAATAAAAAATGTTCAGTTAATGATTGCATATTATATAATAAATGATTTTTAAAAAGATATGACCATAATATCATTATTTATGCATCTTAAATGAATAGAAACTGACAAATTAATAGATACACATGAAACCCTAACAAATATCGATTACACAAAGAATCTGCACAAAATAAACCTTCTTATGACTAATTTGGGACAATTATTCTAATATTTCAGTAGTAACAATTTTATTAAACAATTAAAATATAATGATAACTTTATCTAACCGCTGTTAAATCGATTCGTTTCCAAGTTTATCGCAAGAAAACAACCTCATTATGTTTTGTCGAGAACAAGTTATATCAGCTTTATCCACTGAGGCATATGTTTGCTTTTGTCGCTAAAAAGTTCATTGTTTAGTTATGCTAAAATGCTAAAGAATTACCTTTTCTTTCTCTCGTTTTCCGATGATTGTTCATTACCCATTTTGTAAACGACAAGTTCTCTTCAATTTAATCTGAGTGCTTTTATTGTTCAATGTTTCTAAAAAAAATTCTATAAAATTTCTATGTTACTATTGTTATTAAAAGATGTTTAATATATATGAGTACTGATTTAACCAATTATTTAACTAGAATACGCTACGCAACCACTTATACGATCATTTCAAGAAAGTTTACATAAAATCATTAGAAATCGAAAACACCCTGCCATTGACAAAGGATTTCCTCTATGGTTCTTAAAATAGTTTAAAGGATGTGGGCATGGAAGTGTTTGTATACATATTAGAAATAAAATTTAAGAGGTACCTACAATTGATACACTACGTTGTGAAGTTGGGAATAGGCATTTTTGCGAAAAAAATCTTGGTCTTTTGATTCTAGTAGCAACCACAGATGTTTGCATAACTTTTATTATCTCTCTGATTGTTGTAATTCTGTCACTGTCATGCTTTTGTCAGATTGACTGCTTTGTGACATATTGATTAGACATGGAAGTCGGCCCTGAACCGGATTAAAAGATCAGTTCACGTCACATTAGTCTTAAGCTGTCGAACTGCGGCTCCACAACTAAAGTAGTAGCTTATGGCTCAACGTAAAATACATAAAGATCTATATTTAATGAGCCGCGTCTAGTCTGGTAACTGCGACTGGCGCAAATAATACATCTGCGTAATTACAAAAAGGTTGACATACGAGCCACTTCACTGTATAAGTCTTCAGTGAACCGGCTTGCAGATCGGCTCAATTTGTCCTTGCATAGATGTATTATTTTCGGAAGCTGCAAGTCATCAGATAGCTCGCCGCTCCACAGCTCCTATAATTAAAATACATCACGTTCATGTGTGATTTCCTAATTTGGTGTTGAGCCGCAGCTCAACGTTTCAAGAAAATGTGATCTGATGTTGAACCGGTCAACGATAAGAACTGATTTGCACACGTCTATAATTGATTAATCCTTCTGATAAAAAATTAATAGTTTTACTGAATTTATTTTCAATTCATAATAGCGTATTGTAGTCACAGGTGTTAATTTTAGTTGTTGAAAGATTAGAAAAAATGCCGCACTTTAGGATTGAAACAAATGTCCCCAAAAGCAAAATTCCTCAAGATTTTTTTACAAAAGCTGTGCCAGTTCTTGCTAAAGCGCTGGGTAAACCTGAACAGGTAAATATTATGTATTTATTTTTACAAATACATTCTATATCCCTAGTTATGATTGTAAACATTTATTGTACGAGTGTGACCGTGGCTCCCGGGAATTGCTACTACGTAACAACGTTACAAGTAACAAATGTCTCTTGGTTCAAGTTACTGCATTGCAATTTTATTAACAGAATTTAAATTTCGAATGTTTTATTTTTACACCTTTTTTTTAGTATTGCGTTGTCTCCGTAATTCCTGATGTACCAATGAGTTTTGGTGGTAGTACTGACCCATGTGCCATAGCTAACTTGATGTCTATTGGATCCCTTGGAGTTGAACAAAATAAGAAGCATGCTAAAGTTTTATTTGAACTGGTTGAGAAGGAGTTAGGTGTTCCACAAGATAGGTAATGTATTACATTAAAAGTTTGATATTTGTTAAAAATGTCACTTATTCTTATTTGTGTTATAGCTTAAATGATGAATCTTTTAGTAGGAGGATCTATATGACCTTATGATGAACTTGAGATAAGGGGTATCTGCAAATAATGGCTTATATTAATAGCCTGATTTATCTGTAGAGGATCTTTATCTTTTTTGCTTTAATAACATAAATATTGCCTTGTCATAGAATGTGATTTTCATATAACAATATTGTATATGTTAACTATGAAATATTGTCAGTCATCTTGGATTAATCAGTATTCATAAAATTTTAATATGTAAAGTATTAGAATCTATTTTAAATAAAATACTATTTTTAATAATGTTAATAATATAAAGCAATATTATATTCATTTGGATTAAATCTTGTTACAGGATGTACATCACTTTCCAAGATGAACCTACAGGCAATGTTGGCTTCAAAGGCACTACTTTCCACTCTATATTTGGATAATCTTTATCAATTAGTTTTAAGCGTAACCATGTTCCTTATTACATTGAAATTGGCCTAAATCATCATTAAAAATCATTTTACATTTGTTTATTCATCTAGTTATTATATGTGTGATAGAATCAATTATTAAAATTATCCTTATAAAAAATTGTTTTATTTATTGAATGTTCGTTGTTTACCTTATAAATGAAACCATGAAAATAGACTTCTATGGAAAATGCACTCAATGTATACATAAAACTTCTAGGGTATTTTTTAACATATTTAGGTATAGAAAGGTTTCAATCAATGGGATGTAACAGCTATTTGATACACGTAATAAAATGAAGCCAAAACTTATTAAGGACAGAGCAATCTCATTTTTATAAATACCCACCTACATATAGTGCTTGGATATATGTTTCAAAATAATTTGTTGATCTATAAAGTAATTTTATTTCAATTTAGTAGGTTCAATTTACACACATACAATTTCAAAATATAAATAAACCTATTGGTGTCATAGTTTTCGAAAATAAAAACAAACAACAAAAATCTTTTATCTATGGTTGTTGTTTGTCAAGCGCTTTGGGGTTAAGTGTCAAACTGTCATTCATTATTTTCGTTAGAAATATTGGATAATGTGATTATTTTTCTATGGTGTAATAGAGAAAAATATATCGGAGTATTAGCTAATGATACAGAAAACTATTTATTTTAGAGTATTCTGTGAGATCAGATAAACTGGAGTGATTTTTGGTTTACACTTGTGAAACAGCGTGTTATTCATTATGGATGAACACAGGAGTGTTGAAGATACACCAGCTTCTCAGAGGCTGACTAATGATGACTTTAGAAAACTCTTGATGACTCCTAGAGCAACCCCATCGGGGGGTGGAGCACACCCTGTGGGCTCTGTGCGAGAAGCTATGGCAAACGCTGGGTAGGTTCTGCTTCCGCTGATCTGGTATATTATATATCTCATGTAAACTAACTAAAATGCTATTGAAAATGTTATTGACTTTTGTCTTCTGGTTTTGTTGGTAGATATTAGTGATTCTCATCGGAGAATAACAAAATATAACCTTTCCAATACTTGCAAACAACATCTTTCTCTGTCTCTCATATGTTTGGTACCTAAATATCAGTCATCTTATGAATTATATTTTTTATTTACTTTCATTCTATGTTTACTTATTATTATTACATTTTATTTATTTGTTATTAGTGTTATGTACTATTATTTGATAATTTTTTGTTACACATTTACAAATAATGTTACAATATTTTTATTTGAATATTAATTACAAATTTCAGATCAATGCCACCTCCTACTGAGAACAAGAGTGAGTTACGTCGCAAAAAGAAATCATATTACGCAGCTTTGAAGAAGCAAGAAGACAATAAGTTAGCAGAACTTGCAGAGAAGTACAGAGACAGAGCTCGAGAAAGGAGAGACGGTCTCAATGAACTTGGACCTACTGATCCTACAAGCAACACTAGTAGTGCATATAGGTGATCATTTTCATAATTTACTTACTAATATTATAAACGCAAAAGTTTAGATTGATAGATGGATGTTTGTGACATGATGAAATTTGTCACAGATGAAGAGTATAGTCTGGAAGAACTCGTACAGCCTTACAAATAAACATGGTATGAAGGTAAACTTAGGAATAAACTGAGTATAAGCAAATATTAGTACAAATTTAGCTTCTATTCAGTTTAACTATTTCTTTATTTTTATTTTTAGACACAAGACTTATGTTTACCTTAGTTTATTTTTATGAAGCTGATAGGCTAAATCATCATCATCATCACCAGTTCACTATATGTCCCCACCGAGGGGCTCGGAGCCTACCCTAAATTAGCTTTATTATTCAACCACGCTGGCCCACTCCGGGTTGGTCGACTTCACACATATCTTTGAATTTCTTCGCCGATATGTGCAGGTTGCATCACGATGTTTTCCTTCACCGTAAGAACGTCAGGTAAATTATGTACATATGAAAATTCGAAAAATCGAAAATCACATTGTTACATGGCGGGACTCAAACCCAAGACCTGTAGATTACAAGTCAAGTGCTTAAACCACTGAGCCACCGACGCTCACGATAGGCTAAATGTTTCAGTCATATTTAATTCTAAGATAGAGTTGATGCGAAAAGCTAGTGATCCTATAAATTTTAAATGTGCTTTGAGAAAAAGCAGAAAAGCTTAGAAGCAGTCATGATTTAATAAATTGTTTAAATTGTTATGAGATATCCATTCTTGTGATGGCCGCAACTACTTTAGACTAGACCATTGATGGAGTTGAAACTATTTGGTGTCATCACCAGACTCATATATGATTAATCAATATTTAACTAGTTTTTAATTTTATATTGTTTCCAGAGCAGTAGCTCCTGATTTGAAATCAGGAATGGATGCCAAAGAAAGAAGAAGACAGATGATTCAGGTATGGCTTTAATCTTACTTCTTACTAATATTATAAATACGAGATTTTAGATGGATGGATGTTTAGAGTTTGTTTGCTAAACGGCAGAACTGATCTCAATGAAATTTATATATATATAGTTCTCTACATATATCTTTAGTCTGGAATAACACATAGATTACTGGCTTTTGTTTCTTTTTAATTCCACAGACGGAGTCGCGTGCGATAGCTAGTCTATACATATAATAACTCATATTTCGTGAACGTATTGTCATTTCTGGATGGGTGAGACCAGTTTGATAGGACTTGTGGATGCGGTAATAATAAAGTCTTAATTTCTTAGAGAATAATAAACAAACCTTTTTTATTTTAAATCATAGACAATTATTTATTAGACATATATTGTTGTCCGGTTGTCACTGAGTCTACACTGCGTCTGTTAGCTCTCGCTAAAATAATTCGAAAACTTGTATAAAAGTGATCAATCGAAGT
>NW_013524935.1:4362023-4370007 GCF_000836215.1 Papilio polytes
CAATCTTAATATCTCCGAGCTATACAACACACACGCATCAGCTAACTAGCTGCTAGTGTGTCACCCAAAATAATAATAATAATAATAATATATTTGTTAACTAAAATAAGGTTTATTTTATTGCATTGTTTAATTAATCTACTAAATGCTCGATAAAAAGTTGTAAGCATTAATAGTTTTTAAAGGTGAAAAATTTTCTACTTTTTTCAGGAATCCAAATATCTCGGTGGTGACATGGAACACACTCACTTGGTTAAAGGTCTTGATTATGCGTTATTACAAAAGGTAAGATGTCTATAATCTTACTTCTTACTAATGTTATGATGGATGGATGTTCGTTACTATATATCCAGTTAGTTCAATAGAACATGCTTTACTAATATTTTAAATGTAAAAGTTTAGATGGATGGATGTTTGTTAGAGTTTGTAGCCTAAACTGCTGAACGGATCTTGATGAAATTTGGTACAGATGTAGAGGATAGCCTGGTGAAAACATAGGCTACTAATTTTTGTTTTTGTATACAATTGTTTTAACATAGTAACTTAGGAACCAAAAATAATGATATTTTTTTAAATCATACATTTACATACTGCGGGCAATTTCTATGTTATTATAAATATATGTTGTTTTATCAGGTTAGATCAGAGATTCAAAATCGGGAACAAGAGCAAGAAGCAGAAATGGAGAGACTAGTGGAGGCACCCATTATTGAACCTGTTAAGGAGAAGAAAGAGATACCGGTGGTGAGTTTAGAATATGCGAGAGGTTGGATGTATGGACAGATTTTTTATATCATAAGGTGGCAAATGAGCAAGCGGTCACCTGAATCCGCCAAAATAGCGAAAAACCGCTGCCTATAGACTTTGTCTACCCTTAATCGACAAAGACTCACATAAATAGGATATTTCCCTTACCGATGAGGCTGTCAAATCCACTACTAAACCAGATGTGTAATATATCTCCAAATCGGCGTAACAGATAGTAATATTATAAATGCGAAAGTTTAGATGGATGGATAGATGTTTGTTAGCGTTTGTAGCCGGCTTAACGGATCTCCATGAAATTTGGCACAGGTTTAGAGCATAGTCTGAAGGAACACATAGGCTACTTTTTATTCCTGGAATAGTTACGGTTCCCGTGGGATTCATTAATTTAGTTTTTTAATGTTTACTCGATCATTCTGCAACGGTTCAACATATCTTATTGAAATTTGGCACAGATATAAAACAAAGTCTGGAGTACACATGAGATAAGCTTCATCCCCGAGAAATGTCCGGTTCCCGAGGGATACGTAGCTTTTTGTAATTTATATAATTTGTATGTTTTCTAATAGCACGCGTACGAAGTCGCGGGCAACGGCTCGTATTAAATTTAACAATGTAATTAGATCTCAATGTAATTTGACACAAATGTATAAATAGGCTATTTGGATGTTTTTTTAAAATTCCCTGCAGACGAAGCCGCAGGCAAAAGCTAGTGTCTGATATTGCAGAGGTAACTTATAAGACTCAAGTCATGAGTTATCTTAAAGATTTAATTTATTTGGATTTAAAAATTAGATACTGATTATAACAGCTTTAAAATATTGTTATTGGTTAATTTTACTCACGGAAAAGGTTGACTGCACTTAAGGGTCATCAAGGCTGTGGTTAAGTTGTTTGTTTTTTTTTAGGATGAAGAATTACAATTCAATACAACTGTAGGAAAGAATATTTACAACATGATATTGGAACAAAAGTAAGTAAAATGCTGAACATTTAGTAAATGCTTTTTGTTCCCTTTTCTATCCTTTTTGTACAAGGGAAAGATGGACAAGGATATTACCTCTGTCCCCTGTTGTTTATAAGCATGCAAATATATCTTGGTAACATTAGCTATTTTAGTGAATTCCTTTAGTCGCTTGCATTTGGCAGACACAAAGAGATTCACATTTATAGAGGAGACATAGTTTACATTTCATTTGAAGCATTTTTAACATAATCCACTAACTTTTGATAGCCTCAAAACGTGGCAATGTAATAAATTGTATTTTAATTATACCAATTGGTGTTAAGAAACATTTGTTTTCAACCACTGTTTAGTTTATGTTATAATAAAAAAAATCACACAAAAATATGGGACCCACCTGCAAGTAATGCTTGCTTTCCGATAAAAAAAGAATTATCAAAATCGGCCCACTAGCGGCGGTGGCCGTAACACACATAAAAACATACAGACGAATTGAATATTTCCTTCTTTTGGGAAGTTGGTCAAAAATGTAGCTTTTAATTTTTTACAATGGTTTATTACAAGGACACTAGGCTTAACTAGACACTAAATTTGACCACAGATGTACATTTCAGAGAAAGTACCGGTGAAATTTTTTTTATTTACTATGCCTTGTCTATATATTTTTAAAATGTAAAGATATTTCTAATCTTACTTCTTACTAATATTATAAATGCGAAAGTTAAGATGGATTTTTGTTAGAGTTTGTTGCTTAAACGGCTGAATGGATTTTGATGAAATTTGGTATAAATGTAGAGGATAGTCTGAAAGAATATATAGGCTACCCACTATTGTGTTTTTTTAATTCCACGCGGACGGAATCGCGGTCGAAAGCTTCATATATAGACCAAAGAGGACCTATTAAAATTTTAGGAATAAAAAAGTGGTTAGAAACGAGTTGTTCGCTCCTGGTCGTATGGCATACGTTGTGGAGCTGGAAGACGAAGGTGCGATGGACAGTGACATCCCCACCACGCTCACCCGCAGCAAGGCTGATGTACCGGAATTAGACGAAAGGAGTTCAGCCACAGCCGCTAATGACGTAGTTCTAGATAAACTGGCTCAAATATTCTCATATTTAAGACATGGAAGGCATAGGAAATTGAAGAAGACTAAGGTAAGGTATTAAAATTGCTATACTACGGGCCTGTCCCACCACTGGCTGATAGAGGGTCAGATAGCTTAAGAATGACGTCACTGTCAGATAAGGGAGCAAAATCCGATATTTCCATCACATATTTTACACGTTGGATTGTTATCAGACAATTTACAATTTGGAGGGATGGGCCCTAAATTGATTTTTTACTCGTAGGGCTTTTTATTAAAAAAAAAGGTTTATTTAAAAATATACTGTGATTGCTGACATCCTACGTAACTAAGTAGTGTGTGTTTACGATTTGTTAAGTAAAGATATAGATATAGTATTGAAGATTTACTCTTATCTTTATTCGAATGTTATAAAGCTATAAAGTATTTATCGTGTTTATATAACATTTGTAGGATAAAGCGACGGAAAAAGGTCGTAATGATGATTCAATCTACGGCGAGATCGGAGAGTACGTGGCGGAGCGACGCAGCGACCGCCGCGACGACAGACCGCGCTCCGGATACTTCGACAAACCTGTGGAGACGGAGAAGGAGGAAGGTATTATACTATTCAAAGTTTACAGCGGCTCGAAAATGCGAGTGAAGTAATTCCGCGGTAGTCTTTAGAATAGCACATACAATTGTTACTTTAATACATTTTTAACATGATCGACATCAAGAAATTAACTATTTTTGGTACTTTTTGAGAAAAAACTCAAAAACTACTTGGTAGTTTTTGTTTTTGAAATGTAAGGCAGCTAAAACTAAAATAGAATCACTTAAATCTTATAAATCACAGCGTAGTAAATACATACAAAACCCGTCTAATTGAGAATCTCCTTTTTATAGTTGATTACAAGTTTTCTATGTATAAGAAAAAGATAATTCTATACATTTATTAATAAGTCGATAACTTAAATGCCCACAAATCGTTTTAATCAACAAAATCCACATCTCTGATATGTGGTTCACATCTGGTCAACGGCGCTCTATAACTGGACTGGCATAGTGTAATCACTATCTGGCGCCAGTGTGTCCATACAGTTTATGACTGGTTGTAACAACTAAACTGGTCAAGTGGTATCGCGCATAACACACTCTAGTCCACACTTAGGCAGTACAGTTGGACAGTAGCTCAATAACTGACATAATGTGAACACCAATCAGCTTATTAAACACATGGCTTTACTATTGTCAAGTATATCTAAGTTTGAACTTTTTTTTGGTATAGGGGG
The DNA here is from genome assembly GCF_000836215.1 of Papilio polytes. Classification (NCBI taxonomy): domain Eukaryota; kingdom Metazoa; phylum Arthropoda; class Insecta; order Lepidoptera; family Papilionidae; genus Papilio; species Papilio polytes. Next base: position 4,366,113 of record NW_013524935.1, read on the forward strand.
AAATCTTTTCTTTAGATTTTTTTTATGAAAGACAGGTTTATGTGAGATTTCTAGACACTAAAAATCCCCTCTGTGGCCACCCTCAAGTGCGATTTGAGGGTCCCGGGATCTCCAGTGGTCTGCACAGGTTCCCTTTGCACTGAGCTTTTGCTCGATCCCCCCGAAAATTTGTCTAAATGTGAGAGCATTTTAAATTACTAAATAAGTACTAAGTCTGAGTTTTTAGACTATAAATTGTTTAGTTCCCGTACCACGTCGTGCCGCGGGTGTGGCGGGCGGGGTGGCGGGGGCGGAGCGCGAGTCGCGGTCTGCGGCGCTGCTGTCGCGGCTGGCGGCGGAGCCCGAGGGCTACGCGGAGTGCTACCCCGGCCTGCGGGAGATGGACGACGCTATAGATGACTCTGATGACGAAGTCGATTATACGAAGATGGATGCTGGCAATAAGAAGGGACCTATAGGTGAGTTAATACAACTAAAGTATGTTTTGTATTATTTCAAACAGAGTTAAAATCGTTAACTGATATTTTTAAAAACTATAAATTACGTATTAAAGTGATTTTGCATGATTTTAAAGGAAATACTAAATAAATATGTATTTGGTAATAATACTCTAGTTAAAAGCTAGTAATTTTGCACATGACTTGGTCAGTGCGGAGTTAAAACAAATAATACTAAATAGCCTAAGTGTCATTCCAGATTATGTTCTACATGTATTACAAGTTTTAGCTATATTTTGGCTGTTTTGTAAATTGGTACATCGTAATTAATAAACATCAACTTTCGTGATAGTAATATATCCTATGGGAACCGTAACCGAGATAAAAAGTAGCCTATGTGTTCTTCCAGACTACTCTACGCCTATGTCAAATTTCATCGAAATCCGTTCAGCAGTTCAGGCTACTAACTCTAACAAACATCCATCTAAACTTTCGCATTTATAATATTAGTATAATAATTATCAAGGTCGTTGGGACTTCGACACACAAGAAGAGTATTCAGCATACATGAGCAGTAAGGAAGCGTTACCGAAGGCAGCATTCCAGTACGGCGTGAAGACGCAGGACGGCCGCAAGACAAGGAAGACTAAAGATAAGAGCGAGAAAGCAGAACTTGATAGGGAATGGCAACAGGTATGTTTTTATATTACAAATACATTTTTTTCGCCCAAGAGGCGAAGCAGCGCCCATATCCGTACTTGCAGCTTTGACAATTAACGGAGGAACGCACATAAAGAGGATTTCTCCTAACTATTAATATAATCCATCAAATCCAGTATCCCTTTTCAGTCTTTTCTTCTAAGATAAGAATGAGAAGGGAGAATAGATTTGACTGTACACAAGGAAATATTTAACCTTCCAAAGCCCTTAATTGGAAGGGGAAAATATCCACGTATTCAAGAAGTTAGCCATATAACTAGTTTATAATAATGTCTGGCGGAAGTTTAAACAATTTAAAGCGTCAAGAAATTAATTTATTTTGTCAATTAAAGGCAATTATGTAATATTAGGAATCAAATTAGTACCGTACTATAGAATTGGCGCAACTCTAGATTATCGGCATAAACGTCACGTCCCTAGCTGACAGCTGTCAATGTCACTAGAAGGATGGATAGATTGGCGCGCATTCTAAGTCCTGACGAGAAGTGTTGCTCTGAGTTTAAAGCGACAGTATCAATTAAATAAGTTGTCTAAAAGTAATTATGTAATTAGATGATTATATTAAAATCTTGTAAATTCTTAGAGAAATAAATATCAAACCACAAATCATTAGTAGTAATGTATCATCAACATTAGTAGGAACATTAAATTTTTGAATGGTTAGTTAATCAAAAATTAATTAACTTAAATTATGTACTGATTTTAGTGTATTTTATTTTTTACAGATCCAAAATATAATACAGAAAAGAAAAGCACCATTGTCAGCAGATGAACCCAACTTCAAAACACCAAAGTATTAATTGTATAGAGACACGACATTTAAAAAATATATAGAGTAGACATAGGGAACATAAATAAAGAGGAAGACCGAAGAAAGTATGGATGGATTCTGTGAAAGAGGATATGCTTAAGAAAGGTGTGGATTCAGTTATGACGGCTGATAGAGATGTATGGAGCAGCACATACTGTCCCGACCTTCCATGAGGGATAAGGGCAAGTTGATGATGATGATGATGAGACATTTTTCACCGGTAACTTCTTTAAAAGGTACTATGTCAGTTGTCAAGTTTAGTGTCCTTATGTCCTTATATTGACATGTTATAAAACATTTTACAAAATTATAATAAGCAAATATAAAAATTTAAAATGTAAATACACCTATTGGCGATTAATTTCAATATAATTAATTATATCAACATGTTGTTTTGAAGATCTATTAATAGGTAGTGAGGTCATTTGAAAAATGTCTCAAATGAAGCGTCAACTATGTCTCCTCTATTTATTTTTTTAATCTCTTTGACACAGACCGACAAGGATATCTGTCATGGCGGACGTGACATAGATATGTATAAATAGATAGGTGATTGTTTGGAAATAACAGCGCTTACTTCGTAATGACTTAAAACGCCTTTTGATGATAATGATAGGTCTATTATTATTGTAAGTTCAATTTTCAACACGACTAACCGCAAGTATTTGATTTTCGCTATTTTTGCGATGATGATGATCAAAAATTCTTTACAACTATTCGCAAATAGTTGTAAAGAATTTTTGAACTAATAATAATAAACCTATCATTAAAAACAGAAGTTTATGTCGGAAAGAAGCAAAAGCTGTCATTTCCAAACAATTTCCTATCTATTTATACATATCTATGACTACAGCTGATTTGATTTTTTTCTGTTTGTCTATGTCTAAATAGATTATAAATATTTTCTGGTAGTACTAACGGATAGCAGTGTTTTTTACCGGTTAAGATATCCTTGTTTGATTACAAAATTTTATAAGAATGTATTTACGCGGGAAAAATCTACATATATCTGTATGTAGTTGTATGATATATAATGTATGATTTAAATATTTGTGTTTTATAAGAATAAATAAATAGTTATACATGCATATGACTTTAATTTTATTAACCCAAAAAATACAATCGTTTTTTTTTTTTAATAAAAAAAAAAACTTTATGACGTTTGTATTAGAATTTAAAACATTATATCACAAGAGTGAATCGGATTTTCTTTGCGATTCTTTACCACAGATTTCAAAAGGTCAACAAAAAATCGTAACTTTTTTACAATTTCAAGGAAATTCTGTCCCACATTCTTTGTACATATATTCTAAATTCCAGTCTTAAAAATATGCACGCATTTGTAATTATTCCAACCGTTATGTACAGACGTGAGGAAACTTGCTCATTTACTGTTGTGTAATTGATTTTTTAATTATCACCAAACGCAGGCATTCCTGTACGAACAACTCGCCTAATGAGATATACCAAGTAAACTAAATGTTTTTGATTCCGCATTCCAATAAGTACATCTGTTCACGAACCAGCACCTTTATCAGAAATCCCTACCTTTATGTAAATGTATGGTAATTTTAATAAATTATCTTTTACTGTAATTATACAGTACTTAATATTTTATCTTCGTTACTCCTCCCATTGGACATACAAAGGAGGATGTGTGCCGGGACGACAGAAACGCTATTATCAGATCGGCCTACCGACCTTCAGGTTTCACTATACTTAAAAAAGTGAGACATTCTTTCACGTGAGGGCGCGCGGTGACGCCGTCGCCGAAGAGAAATGCGATTGCGACCGAATTCGCGACGATTCATTTGACACGATGCCGGTTCATCGCCATCGCGCCGACCCATCCCCCGCCCCCGCCCCGCAGAGCGTCTTCACAGGTGCGTAAGCGCAGGTACACTCTCCTCTCCCGCCCCGCGCCCCG
>NW_013524935.1:4371143-4402301 GCF_000836215.1 Papilio polytes
GCTCTAAGCCGCAGCCGCCCTCAATGAAAGCTGCCCAGAGCATGACGGGTTTAGAAGCCGTGGAGGACGCCGGGGGGATCTACAGGAAGAAGGGTCATTTGAACGAGCGAGCTTTCTCGTACAGCATTAGACAGGAACACAGAAGTCGATCGCACGGCTCACTCGCCAACCTGAAGTTCGCTGCTCCGCCTGAGGTGAGTGTGAACATGATAAGTTAAGACACAAATATTTTGCTTGAACTTGGGTACGTGAAATCCAATACAGAATACATCGCATTCGGCATTAAATTACAGACTACACACGTTGGTAAAATGTCAACAATCTTGCGTTTTATTCACTGTTAATTTTTTGTATGCTAACGAATTGGTTACGTGTTTTATGTTTTGACGATCTTGAAAATTAGATTTATTTTGCGAACGCATTTATTGTAAAGGTAATCCTTGAGGTTTAATTATGATAGTATTTATTAAAACGTTATTTTACAAGCGGTAGGTATATAAAAAACTCCTATTTTAACTCTAAGAAGCAACAAAAAAAACTATGGTCATAAAAACTTTACCGTTTAATATTTTTTTGTAGTTATATTAATTTTTATTTATAAATATTTGTTCGCGTACTGACGATTTCACTTAACGTCTTTCGCAAAGAGGGATAAAATTGTGTAATTTACAACCGCGAAGGCGGACTATTAAAAAGGTCTTTAGGCGTCAGGGTCATTCTGTTGCGGAATTGATTATTTATTCTCTGTGGCATCATCGCCGGTCAATTTGTATGTTACGGCTATTATTTCAATACGATGTTTACGTTCTAATGTAGCATCGTTCATTTGTAAACGTTTTTTGTATTACAAATTGAAAGTGAGTTTGTTAACTGAAACGAAACGTTTTTCTATAAGGAAATTTAAATTACAATCAGTACAAATTACATTAAGGGCCTGTCCCACCAAATTGTAAATTGTCTGATAACAATCCAACGTGTATATGTGATGGAAATATCGTTTTTTTTTTACCTTATCTGTGACGTCATTTTTAAGCATAGCGTCTATCAGCCAGTGGTGGGACAAGCCCTAAGTCTTAAATGTTAGTGGTTAGAGAATTTATTTCTTTGAAAACAAAAATGATCTAAAACAATGTATCTTGATAAGAATATTATTCAGAGCTTCATTATATACAATTATTTCTCGCAATATAATGTTTAATCGAATTAAAACGTTCACCATGTGTAAGGACAGATATTCGTGTTCAACATTTCTAACGGGTTTGACACGGTATGACGTCGCAATCGACATAACCGCAAATCAAGTCAATCTAAACCGATGACCAACACCCGATACTTTTCTCGATCGTAATTAAAATTTCACCCAAGGAATAGTTAAAAACATTAAAACATTGAATGAAACAGTCTTAACACAGTTAAGATTGAATGTGGATGGCTACAAATGCAGAGGAAGACAGAAGGTGTGGATGGATTGTGTGAAAGAGGATATGCTTAAGAAAGGAGTGTATTCAGATACGACGGCTGATAGAGATGTATGGAAGAGCAGCACTTACTGTGCCGACCCTCCGTAAGGGATAAGGGCAAGTGGATGATGATGACAGAATAAAACAAAGACGCTTTCCTTTGTCTGTTCTTTTGTATACATCTTAAAAAATACGCAACTGATTTTATGCAGTTTTATTTAAAATGGTTTATATCTAATTTATAAATAGTTCAATAATTACTCTTCCTATTCTATATTTGGAAAAACAATGAATTTAACAAAACCCTTGTTTTCTCTTTGTTTGTTTATTTTCTTAGAAATAACCGGCATTGTTTTTATTAGCACTTATTAGAGTTTATTTTTTTCCATTTCAATGGGTTTTTATTTCATCTTCCGTATTTGTGAATGGTTATAAAATTATAACGTGATATAATATGAGCATATATCGTGATATTTTAAGATTAGTGTCAAAATTATGTTGAAATCGTGAAAGTTGTAACAAGGCCTGTCTTTTAGTTATTTATATATTGCATGATAATAGTTAATTTAATAAAAAATATCTTGACACCGTTTCTATATATAATATTATATTATAATTTGTTTTTTGTAAGTTCTTTTTCAATGTATAACGAGATTTCTTTTGTTCCTCCAAGTTATGGTTAGGGATGGCGGGGACGTATTCGTAACTTCATCGATATTTGTATGAGATTTGTAGGTGAACTAATATCTCAAAAGTATCTTATTTTGTCACATTCGTTTCGTATAAAACGTTCCCACTACTCGAGATAATCCCTCTGAAATATGATTAATAATCTTGATAGACTCAGGAGACGCACATAAAGAGGACATTTTCCCTTCCTATGCATCTCCTCCACCGTCAAACCCACTTTTGTTTCCCATCCTTTCCTCTTAAGAAAAGGTTGGAAAGGAACCGGATTAAAATTATTTCTCCGGCACCACACCAGACGAAACGCGGAATTGCTTCCACTTCACGTCTGTTTTCTGTGTGGTCGTGGTATGACACCGGGCGAGAAAACCCCTTCGTGCGAAGATGTTAAAGCGGGCTCTACCGCTGTTAATATGCCAACATAATTGAACATTCCAAAGAACTGTGAAGCTATTTGATAAATTAGCTAATAATCTTATATATAATTAAGCTAAATGTATGAAGTAACCGGTAAACTCAATACGGATAAGTCAATAATTATGTATGTCCACATCGCAGTTACGTAAGACTCGAGGAAAATTCTTGGTAGTAAATTGCACATGAAGGAAAATTCTCGATTGAATTTAATCATGATAAAATTAGTAATTTTATATAGTATTCTTAGTATGAATATGTTAAAATAAAGAGATTGAGTAGATACAAAAAGAGGTCTTATGAAATAAGCAAAAATGTGACGATCTTTCGACCAAATTAGAATTTAACATTAGGTGGGATTGTGGTCTGGTTGGCTTATCTATATCTATACTAATATTATAAAGAGGAAAGATTTGTATTTTTGTATGGATTGAAGTAATTGAAAAACTACTGGGCCGATTTTAATAATTCTTTTACCATTAGAAACGTAATTTATCTGCGAGTAACGTAATTTAAAATACATTTCAATTTCACGCGGACGTAGTCGCGAGCAACAGCTAGTATATCGATATTTTTTGTGTTGATCAAAATTCAATATCTAAAATTAATTATTACCTATTTTGTGACCAAATCAAATTTGTTTGATAATTTTCTCGAATGTTTGCATGCAATAGGAAGGATGTTGTTCAATCAATATCCTGTGATAGGAAACGTGAATTCTAAAGCATCTCCGTTAGTAGAAAACGTTGTTTGTTATTTTGTTTATTATCCAAATATCCTATACATGATTTCTATACATTTGCGGTAAACTAGTAAGGTTGACAAAGGCCTAACTCACTCCTGACTTAGTGCTCCGAGCTTCTTAATGGGGACGTATGTATAGTGGACAGATAATATTGGTCATTATTGGTCAGTAGCGTTTATCTGCCACCATTGGACATAGGCCACTTGTTAAATCATACTAATATTATAAATGCGAAAGTTTAGATGGATGGATGGATGTTTGTAACCTACTTAGCTGAACGGATTTCGATGAACTTTGGTATAGATGAACACATGGGCTACTCACTTTTGTTTTTTTAAATTCACGCATACGGAGTCGCGGGCGGAAGCTAGTACTTCATAAGTTAAAACAAATTCTTGCAACGCGTTGAACTCTAATATTTCGGCAATATCTCGTTGAAGTCTTTTGTACTGTCAGAAATTGTGTTACATATTTCTAAATTAATTGCTCACATACCGTTTTTATGATCATATAACAGTTTATATTTATAATAATTACGACTAAACCAGGTTTCTTTGTAAAGGTATTTATAGTTTTTTTTTTGTTATTTCTTATGGATGACGTGTGGAGGAATATACTAACTTAGTTAACTTCATGTGGACAAAATTACTTGCGATAGTTAGCCCCAATAAAACATACTGAGAATATTATTACTACAAATAAAACAATACTATACTAGTTGTTTTACTATCTTATTCTTACTAATATTATAATTGTGAAAGTTTAGATGGATGGATGTTTGTTAGAGTTTGTTTCCTACACTGCTGTACGGATCACGATGAAATTTGGCATAGATTCAAAGGTTAGTCTGGAAGGACACGTAGGCTATTCATTTTTGTAGTTTTTTAATTCTACGCGGACGGAGTCGCGGTCGCAAGTTATTACTATAACAGTATGGCAATTTATAAGTTTGTCACGCTTCTGTCTTATCTGTGACACAGTTAGGTAAAATAATCGTGCCTGAGACGTGTGACTATAGGTACTGCACGTATCATTGTAAGTCTAGTGTTAGTTTTGATGACACGTTCATATGAGTAGAGAAAACATAATAAGTACTAAAGATTTATGACTTGCAATTACAGAATAGTGAATGGAATTATATAATTGGAATAGTGTATCGTACTAATTAATTTCATATGTTTTAAGCGGAGGAAATCTAGGGATGTATTCAAGGAAGATTTGAGTCCTTGCTATGAAAACTCAAACAAGGTTGTACAAAAAACTTAAGCAAACTAGCCTGTTACTCGCGACTTCGTCCCCAAGAAATAAAAAATATGTTACACATTGATGACGTAGCTTTTTATTAGTAAAACATTTTATAAAATCGGCCCAGTTTTTTGAGTTATTCCAATACATACAAATATATAACTCTTTCCTCTTTATAATAGTATAGATATAATATCAATCAGCGGATGTTTTAAAATTAGTGTTTAACTACATTTTTGGAGTAAGCTAACTAAGCTTTTAATAATATATTTTTCTTAAAACTTATTTGTATAGAAATGTGTAATATTATATGTTCTGCGTGATTATATATTTTACCTATGTGTGTGTTATCGAAGCGGGTCTTTCGTAGGAATGCGGCAAAACATGGCGGAGAGGTTTATCCGTTCATTTAAATAATGAAGCAGGTGCGTGATAACTACGTAGGCTTGGGTTGAAGCTTAAAATAGATTGTTTTTTGCAAAATCAATTTAAGCGACGATAGCTCAGGGCTTAAAACCCTTGATTTGCAATTTAAGGGTCCTGGATTCGAATCCTGCCATGTACCAAAGTGTTTTTCAATTTTTTTGACCGACTTCCCAAAAGAAGGAGGTACTCAATTCGTCTGCATGTTTTTTTATGTGTGTTACGGCATAACTCCGCCGCTTTTTTTATTTTTTTTTATCCGACGTTTTTACGGTAAAGGAAAACATCGTGCAACCTGCACATATCTGCGAAGAGATTCAAGGATATGTGTCAATCCGCAGTGGACCAGCGTGGTTTACTATGGCCTAGTCACTCCTTACTTAGGGTGAGCTGATAATGACTCAATATTAACTAAGCAAAAGTTTTGTAAGGAATAAAATTGTTTCTTGATACATGATTTGTAGGTCATTTGATATCATCTATAGCTATACTAATGTTATAAAGTGGGAAAATTGTGTTTTTGGATTTTTGTATGTATTGAAATAACTCGAAGTGCCAATAGCCTAAAGGTTTGACGGTATTGACTACCGATCTTGCGGTCGAGAGTTCGATTCTCGTCATTCGAGTATTGTCGTCAACCATAACCTAGCACAAGCCTAAAGCTTAGTTGGAATGGTTAAAGGAAATATTAGTAAATTAACAAAGATCTACTAATGTTTTTGATTTAAAAAAAAAAAAAAACAAAAACTACTAAGCTGATTTCAAAAATTCTTTCACCATTAATAGCTACGTTATCACGCATTAACATAGGCTATTATTTACATTTTTTTAAATTCCGCGTACAAAGTCGCAAGCAACAGTTACTCGTTTATAACTTTGTTAGCCTAAGTATGCATATTACATGTGTCTTGGTATACTATTTGGTTACGAAATAGCCCTCACATGTTTTCTCGCATATTTCACGGTAACTAACCACGAGGTTGCTGAATGTTATCGCCTTTACCGTCAATGTTGATGTAATCTGCTTATGTATTAAATACATATATATTATGTATTAGCTAATATTAACTTAACTATCACAATATTTCATATTTTTATATAAACAATGAACATTTCTAAAACATATAATATTACTAATGTTATAAATTCGAAAGTTTACAAGGATGTTTGTTAGAGTTTGTACCCTAAACGATTGAACGGATCTCCATGAAATAGACGTAGAAGAAAGCTTTAAGAACACATAGGATTATCTTTCTGTTTTTTATTCCATGCGGACAGAGTCGTGGGCGAAAGCTGTTATTACTATAAAACATTAATATTTCAAATGTAAATGTTTAGATAGATGGATGTTTGTTACAGCGATCTCCAAAATAGCTTAATGGATCTCGTTATTTGTCACAGATGTAGAATATAACCTAAAAGAATACACAGGCTACTCTTTATTTTTTTTTTAATTTCGCGCGGTAGGAACCGCAGTCGAAAGCTAGTTATTTACGTTTTAGTAAAATTTAACATTATGTCGTCATCATCATCTCCTCTACCTTATCCTACTCCCGTAGGGTCGGCGTTAGATTTAACATTCATCACCAGCTCATTATACGTCCCCACCGAGGGCCTCGGAGCCTACCCTAATACGGGGTGACTAGGCCATAGTCAACCACGCTGGCCAAGTGTGGGTTGGTTGACTTCACACATATCTTTGAATTTCTTCGCCAATATGTGTAGGTTGCATCACGATGTTTTCCTTCACCGTAAGAACGTCGGGTAAATTATGTACATATGAAAATTCGAAAAATCGAAAATCACATTGTCACATGGCGGGATTCGAACCCAAATTTAACATTATAATTGTTAATATTAAAATCTACCACTAGCTCCACATGTTATTAGACAGACAGGTCTTGTATATTTTTTAATTAAATCCCAAGGCACAGTTACACTGCACTACTTTACTTAGCAGCCATGATTCAACACGCGTGTGACCCTCTTCTATTGTCGACGTATACAAACTACCCGTAAAGTTGCCACACGTAATATGTACCTTATTCCTTGGAAATAGAGCTGAATTGGAGTGCAATAGTAACTCTGTTATCTTAAATCCCACGCGGGGCGGTCGTCCGACAACGGTCAATGATTTCTGCGAGCTCCGCTACTATCGCCAAGTACGAACTTAATGTTTCAATACAATTATATACTGTATTGTTATAGACATAAAAACTTTATTGCTTTGATAATTATCGTTGTTTAGTATACGTTGGTTGAATATAAATTATAATAGTGATTTCTCTATGTACCTTAGTCTATGTATTAAATTTGCAATTTCTTATGACGTTTGTATGAATTCAAAGCTTGTAAATAACAAACTGTATGCATATTGCTTCTGCATTTTTCATATGAAATAAATCATGGACTGTCCACTCTTTGATGTCTCAATGACTCAAAGACCAGCAACGCATCTGTAGTTCCGCTGGTGTTGCGGATTGCGGATGTCCATGGGCGTCGTTGGTCACCTTGGTGTTCCCGCCACTTGTTTGTCCCCTTGTATTATATAAAAAAGTGGTAGAAGTACAACACTACAAGGTGGGACATGGTCTTAAACTTTTTAATTTTCTGCCTTTTTACCTTTTATTTCGGCTAACATCATTGTAATCGATTGAGTGTTTAAGACGCAATATCCTGATAAATATTCGTTATAATTACGAAAGCAAAGCAAAAAGTTAGATTTATTGAGATTATGATTTGAGATCATACTTTAAAATAACCTAAGAGATTGTAGAGGTTGCTTTGTGTTGCTCATTGTCGTGCAGAATGTCTATGCACAAAAGATCCCTGACCTTGGCCCGATCTGGTTTGCTTTGTGCAGTAATTATGTCTTCATCTAACAGAGTGCAATTGTTTCTCTCCATAAGTAATTTGCAATTATAATTTTGTCGTAATATAGTAGATTTGGATTATTATTTTAACTAGCTTTCGCCCGCGATTCCGTCCCTGTGGAATTAAAAAAAAAACAAAAGTGAGATCCGTTCCGCCGTTTAGGCTACAAACTCTAACAAACATCCATCCATCTAAACTTTAACATTTATATTAAGATTGTTTTGTTTCATTTGTGTTTTGACGTTTATTATTTTGGCTACGATTTTAGATGATTATTATAAGGTAAAGATATTATTAACTTATATTATTATCGAAATGTTTGTTTCCTTTGATGACTCGTAATTTCAATTTTAATATTAGTAATAAGTAATAAGTTTTCACTGCTGGGACATATTATAAACATGTTCCTCTCATTTAAAAGAAATCTACAAATTTTTTAGAAATTTCAAGATATGTTAAAAACTAGATTTCTTCCGCGACTCCGTCCGCATGAAAAAAAGAACAAAAGCAGTCTATGTGTTCTACCAGACTATCCTCTACAACTATGCCAAATTCCAGCGAGATCCGTTTAGCAGTTAAGGCTACAAACTAATAAACATCCATCCATCTATCTAAACATTCGTATTTATAATATTAGTATGATTAAACAAATTAATCCTTTTGCATGTAAAGATATCGTTAAAAACGTGAAGTTATATTAAAACTGATATTATAGTTACATAACCAATCGAATTTCTTACACAGTTTAATAGCAGTTCTTAGAAATTACACAATTTACAAGCATCGATACAAACATGCATATATTTGCATTTCACTGCGATAAAACGCTAGCATGAATTCTCATATTTGTAAATGTTTATATTTTTTGCGGCCTCAAAGATGCCTCACGTCATTATGACATTTCGTTAACCTTTTTTTCTACCGAGGCAAAAATATTTGACGGATGACGTAGTTGTAAATTAATTTACACGATTTTGAACTTTACGATATTGGGTTAATGTTTAAAATGCTTTAATATGTAAATTTAATACAAACAGGTACTTGGCAATCATATAATTATGAGTAGGATTTATTTCGTACCTGAGCTATAATTTTTTCGTTTGTATTTTGTTCGTTGTAACACCTAATTGGCGTTTCTTAAAACACATTAGTCGACATATTTATGTACAAGTATAAGTGTTACTTTACACTTATTTAAAAGTTAAAATCAAATTGTCTTTTTTGGATGATTTTTTATAATACAAGAAGACATTCGTATTTGGAGATGCGTTACCTACCTACCAGGCGACGCACAGAAAGATTTTTTCCCACCATATGCATCCCCTGCCGAATGTATCTCCCTTTTTCAGCCTTTTCTTGTGCGATAAGAGCGAAAAAAGGACAGAAATAGGCCATTAGCACGCACACCCATCAGAGGAAAGTGTAATTGCACTTGACGCCTCTCTTCTGTGTGGTCGTGGTATTCACCAGGGCGTGCTTCATTCATGTGAAGATGTTAAGGTGAATTCTGCCACTACTCGTACTATCAAATATCTGAAAACACACATAAATCATGGTCGTTTTATTATTTCTGTTTATTGGTTAATAGATTTATCTTTATAGTTTAAATATGATAGTCATATGAGATCACTGAGTTGAATTTGTAATCGATGAGATACGCGTTGCTATAATTTGTGCCGTAAGTTAATGAGCTGTTAGCTTTTTTCACGCTGCGATGGACGGGATGCGTGACGTTCATTATTTGTTGTACCTTACCACGCGATCCTCTCATCTCATATCGAATTCACTTTTTAATATGTGTGTGGATATAAGATCGTATTGTAAAAGTCCTAATGTTATAAATGGCTTGCTGTTGCTTGTCGCCCGCGTGATTTTTTTTATAACAAAAGGTGGCAAACGAGCAAACGGCCATCTGAATCCGCCAAAATGGCGAAGCGACCGCTGCCCATAGACATCCGCAATTGCAAATGCCTTGCCTGCCCTTATCCGAAAGAGAATTAAAATATAATAAAAAGTATAGCCTATGTTACTCATAGATAAATTACTTTTCTAAAGGTGAAAGAATAAAAATCGACCCAGTAGTTTTGAGTAATTACAATACATACAAAAATAGAAATTATAGCCTATAAATGTAGACTATGTCATTCGGGGATAGTGTAGCATTCAAACAGTGAAAGAAGTTTTAAAATCGGTCCCTATTCAATGATGTACGTAGTTTTTTTGGTAACTAATCGGAACCGAGTGTTTATAAAAGACTGGCTGTTACTCGCAACTTCGCCCGCGTGAAATTAAATAATAATAAAAAGAGAACACAAATTATCTTTCTAACGATGATAGAATTTTTAAAATTGACCCAATAGTTTTTGAGTTATTTCAATACATACGAAACTACAAAAATACAAATCTTTCCTCTTTATAATATTAGTATTGATTGAGATAAAAGTTGACAGAAACCTTTTTTTTTTCATTTTATTATAGAAAAACGCTTCTGACTAGCCGACTGTTACAGATAATTTGAAAAGGGCGCTGTTTTTATATTGAAATACAAAAACGGCTGCCTCTATAATGTAATAACCTCTCTTTTGATACCCATCTTTGTAATTCGATACGGTTTTCAAGCGTGAAACAGCACGTTGTAATAATCGGGGAGTGCGAAAGAGACGGTGTATAACTTTACCGTAGACCTACAGTTACAAATTGACATCTTCACGTCCATAGTTCGTGCGTGCTACAAAATAAATGACCATATCGTATGGTTTTCTTGTTTCAATTAACTAAGTAACGGATCCACTTGGCGACGCACCTTGGATAGCGGTTCTGATGTCATATGTTCATAATTTTAATTTTAAAGTTATAAATAAACTAGCTTTCGCCCGCGACTACGTCCGCGTCTAAATAGAACACAAATATGAAACCTATGTGTTTTTCCAGACTATTTTATTCAGATTTTATTCAGATCCTACCATTTCCTCAAATGCCGGTAATGCATCTGTAGTTCCTTTAGTGTTGCGGATGTCCATGGGCGTCGTTGTCGGTATTCCCGCCGCTCGTTTGCCCCCTTTTATAAAAAAATGAACATCTGTAAAGTTGCGCACATTACGCCGATTTTTTTTTGTTAATTTTGGCTTGTCCTCAAACTATCGGCAGATAAATTGTGTCTACAGGGACTCTAACGGAGTGAATAAATCTTATGACATCCAAAATTATCTATTTAACATTGCTTAGTCACGATATATTCTTGCTTTCACGTTTTCATATAAACAGTGACAGTGATTTGTCGTTTGTAGTTTTTTTATTAGTCACTACTCGTATACTTTTGTTCTTTAATTGGCGAAATCTACAAGCTTAATTAATTCTTTCTTGCTATTATTTTTTTATATATTCTACTACCATTATTTCGATAGTCGGATCGGTGAAAATGATAAGTAGACTGATCAACATCTTATAAGGATAATCTTAAGTTTTCCGCATGGAATAAAACAAAAGAGAGTAGCCTATGATTTCTTCCCGACTATGCTCTACATCTGTGTCTAATTCTATCGAGATATGTTCAGCAGTTTATGCTACAAACTCCAAAACTCTAAAAACCAAACATTGCTCTTGAATCCCTTCACAGAATCCATCCAACTCTTTCTAGTAAGTTCCACTTAGAACCATTTCTAACTCGGTAGAAATCTCACGATCATAAACGTTTTATTGTTGTGTTAATATTTGGTATACGATTATTGCTTCGGCCACGGTTTGTGTATTTAACGCTTTCAAACCACATAGAAACTGAGAAAGTTAACAAGGGAACGGCTGTTGGTTTTGCTAATAGTTAATAAAATAGCTCTCATGAACGTATTTGTACTAAAAGATTTTTGATATACTACAAACTTGTGCAGCCGATAACTTCTGTTAACTTACGTCGAGTTTCTGAACAATCGGACAATTTAATTTATGAATTATTCTCATGTTAATTTGATAGTTTCCTATCTGTGTTATCTATAGTTTTTAATAACTGGCAGTTAATTTTTTTTTTTTTTTTATAAGAGAAGGGGGCAAACGAGCGGCGGGAACACAAAGGTGGTCAACGACGCCCATGGACATCCGCAACACCAGAGGAACTACAGATGCGTTGCCGGCCTTTGAGGAAATTGTAGGCTCGCTTCTTGAAGGACCCTAAGTCGTATTGGTTTGGAAATACCGCCGAGGACAGACCGTTCCACAACGCGGCTGTGCGGGGCAAAAAGTTCCGCGAAAACCGCACGGTTGTGGAATGCCAGCCATCAACATGGTGAGGATGGTACCTGGCGGTCTGTCGTGTCGTCCGATGACGAAACTCGGCGGCAGGAATCGTTCCAAACAACTCCTCAGAACACTCCCCGTGGTAAATACGGTAAAAAATGCAGAGGGAACTGACGTCCCTCCGCAAGGCCAGAGGATCTAGCCGATCGGTAAGAGCTCGGTCGTTGACGATTCGAGTCGCTCTCCGTTGTATGCGGTCAAATGGAAGAAGCTGGCATTGGGGTGCTCCCGCCCAGAGGTGCGAGCAGTACTCCATATGGGGCCGAACTTGCGCCTTGTAAAGTTGAAGGCGGTGGCCCGACTGGAAGTACTGCTTCGCCCTATTAAGCACACCCAGCTTTTTAGAGGCCAGCTTGGCCTTGTCTTCCAAATGACCGCGAAACTGAACGTCACTCGATATGTCAACGCCGAGAATACCGATACTGGCTGTGGCAACCAGGGGAGTGTTCTCAAACCGGAGATTGACGACAAAGGGATCTTTTTTAGCGGTAATGGCGCATACTTGTGTCTTTTTAGGATTGAAATCGACAAGATTTTGTCGACCCCAATCCGAGACTTCACCCAAGAGGGTCTCCAGCTCAGACACAAGTTTGTTCCGGTTCTCATCGGCAGTGACCCGAGAAACATTAGCGCGGGCCGTGTACAGTGCATCACCAGTGCTATCGTCTGCATAACAATGAATGCTGCGTATTCGCAGCATGTCATTGATATGCAGAAGAAACAGGGTGGGAGACAGTACACAGCCCTGTGGGACCCCAGCATTGATTGGTTTCAGGTCAGAGCATGCACCGTCGACAACGACCTTGATGCTCCGACCCTCCAAGAAGCTGGAAATCCAGGCGCAGAGTTTCTCGGGCAGCCCGTAGGAAGGCAACTTCGAAAGAAGTGCTTTGTGCCACACCCGATCAAAGGCCTTGGCCACGTCCACGTCAATTTACCATTGTTGTGTTTGGAAGAATAGTTTTTTCAAGTATTTCACAGTAAAATTTTCTTTTAGGTTATAAAAAAAATGGCCTTATTTAATTCTAGTAATATGTGATTTTTGGAGATAAAGATCTATACTCGTATCTCTACTAATATTATAAAGAGGAAAGATATGTATTTTTGTATGTATTGAAATATCTCAAAAAATACTGGGAAGATTTAAAAAAAAATCTTTAATTGGAAAGGTAATTTATTTGTGAGTAACATAGGTTATATCTTTTATTATTTTTTAATATTACGGTGACGAAGTCATAAGTAACAACAGTTTTAATAATTATAATAATTCATATTTGTTACGGAAAATAATAACCTTACGGGTTTATAAGGCAAAATGTGAAATTGTATAAACCTGGAATACGAAAAGATTTGCTTAACATTGCGTTGCTTATTGAACAATTGAATTACGTGCAAAATAGTGTTGAAAGATTTCAATTTACTTGAAAATGTTGAAAACCTTTCAGAAATCGGATTGCAGTTACGATGTTACAATTTACAATGAAGATCTGCGCAGTTATTAGCCGTATCGTTATTATGTAAAACTCAAGGACCAATCTTACTATCTTGCTTCTTACTTTCTTACTAATGTTATAAATGCGAAAGTTTAGATGGATGGAAAGTTGGATTGATGTATGTTTGTTAGAGTCTGTAGCCTAAACAGCTGTACGGATCTCGATGAAATTTGGCATAGATGTAGAGGATAGTCTGGAAAGAACAAATAGGCAACTCACGGCAACGGACGGAGTCGCGGGCAAAAGCTAGTGTATTAATAAGTTCAAATTTTGAATAAAAATCTATATTGCAACCAAAGACATTTACGAAATAAATAGACTAGACATAGCGAACAATATTTTTTCACCGGTAACTTCTTTGAAAGGTATGTTGTCAAGTTTAGTGCCACCTCACGTTCTTGTATTGACATGTTATAAAACGTTTTACAAAATTATAATAAGCTCCATCTTTTGTTATAAAATAAACTTAACAGCATTGCATAATATAATATAACCATTTAAATATGTTTTGTACGGCAATTAATTTAAATACGATTAAGTTTTGAATATGTATTAATAAATAGCGTTAGTGAGGTCATAAGAAAAATGTCTCAAGTGAAGTGTCAGCAATGTCTCCTCTATGTTTTTTGAATCTCTTTGATTGCAACTAATGCAAGGCTTTTATAGCTATTGGATCATATTGCAATCAAAAGTATACCTTATATCTTTAGTGAAATGTTTATTTTTGCTTACAAAGGTATTCACGGTAGGTAAGCACATTGTGTCAAGAGTTGGTTGAGCATGCGTGTCTTACGTAACAATGTCGCCATGTTACATGTTACTGACAATTATTTTTTATTAATTAAATGTCTTAATTGCGTGTGAACGGAATCTAACGAAATTACTTTCCAAGATTTGTCCCAGATGCGATTCTTGTTTGAAAACTTTGTTATATAATTCAAATTCAAGTTTAGATATATAAATAGATAATTCCAAGTTCTAACGTACGTAATCCTATCTTACAATGTTGGTATTTGTGCAATGGTTTTGATTATTTTGAATTATAATAAAACAAACATAAGTGTAGTTAATATTTTTTTTATTGCCTAGCTTACTTCTGTATTACAATAAATCACAACAGCAACATATGCTCGTAACTTAGAGGGGTAAGCAGAGATGTACTTCCAGTTGTGTCAATCTTAACACATTATCTATGCACAAGAATAAAGTATATTTTTTTTTCTATTTAGCCTTGTCCTGAATAGTTTTAATTACAGGAACGACCGTTTCTAATGCGCATACATTTCTTTTCAAATAGCATTGCCTTAAATAATAATTAATTCAATCCGTTGCATACGATTAACGCATATTCCTTTGGTACGTTACATTTAGTTGTAATTTGAACTCTAAAGCTATTGTTTTAAAGGTCGTGAATAATGCAAGGATTTCCATATCAATATGTAGGCTGTAGTCAATGCAAATGTCAGGCAAGTGGCACGTTTCGATCGGAATGCGGGTTTCGAATGAGCCCGCTGCGTTCCGAATACTTTGCTTGTAGAGTGACCAGCAAATGTGTTGAAGTTGAAGCAAATTTGCTTATACGTTAGTCTATAGACCAGTCATTCTCGAAGTGGTTCAGGTGGACTCCTAGGGTCTACATGAGACGAGATTCACGATAGCTGGAAACGAAATTGGGGGTTTGCGAGTTATATTTCTCTTGAATAATTTATGTTGTTTAGCTCCCCATTCACAGTTATAAATGGGAGTCCCCTGAAACTATTAAAGCTTTGAAAGAGGTCCACGAGAAATTACGCTCTGTCTCCACTTCAGAATAAAAAGTTGCATCAGTCCCACCTTTTAGTCCCTCTATCACCAATAATGTGACAGATGGATCCGTTATGAAATAAAATAAGTTCCTACCGTCCTATCGTCGCAAAAGGTGGGACGTATAAAACTTTTTATTCTCATCTGTCCTCACGCGGGACCAGAGCGGGGTGACAGTTGGGAATAATCCTGATATATAATTGAAAATGTTTTTGAAGACTTGCTTGTATAAGTGGTGAGAGGGTAATGGTCATTTTTACAAACCATTCCTCAAACTTCAAGGTCATAGAATGAGCATTTAGGGACCCTTAAATGCAGTTAAATTCAGAGAGATAATTAACCTATAAACATCTAAGAAAATGTTAGGTTCTGGTGAAATTGGGCAAAAAGACCTAGGCAACTCGCCGGATTACTGATCTTATAGCAATATGGTGTTTCATTGTTAAAAAAACAAGGTGTGTCATAAGGGAATCCAGGTTCTAACACGTCTCTTGTGTATTGAATGTCAATCGGTCAATGACATCGGTTTCGGCGGGAGAAACTCGACGGTCGACTTTTTGTATATTTTACTTTCTCAAAGCCCCGAATGTTGCGGGCGACGGCGTGGTTTGTTTTAACAATAAAATAAACACGAAAAATTACACGAAATTGTGATTGCAAATCTTATTTATTGTTAGTTGAGTTTTTTTTAATCAATAAAGGTACACGGCAGTATTTTATGCCAGTGTTTGAACGTAATGCATGAGCAATTCATTACACGAGGCATCAATACAAGAGGCTTTAAAGTTAAGCAAATAGTAAACTGGTTCTCTTATATTCACTGGCATATTCTCATCCCTTTCTATCGCTTACAAATTAGAAAGAACAACACGAACTCTAGGTTAATTTCCCCATTCGTAGCAATGCTTATCAATTATTTCCGTGAAAACAAATTTCCAACAATAGACAATAATACTTTATGTTTCTACATAAACAAAATCGACCCAATAGCCTTGTTTATCAAAATAAATAAATCCTTTATTATTTAACTTTAAAATATATATACATTTCATGAGAGCCTTGGCTCCTTCATTAGCTTCCCCTGTGCTGTAGTAAAACCTGTAAAAAGTGCGAAGCCGTAAAACCAATTTATATATTAGCAAAAGTATAGACTCATCTTCGTCAGTTTTGATTTAAGAGTCATTTCTATTAGTTTTTACATCTTTGTTATAATTTTTGATACTCTAACTTGCCCTCTTTTGACGTTAATGTTTTTTAAATTATAATTAAAAATACATAGTTTTTTTTATTAATAAATCACGCAATGTCAATTGAAACAGTACCCGTTTGGACTAATTTGTATTTGTGACCCCGACTTACTTAGTGCACGATAATCGCTCAGCCATACGATCGTTAACTTTGTAAAGATAATAAAATGAATTAAGTAACAATGACAATATTTATATTTTTGTTCCATCATACTAATACTATTAATGCGAAAGTTTAGATGGATTGATGTTTGTTAGAGTTTGTAGCCTAAACGGATGAACGGATTTCGACGGAATTTGATATTAGTAGACGACAATCTAGAAAACACAGAGGCTACTTGCATTTGTTTTTTTAAATTACGCGCTGACGGAGTCGCGGGCGAAAGCTAGTTATAAATATTGTGAATATATCAATAACCTTTACTTCAAAAAGAATGCTAACCTTTACTTCAAAAATAAAGATCAATGTTCCTTAGATGTTACGATATTATATGTATAATTTACTTTGTATGGAAGCAAGCCAGCTGTGATACAATGTCGTTGAAATTACCTTGAACAAACGTGAATGTGAGTACATACACTTGTCGACGTGACTGTCTACTGATTAATTAAATAGATCAGGCGGAGTTGTCCACTATTTTATTAATCTTCACCATCCATACGATTTGCGGAAGATCAGCGCTGGGTACTCCAATTAGAAGCATCCAGCATATATAGCTGAGTGGGTACTCAATCCGGTTAGCATTGCAATTATCATTCTAAATATTTGTTTTGTCCTTTACTTACTTTTTTATTATTGTTTTAATTACTTTGTGTTTTTTTTAATATATCTTATTTTATTGTATAGTTGATAAGGATTAAATGTTTTATTTAACAGTGTTTTGCAATAAAAAAATCTACATCTTAGACCGCACTTTTGACTAAACTAACGCATAACTGTTAATTCTTGCTTTCCTAAGCTTATATGAAGGTGCGCACATGCGATTTTTAGATGAGCAACTAAACAATTAAGGCGAAACAATCGACAATCGCACAACAGTTGTGCGATAGTTTAGTCAAATGTGCCCCCGCTCTTACTGCGATATATTTTATTTATTCCAATAATTTTACAGCGCACTGGCATAACACGTCTAAAGTCAAGTCTTTAACTTATTTGTTGAATTAATTTTGCATTTTGATTTAATTCGTGTGTAGAAATCGTTTTGAAATATAAAACAAATGACATATGACTGTCACCATTTGCTAACAGTTTTTATTACATTTCTAATTAACTTTATTTGAACACCTTTTTACTAGCTTTCATTCCGTTTGCTCTAGATAACTATTTACAACATTGTAAGGTGTAGACGCAGTCATAGACAACACTTGTTTCTGCATGCAGGAGAAACCCTTTGCACGATATCGAACTTGATCTACAAATGTCTATTACTTGTAAGGAAAAATCTACTGAATACTTTGTTAAAACATATAATAATGTGACTCCAAAATAAAATATTCTAAAACAAAATGCTACCGACAGTAACAAAATATGAAAATCCTCCTAAAACGGAAAACTGTCTTGTTTCTTGTCTGTATTGTGGAGTTACTAGCTTTCAGCCGTGATTCCGGCCGCGCGGAATAATAAGCTTTTTAGTCTATGTGTTTGTCCAGACTGTGTTTTACGTCTATTCCAAATTTCATCCAGATCTTTTGAGCCAGTATGAAGATATGTACTCGTAGTAACAAACATACATCCATACATCCAAACTTTCGCATTTATTAGTGAGATTGTTTTATCGGAGTCGGTTGGTCGGTCGAAAAAAAATATTTGAAAATTGAACAACCAGGAACAACAGACAGACGAACCTGCTTTTCAAATATATATGTCAGTTAAAACATAAGTTGAACTTTTAGTAAAGGTAGCATAGTTGGATCCCGGGTGCCGACATTGCGCGTCAGGCGAAGTGGACACAGCCGAGCACACGCTCGCTGTGTGCACGGGCTGGGATGCTCAACGCGCCACGCTCACTGGCGCAATCGGACGGGATCTGTCGCTGCCGGCCGTCATACGATCGATGGTCGGCAGTGAAGTGAGCTGGGCCGCCGTCGCCTCGTTTGCACGCGAGGTGATGGTGGCCAAAAGAGAGGCCCTGCGGGTACGAGAACGTGCCGGCGAAACGCTGCCGCCCCGCAGGGCTCCAGCGAGGGGCCGCCGGCGTGCGAGATACGCCGCGGCCCTGCAGATGAACTGAGAGGGCCACGCGCGACGGGTCGGGGGACCTGTCGCGCCGAATTTGGCGGATGTGCCCCCTCTTGTGTTCCGAGGGGGCCATCATCGTAGGGTGATGGGAGGGGTTTAACATCTCACCCCTCCCTACACGTGTCGAGCCCTTACCAAGGGGCTCCCCCTAGCCGGGTCGTGGATAAACTAACGTAGATGCCACGGCCCGGTTGGGCGAAGGAGAACACCGCGGGGTTTAGTGGGTAGTCCGGCCGGGATTAAGGCCGGGAGTCCCACACGAAACTGTCCCTGCTGCCTCCGCAGCATGGACGGTGAAGTGCGTAAATGCATTCCCCGCGACAAAAAAAAAAAAAAAAAAGGTAGCATAGTTGAAATTCGTGCATCACGAGTTAACATTTCACGGTCGTCTGCTTTCGTCTTGTATTGTTTTATAACAGCCTAATTTAGCCTTGGGCGCTACGGAATGAGGAAAGCATGAATATGTATGAAGCATATTTGTAAATGACCATTCTTTTACTTGTTTAAAGAAAATACACTAACAATTATTTTATTTATGTTTCAACGACGAGATAATCAGGATGTTATCGGTTATATTTGAATAATAAGAAATCTTACAAGTACAGTCACCTCCGTTCTTTTTTTTGTGACTAAATGGCCACTGTTTTCCTTAAAGAGGCATTTACAGATTCACCGGATTTTAGGTGGACGAGCGCAGATGGCGCTTAGCCTAAACCTCGTTTTTGAGTAACTAAGCTCGAGGGCTCCCTCAGGAGCCTCTGCACGGACCGTTACTTAGTTATTATTACCGGATAAGGAGGCCGCCGAGATCTTAAATCGCTTCGGTGGACGCTCCATGGGCTGTTCTCGGAGTTTGATTTTGCAGAAAAACTGCTTTACACTTTACAATCATTCTAAATTAGCCCCTATTCATAAAACAAAACATTTTGATTGTTACCTACAATGTATTTCCCATAACCTATATAGTTTTATATGATTTTGGCTTGACAGCTCAAACCGATTAAACGGTTGATAAAAAGTGTAGTCTGCGGTGGCTCTTTAAATGGAAATAACAGCAATGAACGTGACTGTACATGTATTTTCTTTCATGTAGTTTTTTCATACAGAGTATACTGGTTAACACAAACAACGTAGGCAAGAGGTGCAAATAAACAATGTACACTAACTTGTAGAAAGTAACTTGAATGTCTTCATTCAGTGTTGTAGTTATGAAAGAAGTCATAAAAAGAATGCAAATAAATATAACCGTTTAATAAATATAACTTGCTCTGTTAACTTCTTAATCTATACTTCTATACTATCTATACTATTACAATAAAGCGTAAACACACACTTCTTTGTTACCTAAGATGTCAGCAATCACAGCATATTTTCGAATAACTCTTCTTTTAATAAAAAGCTCTATGGTTACGTCACGCTTTAGGCTATATATTTTAAGGCTGTTGAAATTAGGGGTAATTATTTTGGACAAAAACCCTAACGTGGGAAAGAGACCATAAGTTGTTGCCAACATCAAGGAACCAAGGTTGCCATGGTTTGACATCATGTCATGTCATTTTGACATTTGCAATTTATAATTTTACAAATGTTAATAATAAAATGATTTTTTTTATAATTTCATGCGGATGAATTGGGACCAGGTAGTAATATTATAAATGCGAAAGTTTAGATGGATAGATGTTTGTTAGAGTTTATAGTCTAAACTGCTGCACGGATCTCGATGAAATTTGGCATAGATATAGAGGTTAGTCTGGAAGAACATATAGGCCACTCGTTTTTATTTGTTTTTTAATTCCACTCGGACAAAGTAGCGGGCGAAGGTTATACAATAAGCAAGGTATAACGCGTTCAATATTGTAAACAGTTTTTGTGTCCGTTGGTCTATGGGTCGATGTATCGACTCTGTGTTTTACAGTTGCGTACAAAATGAGTACAAAGGAATCATAAACACGTTCGGTTTTCGTTGCTTGTTGCCATACGATTGTGTTAACTCAATACATAATGCTCGTAGAGGTGAAATCTTAGGAAACTGCAATGTTGTTGAAATATTCACTTGAGTGATGGAAAAACGAAATTTTTGGAAGTTAATGCACACTCGTAACTAAATAGCGAAGGAGTCCCAGCCATGTTTAGTAGCAGAAGTAAACACTGAGAGCGGACGAACACATTTGACTAAACTATCACACAATTGTTTTGCGAGAGTCGATTGTTTTGTGGCCCCTTCAAGTTTAGTTACACAACTAAAATTCAAGTAGTGTGTGCACCTCTATGTAAGCTTGTAGTAAAGCGTGACTAAACAGTTGTGCGATAGTTTAATCAGGTGTGCGCGCGGTCAACTTAGCAGTCCATGCTTTCTTAACCTTCATAGCGTAGACATTATGAATGTAGGAATGTATTTCTGAAGTCAAATTTGTTTTCTCTTGTCAATTTGTTCTTAGAGTTTACCTCAAGTTAAGAGACAACTGTAGGTTAAACTAAGTTAGTCGCACTGTTCGTGTACGTATTACGATAATGTAATACTATATCTAGATATTTAATACTAAAACCGTGTTCAAAACATATCTGATAGTAAAATGAATAGTAGGTTAGAACATCTTTAAAGAGGCGTTTGTCGTTTAACAGTAGTTTGATCGCTCTCTCTTCCGGTATCCGCTAACTACACAAGTGTGTTTCCACACTGATGTAGAAGCGACTTTAGACTCATACCACAGTAGTGTTGTCATCCCCATTGCATCAACCACCACCACCAGTGTTCCTGTATTTTGATAATTTTAGTGACCCGGTAACTAGTGATAGAAATTTCCAAAGTATATTACTGTAGTTGTCATCCACTTGCCCTTGTCCTTATGGAAGGTCGGCACAGTACTTACTCTTCCATACATGTCTATCAGCTGTCATCACCACTCCCTGAAGAATGAAATACCATCTTTTTTAATTGTCCGGCTCGCCTGGACCAGTACCACGACGGTACAAAGGCGTGCAGTAAGTAATTCTTCGCTTTGTTTGATGATTGTGTGCTGGAGACATAATTTGAGTTCCCTTTTCCATCTTGTTGAAAGCGGAATTTAAGGAGGAGGTAGCATTGTGGGAAATGTTATCTTTCTTTTGCGTCTCATAAGTAGATTAAGATTAGACAGCGCATCTGCATTTGTCGATGTCAATGGTCAGTGTTCGTTTCGCTCTTTCGCCATTTATCCTATATTATAAAAAACACTACCTATCGCTCGTGATTCCGTCCGCGTGGAAGTCAAAAAAATAAAAATAAGTAGCCTATGTGTTCTTTCAGACTATCCTCGTCATCCATGCCTAATTTCATCGAGATCTGTTGAGCAGTTTAGGCTACAAATTTTAACAAACATCCATCCATCCATCTAAACTTTTCATTTATAATACAAGTATAAGTTTATTAGTAAGATTATAGCAATGAATGAATTGAGATCTTAATGTCTATAAATTGTAAAGTTTCGATATAAGAAACTGGAGGCATCCAAGCGTTTACTAGTACTCTTGTTTGTGATCTGTGTTTACACTTTCTATTGTTGATATCTCCATAATTAAAGTTTTATCATAGTTATAAATCATTGTGTATTATATTCATTGAATCTTATACAGTGATTCATTGAGTTGCGGGTTAACAGACGTCTTCACTTTCAACGCTTTCTTATACGCTAATGGTGTATTGTGGCTAAATTTAACAGCGCCTCCACGCATTCCGCTGTCGGTAATTACTATCTATGGTTGCTTGTTAATGTGACAAAGTTAAGCGGAACTTTCTATAGATTTCGTTTTCTAATAGTGATTTGTCATTTGTTTTATGTTCATAAAATATGGGTGCGTCCCCAGGTGTGTTACAGTGGTCAAAATATCGTAAACAGCGTCGACTGGATTATCCTATTCTAGGATTATATTTCTATCTGTTTTTGTTACCTTATTTTCGTTTTATTAACAAAATGCTTGGCTATCTTTAATTAACATTTTTGCAGAGTTAAAGAAGTTGCGAAATGTTAAAATATCTATATTGTTGTTTATTATTTATGAGTTAATTACTAATTTAATGTCGCTTAAAGTTAAATCCTTTTGCATAACTTATCTCTTGTTAAGAAGTACATCCATCCAATCTTAAGATCATTAGTGACAAAACTTGAGTTATCAACAACAAACAATTTGAGGTCAATAAAACCGTCCCTAAAGGCGCTATTGCATATTAAACTATATTGCTTCCCTTTCCTATGTCCCTTAGCGTAACACTTATAAAAAAAAAAATCTTCTGCAAGCTGTCTTAAGTTTGGATGACACGCAAAC
The DNA here is from genome assembly GCF_000836215.1 of Papilio polytes. NCBI lineage: Eukaryota > Metazoa > Arthropoda > Insecta > Lepidoptera > Papilionidae > Papilio > Papilio polytes. Next base: position 4,394,363 of record NW_013524935.1, read on the forward strand.
GCAAGCGAACTCTAACGGGACGTCAAGACGTTAAATTGGCGTGCACTCAATTAGCCACCGCACCGTATGTCACGTAACATGTTGCACAACACGCGACGCGACATGCGGACGCGATTACGAAGTCATCGCTTCCTTATAGGCCCGTTTACTTTGGTCCAGAATTCAGCTCGCGGTGTTTATAGAATCATTGATAACCAGTACATGAGTTAAATTGTGAATTTGTACACAGTACAGTCGGCAGCATAAACATTTATATATTTACAAAGCACCAAAAACTGCTATATGCGTTTGGTTTTAAAAATACAGAAGCACTTATCTGTCCGTCTGTTTCCAACAATGCAGATATGTAATTGATGAATACGTGTATACGTAATTTTGAAAATAAAGGCCCGGAAAGGTTTCTTAATTGTCGTAAATGTATACATATTTATGCAGCTGACTGTACGTTTTTGTTTATGATGTTGTGCTTTTTATTCGAAATTCAAAATTTGATTCCATTAAAAGAATATCACTCGACATCGACGATATTGACGGTACGTCCTAAAAATTTTCAATAAGCGGTGGCGAGCTAACTTATGCTGGGTTACTATCAGTGTTAGGTTGACTTAAGTTTTAAGGGAGTAAATATTAAGTTACGTAGTTCAGAAACGCATTTGATGAAGTTATCGAACTACAAACACTAACGAATGGTTAAATGTAGCTGGGAAACCGGCCATAAAATTTAACTGAAAGTTATAACCATTTAACGAATCGTAGCAACTAATATGATCTCCAATTTTTATATTTATTGCAGTACTTTAAGTATGTTTAAAATTCTTTTACGATATTTGATATTGTTTGCTATAAACGGTTCACAATTCATAAAATGACCTAATGTTATTCTAAGAATTTCGATTTCCATTGCACCGGTGAGTAATTTGACCTATAGCGTTCATGTCAATAAATTGCAACAACTACGAGACTCTAAATAAAGAATTAATATCATTTTTTATATTTTTTTTAGGTTTCAATACTAAACGTAGTCATGTAAATCAGCTTTTTAACAATCTATATATTGCTTATTTACTACATAATATATTTTACATGATATATAAATATAAAAATGAGTATAAAACATATTATGTAAAAAAAAACATACAGACAAATTGAGTACCTTCTTTTGGGAAGTCGGTAAAAAATAGAGCACAACCGGCTGCGGAATCCCATGACTCAAGCAACCAGTAGTCAGGGCTGCAGAGACAGGAACCTCCTCACAATACTTGCGGTTTCTAAAATAACTGCCTTTTATATCGGGCCCTTAATCTATCTGTCTAGCGAGAGCTTCTTAAGATGTTGGTCGAAGCTCTTCGCTATTAGCTATTTAACAATATTTTTGTTATACAGGATGTTACATAAAAGTATTATTATGAGTAAAGAGAATGCTTAGTTTAATAAAATTATGATGGTATTTAATTATTATTAGAGGAGTGTTTCTGAGATTTCGAAACCGCCATCTTGTTTATTCTGTAGTTGAATATAATTGCTTAGAGTTATATATTTTTTGAGTGTTTTTATTATTTGAATTAGATATTTTAACATAAACTAGTTTGATAACTCTTTAAATGTATTCAATAACCTAAAATGTCACCAATCTCGTTTTCGACCTCGCCTCTGATATTGAATTATAACAGTTGTTGTCTAGGTCATCCGGATACTTAGAATGCATAATCAAAATGTTTGAGATCCTTAATTTTATAAAACCTTTATCAGTTTTATGACTGTTTTATATCTGTTTTTATATATTAGATAGATAGATAGATAGATAAAGCCTTTATTCGCTGACAATTTACAATATTTACAACTTATTAATAATAAAATAAATAGTTGAAGTTAAATATAAAGTTTTTTTTTTAATTAAAGTATGTATGCACATTTTTCCAGCATCCAATTGCGTGTCAGGTTGTCCTTCGACATAGGCCTCCCCTAGTTTCTTCCACGTCTCTCTATCGCGCGCTAATCGTCTCGTTTTTATATATTACTAACCAAAATTCTTAATATTTATTATTATTATTACAACAGACTTAAAAAAATACACCCTGTTAGTTTAAAAATTTGAAATGTCAAAGTAGTCAATTAAAAGAAACATTGTAATGTATCATTAGTTGCTGGAAATAAAATGCTTTTTTATTTAATTTATTAATTCTTACAATATCCGAAAATATTTCTTTCATGTTGCAAAAATAATGTCAACTGGATTTTAGCATGTTATTGCTGTTGCTCGCGACTTCGCCCGCGTGAATTTAAAAAAAAGATAACAAATCCTATGTTACTCATTGATAACACAGTTTTTATCTGGTGAATGAATTTTTGAAATCGACCCAGTAGTTTTTGAGTTATTCCAATACACACAAAAATGTAAATGTTTCCTCTTAATGTAGGTAATACTGTCAAATAAAAAGACATTATTTATCCTTTTCGTTGCATAGTATAAATAAATAGTTAATTAAATAAAAACAGTACATTTAATTGGTTTCTCATTACGATTATACAAATATTACGTTGTTTGATTCCAGGTGGAGACAGGTCGTGAGGAGTTGAAAAAGGAACGCGAGATAATGCAGCTGGTGGCAGGTCTGCAACTGGGACCTGACGAAATGGAGCGTCGCGAAATGCCACCGCATATGATCAGATCCAGGCACGGACCTAGGTAGGTTAAATATTAGAAACTAGCTTTCGCCCGCGACTCCGTTCGCGTGGATTAAAAAAACAAAATTGAGTAGCCCATGTGTTCTTCTAGACGATCCTCTACATCCAAATTTCATCGAAATCCATCCAGCCGTTTACTACTCTAACAACGCTACAAACTCTAATATCCATCCATCCATCTAAACTCTTGCATTTATAATATTAGTATGAGATGTTACGCATATACGCATTTCACATGGAAATGTAGCTACTGTAGAAAATGTTGTTTAAAAGACCTAATGCTTGTCTTTTACAACTTTAAACTGTCGTGGTATTTTGTTTAAATATAATACTAGTAAGAAACAGGATTCTTACAAAGATTAGGTTGTTTGAGCTCCTGATATTTCAGCACAGTTGCATTGTCTATGTTGAAGTGATACGGTAGTAATTTTTTTAATATCGGAATATAAAACAACAAAATCGTGGTAAGAAACCCGTGTCTTCTTCTTCTTTTGGTGCCGTCTCCTAACGAAGATTGGCAATCATTACAGCGACTTGAAGTTTGGACACAGCAGCTCTAAATATAGAACGCGTACTTTTGTTGTACCATTGGCGAAGATTTTTAAGCCACGATGTTCTTCTCCTTCCTGGACTTCTTTTCCCTAGAATCTTACCCTGAATGATAGTCTGTAACAATTCGTATTTCGGTCCACGCAAAATATGCCCAAGATATTCCAATTTCCGTTTTTTTATAGTTTTGATAACTTCCACCTCTTTTTTCCGTCTTAAAAACCCGTGTCTTAAAAGTATCATAATGCTTATCTTATCTGAAATTTAAGGTAAGAGACCCAGTGGTTGATATAAGCTGGAAAAATGATGGGCCATGCTCGAGAATATAATTAAAAATCCTTCATCTTCGACAATTCTCACAAACCCATAGAGCGCGCGCACATCTTTGACTAAATTAGTGGTAGAGCCCGCTTTAACATCTTTGCACGAATGGGCCGGCACGCCCCCAGTAATACCACGACCATACAGAAAACAGGCATGAAATGGAAGCAATTCTGTGTTTCGTCTGATGAGTGTGGTGCCGGAGGCCTAATTTAAGTCCATTTTTCTTTACTACCCTTTTTTTATAAGAGGAGGATGGGAAGGGGAAGTGGATTTGACGGTGGAGGAGATGCATAGGAAGGGGAAATATCCTCTTTCTGTGCGTCTCCTCATCCGTCAGGTACGGGTAGGCAAGGCAAGGCATCTGCAACTTCGGATGTCTATGGGTAGCGGCCGCTTGCTCGTTTGCCACCTTATGTTATGAAAAAAAACTTCGCAGAACTATTTAGACTCGCTTTAATTGTCGAACTAAACAGTTGAGGCTCCGAAACAATCGAGAAACACACAACAGTTCTACAATAGCTTCGTCAAAGATGTGCCCTCGGTCTTAGTGGTTAAACGCTGTAGCTTAAAAAAAAGTGTCTTTCTCTAGCGATCGACGATTAAACGAATCTACTTCTATTTCAAAAGTACTTCTTTTTAGTCTTAATTAATCATTCGATATCTACGACTTCCTTCTCATGTTACTTTCCACATTTTGAATGAACACCCGTGTTACTTTCGACATTATTAATAAAACACTTTCTTGTTATGGTTTCAGATAACACCACGCTATGGGAGTGTCGACGTGCGACTGTCAACCAGCACGTGTCCACCGGAAATGACAATCACTTTACCTCGATTCATGTCCGATTTACGCAGCCACAAATATTGTTTACCACTGTGGCAAAAAACTTTGTATCAAGTACTCGTACTGTCTGTATTTTGTCAGCCGCAAAAACAATTTTGTACATCAAGTTACGATTGTCGATTCGTAATCGATACAAACATCGATTTGTCACGAACGCGGCAACTTTCCAATACACGATTCTCATTTCGTGATATTAAAAAATCTATCAACTTATTTAGATATTATGAATAAATTTTTGTAGCACTATTTCATACAACGAATGTGGTCTTAAAATTTTGTTACTTAAAATTTAAATATACTATTATAATGTCATTTTAAGTTGTTTAATAAGGATGTTATCTATCATGAAGTATGAGTTAAAATAATTGACTACATATCTGGTTCAAAGAGTTTCAAAAGATATAGAGGAGGTAATGTCATCTAAAATATTTTTTACATTATCTCACTAACGCTATCTATGGATAGGTTTTCAAAACCACATACAAGTTCAACAACCAACATAGTACCATTCAGAACTACCAGAGAAAAAAATGTACATTATGCCTCGTCTATACATTTTTTTAAATACCTGGGTACATCATAAGAACAAGATTAATTAAATGTGCTATTAACAAGGTCATTTCATTGTAAATGGTTAAAAATCGATTTCAAAACAGAATGAAATATCGACTGTGAAACGAGTTACAAATTGCATGTAATTACATTAATTTGAGTATAATTCGATGTTCTTACGTAATTTACTGAATTAAAAATTTGCTACTAAAAATAATAATTCACGACTGAAACACTAGTGTCGTTACACTCGTTACGTCTAAAAAACCTTATATCGATGGCTCCTATGTAAAACGTTATAAGCCATAAATTTTGCGATTGTATTTTGTTTTAGTGAACCTATTTCTTTTATCTTCTTAAAATTAACTGAATATATTAATTGCTGTGTACATTTGAAAGTAACTTTAAGTTTGTTTTAACTTACACAGATTTGTCTGAGATAAATGTCAGATAAACCTGGACGTGTGTAGCAGGCTTTAGAGCTGTAGATTTTGGTCTCTATTGTATTTATGTTTGATGCATTGAAATTAATTGTATTAAAGTTTTGTTTTGAAAAATTTGCGTTTCAAACATGCGATAGTTTACGTAGGAGCCACCGATATTAATTATGTTTTCATACACGTATTTTTGAACTAGAAAATCAACGCAACAAAGATTTCTTTTTCTTAAAAAAAACATATCTTACAAAATGGCGATGTTCTTCTAATTGTGAAAGGATTTATAAAAATTACTTCGATACATAAGAAAAGGTAAAAAAGTCAGGAAATATTACAAAGATTAAGAGCCTGTCCCACCACTGGCTAATAGATGCTCAGATAGCTTAAAAACGTCACTGTCAGATAAGATAACAAAATCCGATATTTCCAACACACATTTTACACGTTGGATAGTTATCAGACAAATTACAATTTAGTGGGACAGGTCCTAAATATATTAATCTATACTATTATAATAAAGCGTAAACACACACTACTTTGTTGCCTAAGATGTCAGCAATTACAGCATGTTTTTCAATAATTCTTTTTTTAATAAAACGCCCTACACTTATGTCACGCTTTAGGCTATATATTTTAACGCCATTAAACTTAGAGGGTGAAGGTTTTGGATAAAAATCCTAATGTGGGTAAGTTGCTGCCAACTAAGGTTTGTCATGTCATGTCATTTTGACATTTGCAATTGATAATTTGACAAATGTAAACAATAAAATAAAATTTTCATAATTTCATGCGGATGAATCCGCACGGGAACTACTAGTGAGGAAAATTAAATTGTTGTGTATATCATGTTAGTCTTCATCGGATTTGTGTAAATCGAAACACTTGTATAAAAACGTTTCGCTATCTCTTTCATTCTTCTTTAAATAATAAAGACAACATATTTTATTACAAGCCTAAACTATCGCACAACAGTTCTGCGATTGTCGATTGTTTCGCAGACTTGTTTAGTTGCATAACTAAAATTCGAGTAGTGTGTATTTTCATATAACCTTATAGGAATCAAAGTGCGACTAAACAGTTGTGCGATAGTTTAGTTTCGGGTGTGCGCACGCTCTACGAATATAAAATCCTAACCTGAGTGTGTCAATTGACATCTTACGCCAGTTACGCGAAGAGATTAGTTCCATATTTTACCGTAATATGCGAGGGTTAGGTTGTACGACAGTGGGTTTCCGCGGTAATAATCGTATTCATGCATAAAACGCAAACCTAGTTTCTGAGTTTATGGGCGCTGCCAGGAGATGATCTGATTAGTGGGGAGCTCGTGGTTTTACTCATATTCAAATTAACATTTTTGAGTTTTTTTTGTGTACGGGAGGCCTTATATTCTTTTCCCCTCCAACCCTTTCTGGAAGTGGATTTGAAGGGGCCTCCCCATTCAAATCATGCTTCATAGGGCGCATAAAAATGGAAATATGCTCTTTTTATGCGCCCTTTCTGACAATTAAAGGCTGTTTTCGCTATTTTAGCGAATTCAACTTATTGGCGATGCCCATGAGTGTTATATAGAAATAAATTACTACATTTTGAAATATTATTGGTATTATAATCTTTCTATGACCAAATATTATAAAGACATAACAAGGAGATTCCCCAGTTAACTAAGATTGCGATTAAATTTAAAATATATGAAGTTATAATAAGATAATATTAAGTTATGTTGGGTAGATATAAAAGAGGTTTTGAAGCTTATTACAGTAGAATCTCGATAGTTTAAAAACCTCTATAACTTCAAAAAATAATATGTTCCCTTCCCATCAGAGCCCAAAACCTCTATAACATAGACCTTTGATAACTTAAAACCTCTGAAACTTTAAATATTTTGTGTTTCCCTTGGACTTTAACTTATCGAGGTTCTATTTGAAATTAAAAATCTATTACATTTGACTATAACTAGTATAACTGAAATCTAATATTTAATTCCATTAAGAGGAGTTTATTAAGGATTTTATTCTCTATAATAAACTCCGAAATGCGCTTCCCATATCGAGTATTATTCATGTAAGAGCCAAAGATCAAATCTCAGAGCTTTGAAAATGGCACAATTCTTTATATCAATTTTAAAAAGATAATTTAAATGGTTTTATGTTTAATTTTATTGCTAGTTCTGCAACATTTATAAACAGTTTACAGTATTCTGCTCAATTTTGAAGCTCTCAGAATTAAAAAAAAAAAAAAAATTAAACCCTTAGGGGCCGTCCATAAATTACGTCATCGATTTTTTCAGACTTTAGATCTCCCCCTTCTCCCAAAATTGACGTCATTACCAGTTTGACGAAATTAAAACATTGAGTTGTTTTAGTATTGTACGCGCCTTAGCCACCTCTCACATTTACAGTCCCACTTACTAGGTGTGCTGGAAGAAATTTCTTTTTAGAAATAATCTTTTTGTACGTGAACAATAAACTATAAATAAATAAATAAGAATGACGTCAATTTCGAAACACTCCCCCCTTCCTATCTATCATTTACCGTCATCCGCAGA
>NW_013524935.1:4402324-4434556 GCF_000836215.1 Papilio polytes
CCTAATTTAGAATGACGTAATATATGGACGGCCCCTTATCGAAAATGTAAATCATTCGATTCATAAGTTGCAGACATATCACCTTTAAAAAGGAATAAAAAGATATTTTCATATTAAAGTACATATAACCTCAAATCTAGGTAGCGTCTATATAAGCCATTTGTACATAAGGATTTGTACAAATATAGACAGAACAGTAATATAATAATTAAAATTGAATCTAAGAAATGTATAATATAGATAGGTTTGTATTTCTTTTCTTAATATTAAATATTGTTTATGTCGAATCTTTAAAACGTAATTAAGTGCATGAAACATGTAAATAATAAAATTTTCATTCAATATATAAAAATATTTTAGGCTATGAGTGCCATTAACTTTATTTTGTTTAATCTGTATTCTAGTTAATAAATAAAATAAACATCGTAATAATGCAACGAAATTACTTGGTTAATGTATTGAACATCGTTAAATTTAATTAACGATGTAACTCGATGTATTGTAATTTTTACATATTAAAATATAATATTTATGTCCACTTTTATTTCTTTTACCCTGATTCGTAACGTTATTTTCAGGTAAAGTATCTCGCTTTTCGACGAATTGTCCACGAACTCCATCCGATACATGCAAGAATGATTACATTTTTATTAATTAAACTAGCTGTTCTCGTGCGGCTTCATCCGCATGAAATTATAAATTTATTGTTTGCATTTGTCACATTGTCAATTGCAAATGTCAAAATACCAATTACCTTGCTTTCTTGATGTTGACAGCAACTTATGGTCTCTTTCACACATTAGGGTTTTTATCCAAAATATTTAGCCCTTTAGTTTTTTATTTAGTTTAATAGCGTGGAAGTATATAGCCTAAAGCGTGACGTAAGTGTAGGGCTTTTTATTAAAAAAGAGTTATTCAAAAATGTGGTGTCATTGCTGACATCTTAGGCAACAAAGAAGTGTGTGTTTACGCTTTATTACAATAGAAGTATAGATATACATTTAATAAAAGCATTACGAAAAGCGGCAGAGGTCACCAAATGTAAACAAATTTACGTCCATAGATATCTAAATCATAGAAAATGCTTATACGTTGCTGCCCTTTAAATTCTAAAGCGTTTTAGCAGAGAACTTTCAGAAGATGAAAGTTATGTCTCCATCTAGCGGCCGCGTTCGAAACTAGTTTGAAGTTACAAAGATTTATATGCGAACATTCAGGTATGTGTAAAGTTTAAACAGTGCCATCTAGCGGAGAGTTAGTTATGTATTAAAATAAATTAGAATTATTTAACTCAATTATAAGTCTACAAGTCAATCCACATAATAAACATTTTAACTAAAGGCTATATTGAACTTTTCAATAAGCTTCTTGAACTTAGCTTTGACATGACAATGTGCCATTCTTCTTCTTCTTGTCCTATGTACCCAAAGTGGGGCAGAGGGCGTCCCTAGTGCGCCGCCAGTTCGCTCTATCGCTCTATCCTGGGCTCTGCGTTTTATCTCGGTTATAAATGTGTCATTTTTAATTTAAAAAGGGTAGAGAGTATGAAATCATCGTACCATACTCACGAGAGTTTCCTAGTACTTGATATAGGCATCTTTTCTTTATAAATATTAATGTTACATGTCATTTGTCATACCTTTTGTATAGGCTTGGTGTGAAATTTTTTCCTTAACTGTTGCGAGTGCGTGATGAAAATGCAATTAAATGCGTGTGTTGAAAACACGCACTTTTTTGGCTCCGTACCAAATAGACGCTTTCTAGTAACTGGGTTCAATTGCTTTCTGTTTACATGTTTTGAACTGTTTGAAAGTTGAACTATTGGTTCTTAAGATTTCCACTGTTAAAAGAATATTTTTGTTGCAGCAAAGCAGTTTTACAGTAGAAAGATATAATTAGTAGACAGTTTGCATTTTAAACTTTATTAATAGGATTTTTTATAGATTTTAGAACTCTAATACACGCAAATATTAAGGTAGAAATACACGTGTCAATAAAATAAGATTTTAGCTGGCGAGTCAGTTACTAATCTTACTTCTTACTAATCTTACTAATATTATAAATGCGAAAGTTTAGATGGATGTTTGTTAGAGTTTGTAGCCTAAACGGCTGATCGGATCATGATGAAATTTGTCATAGATGTAGAGCATAGTCTGGAAGAACACATAGGCTACTCACTTTTGTTTTTTTTAAATTCCACGCGCGGACGTAGTCGTGGGCGAAAGCTAGTATACATATAACAGTAAAATGTCAACCTTTGTACCCATATCCTTGTATTTACTTGTAAGATTGCATAACATTTTGTATAAATAAAACTGATTATTATATTATTGTGTGCAATCGTGCAAGCGTTTTAATTTATAAATTGTTTTCATTGTTTTCGATATTTACAATTTGTAAATGGATAATTTGAAACATTCGATATTTACTTCTTACAATGTAATTAATGTCCATTTTTCAAAACTTTCGTGTTTATAATATTTTTAACATATTAAATTTCTATACTTATATTCTAACTAGCTGTTCCCGTGCGGCTTCATCCGCATGAAATTATGAAAATATTATATCATTATTTACGTTTGTCAAATTATCAATAGCAAATGTCAAAATGACATTACATAATAAACCATAGCAATCTTGCTTCCTTGATGTTGGCAGCAACTTATCGTCTCGTTTCGTCATTAGGGTTTTTATCTAAAATATTCACCCCTAAGTTTAATGGCGTGAAAATATATAGTATTAAGCATGACGTAAGTGTAGGGCTTTTTATTAAAAAAATAATTATTTAAAAATATACTGTAATTGCTGACATCTTAGGCAACAAAGAAGTGTGTTTACGCTTTATTATAATAGTATAGATAGATAATTGAAATAGATCTGAATTGTAAGAAATTCCAATATTTCTATAGTATTATTCTTTACAAAAGACAATCTTTAAATTGCATTTAAATTATTTCATTCATTTAAAACAAAGCCATAACATTTTTAGCATTAAAGACAATGAAATGGCTTTTCAAACTTGTTCTTTTATTGATAAGAAAATATGAAGTGAATATCGACACGAGAGTTTCGATATTTCTTAGATTTGATATATTTTTTATTATTATCTTTCAAGAGATAAGTGAGGATACCGTTTTCTAAATTAAGTCATCATCTTCGTATGGCAATATATCTTCAGTTACATTTAACTGTATTTTCTGGTAATAATTTGTTATTTTTTGAAAATATAAAAAGGAAGAAATTGAGTATGACAAAACATATTGAAGTCGTATTTATATTGGGAATTAAACCAAGGAGGCAAATGAAAGGGTTATTTTGCTCGTTAATTTTTTTTCAAAACTGATACAAAACCTATAAAATAAATGTTTAGTTTATCAGTGTTAGTGATTGTTACTACGTTGCATGAGGAGGCAAATTAAAAAAGCTCTCAATATTCAAAGTGAAAGCTTCAGAAATATAATAAATAAACGGATGAGCAATGCAATAAACGTTTATGTCCAAAATTGTAATTTTTAAAAGAAGCGCGCACTTTCACTGAATAATTATTTTTTTTATATCATTAACAAAGAAACGAGTGGAAGGCGGCCAGTCACAACAGATTATAATAAAATAATTTCTGACAAATTCGTTTCAAAAAGATTTGTACTATTTTAATTGTAAACTATTATATTTTAATAAAATTGTTAACATAAATCCTGTACAGAAAATTTTCCTTTCGTAATGTCAAAATTAGTAGAATATCGTGTTTTTTTTTATTAGAAAACAACATGAATGAAAAGTATCATTTTGTTTTTTACGTGTACAATCTATAATTAATATCGAATATTTAAAATACACCTGTTTAGATGTAAAAAAATAAACGGCAACTTTGGCAGCGTTACAATTACGATTGTCCGAGTTCAAAACAACTGCATCGCAAAACGTCTACGCGAGCAATTTCTTCGACAGTTGACCATCGTCCGGCGCTTGCATAGCACGTATCCGAAACGCACTGCTCACGGCTCCACATCTCACATGCCTTTGTCACGCGATTTAAAAAAACAACTGTCAATCGATGCTCCCGCGCGTTCTTAATTTTTAACGCGGGAATTTCAATTGTGATGTGTCATTTGTGACCGTGAAAAACAGTTTTGATCTTAAATTTTTGTTTCGATGAAAAGTTTTTAATTATTTATACTATTCCGGAAAGTAAAGCTACGCTTAATCCTGGATTTTTTTATTGGAGCTCTATTATGGTAAGTTTATCATTATAGTAAATTGAATAGTATTTATTTAAAATTTATTTATTTTATCAAATAAAAAAAAAACAGAAAAAGACACTTCATTTTTTCGTGACTATCAAGATGATTTTGTGTACAAATTTTAAAATAATTTTTAATCAATAAATAAATAAAAATAAAATAAACAGTACATACTTCTGATTTAACCTTGCAATATAAAATCTATACGTACCGTACATTAAGACATAAACCAATAAAATGTTTTATTACTCAATCAAGCGACAAAAGAAGCACTTTACGACGGTTCTTTAATCTGTGGAAGTTGCAAGATTTGATTCTTAGAGACATCTTGGAGAAAAGGGTATTGACATAAAAACATCTGTTGCTATACCAATTGAATGTGAGTCTTGAGAAATAGTTTTAAATAGATCATTGAAGATTCCAACCGCAAAGATATAACGAATCACAATATTTAGGTTAATATTCTACACTTCACATTGCAGCTCATGAGTTTAGATTTATATTTACTTAGGCAGCATAATATTTCTAGAATCGTAGCCACATACAATACAACGCGGATTATTCCCAACCGTCACCTCGCTCTGTCCCCATGTCTGACTAAAAAGTTTTATCCGTCCCACTTTTTAGTCCCACTATTACCAATAAGGTGACAGATGGAACCGTTATGATATAAAATAAGTTCAAACCGTCCCCTCGTCGCTAAACGTGGGTCGGATGAAACTTTGTATTTTCATGTGCTCCCATGTGGGGACAGAGCGGGGTGACGGTTGGGAATAATCCGACAACGCAACATTAACGTCCACTGAAGATGACCATAGCATTATTAATGACTAGGTGTTCCACGAGTGAAATTAAAAAAATAATAAAAATACTCCTGTTACTCACGGATATCGTAGCTTTTTAATGGTGAAAGAGTATTTGTAATCGGCAAAGTAGTTTTCGAGTTATTTGTATACATACAAAAATACAAATCTTTTCTCTTTATATCAGTATTGATGGATGAACTACGTACTGGCTGGCAAGGACAGAAGGAAGACTTTTGTTTGATGATGATTGGGTTGTTTATTTATTTAGCTTGAAGCCAAACATTAACCTTGTCTCCCATTAACATGTGAGTGGGACAAGGCCAGGGAGATGTTGATGACTAAATAAAATATATCCAAGCTTTGTTAATAATGTTAATACCAAAATTATATAGAGGAGAGATTTGAACTTTTTGTTTTATATACATTTTGAAATAACTCAAAAACTACTAGGCCGATTTTAAAAATTCTTTCACCCTTAAGAAGTTAGGAGGGTAATTTACCTGGGTGTAACATTGGCTACTTTTTTTTATTATACGCGGACGAAATCGCGAGCAACAAATTACGAATAAACTGTTAACTGTATTTCTCTACATACGAGTACGTTTATTACATTCTTGTCTGTCAATCAGTACTTTGTTGAAACGTGTTGTGAAACATTGATAAAAGTTATGTATTCCTTATCTTAGGAAACAAGCGGTCTTTTGTTTTCTTTTACACAAATATGATCTAACTAATGTTATAAATGCGAAAGTCCAGATGGATGTTTGTTAGAGTTTGTAACATAAACTGATGAACGGATCTCGATGAAAAATGACTTAGACGGAGAGGATAGTCTGGAACGATAGTAGAGCAAGGTAAAACGAGGATAGTAGAACACAGGCTACTTGCTTTTGTTTTTTTTTTTTTTAATTCGTGACATAAATTGAATAAAACAGCTGAGCAATGTATCAAATTATAACATACAAAATATTGAATTTGTTGAACCATTTTTAATAAAATCAGAAAAGTGTTTTTTTCCGCCGTATTACATAATTAAATTACGAAATGTATTTAAAATGTTAATTAGCACGTAAAAAATCAGTTTTCGTGTAAAAAGATTCTTCTTTACCTTTCTCCATATCCAAGTTCACAAGTAAAAGTTATGCGATTACGTCACAAGCGAAAACTGGTTGAAAATTGGACAAGTTCGACTGTTCTTTATAGTTTTCACTACGTTTGACGCTTGTTATTGTATTATTTTTACATAATGTCGTGATCGGACCCGTTTGTTACGTTGTAATTTAACATGTTTGCTTATACATTTCTTTTAAGTCGAATAAGTAGGAAAAGTTTGAATACCCGTTCTGTAATTTAAATAGGCATTTTTTTATTTCTTTCGCTTGCCAAAGACTGAGAAATACAGACATGATAGTCTCTGGTATTTTCTTTAAAAAACTGTTTCGGAGGTACAAACTAACAGCAAATAGCATTATTATAAATGCGTAAGTTTAGATAGATGTTTGTTAGAATAGCCTAAACTGAATGGATCTTGATGAAATTTGGCATATAAGTAGAGCATAGTCTGGAATAACACATAGTCTACTTGTCTTTGTATATTTATTTCTGATAAAGGAGTCACGGGATAAATCTAAAGTAGCTTTATAAAAAACTTTATTATTTATCCTAAAACGTAGTTTCAAATCTTTACTGTTAGATATTTCTAAGTTATCCTCTGCATAATAATAGTGAAGTCATGTTATTAACATTATCTAAAGTACATTAAATTTGAAAATAACCGTTAAATTCTTATCAACAGAACGAGTAAGAACGTCTTTTCTTTCTAGTAGAATAAAGTGAGGTCCATTATTCTTAGAGACAAACTTGCCAAAAGTAATATTTGCAAATATTCTTACTTAGTATTAGAGAAAGCAAGAATTTGAACTTGAAAATAAACGTGTATATCTTACTTTAGTGAAAGCTGCTGTATTATAATATTTACTTGTTTTTTTTTAATTAAAAGCGCCTTTGTTTCATTTGAACATACTGGCTTTGGCCGCGATTCCGTCCGCGTGGATTAAAAAAAACAAAAGTGAGTAGTCTATGTGTTATTCCAGACTATCCTCCACATCTGTACCAAATTTCATCAAAATCAGTTCAGCCGTTTAGGCTACAAACTCTAACAAACATCCATCCATCTAAACTTTCGCATTTATAATATTAGTAAGAAGTACGATTAATAGAATTGGAGTGTCTGACAGTTATCACGATGTGTTTCTATTGCTGAGAATTATATTTGTCTGTCCCTGTTTGTTCCGGATTATGTATAAAACAGATGGACCGATTTTGATTTTCACGGATAGTTAGCTATTGAACACGGGAATATTTAAGGGTTCTTTAAAACCAGCGCTAACAGACGCGTTCGACCGGTAATATAATTTTAATATGTATTGCTTGGAACTGCTGAAACTCTCGTACATGTGTAATATTCCATTCTTCTTTGGAAAAAATAGATAACTATGTTTTTGTATGGTGTGGAAACTCACAGTTTGAATGTTTATACAAAGACGTGAGGTTACCTTGATTATTAATAGTAATGGCTACTATTTAGACTTTCTATTGTTGCTTTAGCGAAAGTCTATGTCTGAAGATGTCTAAGTACTTATCGTTTCGCATTCGTTTGTATCAAACGTTGTGATTCTGATGCCATGAATCTTGTATGACTTGGCATCTAACTGGAATGTACGGATAGAAGAAAAAGTGTACACAAACGTGTTCAATTAATGCATCGGGAAAATTAAATTATTCTATTCGAACGCTTTGAATAACAAATGTACACGAAAGTGAAGTTTAACTTGAAATAGTTGAATAACTTAAGTTCAGATGACATCATGTTGCGGTCAAGTTATGTGAGGAATAATAATTTCGGTATAGTTGTCCAGTTTGGCAACTGTTGTGAATATCAATGAGTTCAAGTTGGCAATGGCAATGTTGTATAATCTTACTAATATTATAAATGCGAAAGTTTAGATGTATGGATGTTTGTTAGAGTTTGTAGCCTAAACGGCTGAAGGGATCTCGATGAAATTTGGCATAGATGTAGAGGATAGTGTGGAAGAACACATAGGCTACTTGCTTTTGTTTTTTTAATTCCGCGCGGACGGAGTCGCGGGCAAAAGCTATTATGTATATCAATGAAAGGTAAAAAACATTCAAAGCCCTATAAAAACTTATACCAATACTCTAAAGAGGAAAGACTTGCGTTTTTGTAATTATATGCATTGAAATAACTCAAAAGCTTTGTCGATTGCAAAAATTCTTTCACCATTAAAAAGCTATATTATCACTGAGTAACGGCCATTTTTTTAATTTCACGCAGGCGAGGTCGCGAATAACATTGAAGAATTTAATAACATATAAAGGATTAATTTAACCTTGAAAGGTTTGTAAAAAAATATTTCTATCAGCATTGAAAGAAAAGTGAAGAAGTAAATTGCTTTTTTATGACACGAAGCTTTCAATTACTGATGCACTTACTGTGTACTATCGATTGGTGACAAAATTTTCAGGAAACTCGATGAGTTTTCCTCCAAAAATTGACCACTTCAGAGATCAATTAAATATAGCCTTGCCAGGCTAGGATTAGGTAACCCGGTTACATTTTTAAAAAAAATGTGCTCCTTCATGTTATGTATCTTTTAGGTTTTATCTGGAAATCTGATGAGGAAAGGAAAAACGCTTTGGATCTTAGCCTATAACATGGTTCTTGTGACAGCAAAAAGGCGTCGTGTCCGGCCCCGATTTGTATCTCATCAGTGTCACATGACACTAAAGTAAGGATTTCTGTAGCGAAAGCGTCATTTGAACAAAAAATAATTGATAAAATTAATTTACAAACATGATTGAAGGAAGCGAAAGACGGAGAGAAAATTACGTAGATAATATAGCACGAATTCTGTAATTAAGGTTACTAGACAGGCTTTTAATTTAAAGTTTTTATCAATACAAGTAACTTAAAATAACTTTGTAAACGCCATGATATTGTTATGTAAAGTTTATCAACTTATGGTCAAGTAAGTCAAGAATGTGTACATTAGAGGAAGTTTGAAAGTAGCGCCAGTGGTGGAAAAATTGAGAAGCAAAAGGCTAGCGTAGTATTGAAATGATATGCAACGAGACGATGGGGACATAAACCAGAAAGTGTTAAGATTGAATGTGGATGGCTACAAGGGTAGAGGAAGACCGAAGAAAGTATGGATGGATTGTGTGAAAGAGGATATGCTTAAGAAAGGAGTGGATTCAGATATGACGGTTGATAGAGATGTATGGAAGAGCAGCACATACTGTGCCGACCCTCCGTAAAGAATAAGGGAAAGTGGATGAACTGATAGTCAAGAAGGTCAATAAAGGAAACTAACTTAAGGCTTTAGTATTAGAGAAATCTTAATTTATATTATTTTACTTTTTGCAATGCTACTGTAAAAGAAAAATTTCGTCACTGTCAGTATGAGGTATAGATCTGTATCAGAACCCGCTTAGACAACTACTGCAACAAGATTCTTAGCAATGTATGAAGCACGTACATTTATTACCAAATGTTAAAAATAACACACTTAAATGACGCCCTCGTTTTAAGATAAACGCTTTCATACTGCTCTTTTTATATTTAAAAATACTTCACTAGCTGTTGCATGCGACTTCGACTTAGAATTAAAAATCTATGTTACTTAGTGATAACAGAGCTATTTAATAGTGAAAGAATTTTTAAAATCGGCTCAGTAGCTTTTGAGTTATTTCAATACATATAAAAAATCCTAAAATACAAATCATTCCAATTTATAATATTAGTATTGAGCATAGATATAGATAAGTTTTTGTCATTCTTTTTAATAAAAACAATTTTAAAAGTTTTAATTAAGACCTGTATAAATTGCTAGTCTAATCAAATTTCTTTAACATTGATATCTTTTGTTACAATGTTTTGTACCGACAGATAAAAATTACTGTACATCGACACTTAAAGAGGTCGTTAAATAAATCTAAACTTTTATTACGACTATTCACAACAGCCCTAGAAGCCTACATTCAATAAATTTTGTGCTCAAAAAACGTCCACTTGAAAAGTAACTCATTATGAACTATACTCGTATTGAAACGCGATTTAACACACTTTCTGGTATGACTTGTGAATTTTGACGGGACTTTGAGCTGGTCTAACACTCATATAGACTCGCATTAAGGGGTTTTTACGAATGGAACCGGTGAAAGTTTTATTTTAAGTGCTGCTATAGATTTTGTTATTGAAATATTAAGTTTATTTCGAAGTTTTAACGGTTATGCCTCGATCTATACTAATATAATAAAGCGTAAACACACACTCCTTTGTTGCCTAAGATGTCAGCAATCACAGCATATTTTCGAATAACTCTTTTTTTAATAAGAAGCCCTACACTTACGTCACGCTTTAGGCTATGTATTTTCACACCGTTAAACTTAAGGGTAAATATTTTGGATAAAACCCTAATGTGGGAAAGAGGCCATAAGTTGTTGTCAACATCAAGGAAGCAAGGTTGCCATAGTTTGACATCATGTCATGTCATTTTAACATTTGCAATTAATAATTTGACAAATGTGAACAATAAAATGATTATTTATAATTTTATGCGGATGAAGTCGCATGGGAACAGCTGGTACTTTAATAAAATGTTTATTATAACTTTATTGTACGCAAACATAACTACGGTTAGATTAAGTTTATGAACAAGAAGAGACACCATTGACTAAACTATGCCACTGTTGTGCGATTGTCGATTGTTTCGCACCTCAACTGTTTAGTTGCACAACTAAAAATCGAGTAGTGTGCGCTCCTCCATATAAGCTCATAGGAATCAAAGCGAGATGAAACAGTTATGCGATAGTTTAGTCAAAGGTGTGCTCTAAGGAAACTAGTTTGACAGTGGTAGTGCCCGCTTTAACATCTTGGCATGAATAGGCCGGCACGCCCGGTGTAATACCACGACCACATAGAAGACAGGCGTAAAATGGAAGCAATTCTGTGTTTCGTCTGATGAGTGTGGTGCCGGAGGCCTAATTTAAATCCCTTACTCTTTACCACCCTTTTCTTTTAAGGAGAGGATGGGAAGAGGAAGTGTATTTGACGGAGGAGGAAATGCATAGGAAGGGGAAATATTCTCTTTATGTGCGTCTCTTCCTCTGTCGGATAAGGGTAGGCAACGCATCTGCAATTGCGAATGTCTATGGGCAGCGGTCGCTTCGCCATTTTGGCGGATTCAGGTGGCCGCTTGCTCGTTTGCAACATTATGTTATAAAAAAAAACTAAATTACTTCAAGATTGACCGATGACCTGGTGATAGTTGATCTAGAAGCGATAAGAACGGAACGTTTTATGAATGAATACATTTTTTAGACGTTACAGTTTCAACTTGATTTTAGATTGTTGATTTCATGCGTTCATTCGTGAACGTCCGCATCGAATGGTTTTGCCTTTTTGTAGTAATTTAACAAATGATATAAATTCATTTTCTACACATAACATCTGTACAGTGAGAAATAGGTTTCAAGCACGCTATGACCTAGTTATTGTTCTCGGAAGAATCTTGTATCGTGGAATGTTTTTATTATCATACTTGGTATTGTATTTGTTGCAAATAATAGTTGTTGTCGCTTAAATCGGATAAACTGTTTATTACTTGATCTAATAAAGTGTTTCATGTTTACAATTTAGAAATATGTTATTATATAAATTATAACACGGCTAAACTCACGTGATAACATTCGGTGTAGGCACCGACAGTTTCGAACCCGTTGGGGGTCCTTCTTCACCCGAGTATACCCGAGTATACCCGATAAATCACTCACCCTGAAGAAGGACCCCCAACGGGTTCGAAACTGTCGGTGCCTACACCGAATGTTATCACGTGAGTTTAGCCGTGTTATAATTTATATAGTATAATGTCTCACGAAAGTTTTAATAAGTTAAATATGTTATTTCTTCATTATAGCTCTGTTTTTTGTTCGTACAGTAAGCTGCATAAGTATGTATACTATAGCAAAATTCTGAATATGATATATACGCTTTTGGTTTTATAAATTCAACCTCCCAACGTTTGCGTGAAATTAAATTATAACAAAAAAATATAACCCACGTCACTGATAACGTAGCGTTTTAATGGTGAAAGAATTTTTGAAGTCGGCAAAGCAGTTTTTGAGTTATTTCAATACATACAATAATATGTATCTTTCCTCTGAACATTACTATTGACGACACTATTGGTTTATATGCTTACGATAAACAATACATATAATTGAAGAGTACGTGCATTAGAAACCAAAGGCCTACAAAATTTGGTAGTTTTGTAAATGTCTGCATGTTTATGAAGCTGACTGTACTTTTTATTAGTTATTTTGTGTAAAAAGTGGACTATAGTACATAAGCGGCGGGCTTCCCAACGTCTTAATTCCAAGTTCATAGTGAGTAAGCGGAAATGTTTATTGTCTTGTTGGATTTATTGTGAACGCGAGCGAAAGCTGAGGTCAGAGTTCAGGCAAAAATTGAAAGGAAAAAGTACAATGAAATTGAGAGTGCCGATGTTTGCACGATTATCGGACAGCTGAAAAACGTGCTGACGGAAATTATGTCAAGTCTTTATTGTTCTGTGACGCCATTGTTAGTTTAAAACCGTCGGTCTCCACTTCTGTAACATCCATATTTTTATCGCTGTATAATAAATGATTGATTACGCTATTTTAAAAAAACCATAA
This sequence comes from Papilio polytes, assembly GCF_000836215.1. Taxonomy (NCBI): domain Eukaryota; kingdom Metazoa; phylum Arthropoda; class Insecta; order Lepidoptera; family Papilionidae; genus Papilio; species Papilio polytes. Next base: position 4,415,130 of record NW_013524935.1, read on the forward strand.
TTTAGGACTTATGTATAATAATATTATAAAGAGGAAAATTTTACATTTTTGTATGTACTTGATTGACGTAAAATCTAATACGCCGATTTTAAGAATTCTTTTAGCATTAAAAAGATAATTTAATTGTCAGTAACATAGGCTACGTTATAAATAGTTTTATAATTTCACTCGCACAAATTCGCGGGAAACAACTAATGTTGTAAATTAGGGTTCTAACCAAATTGACTAAACAAGGGAAGCTTTTACTTTGAATCTGCAAATCAAGTCCTATTTATCATAATCCACTTTCAGTATGACCTAGGTAACCTGTATACAGACACGCAACTTTCTAGCGCTCGCCGGGAAATTAATACTTTCCGCAAAAGCTCAAAGCAGGCCTCTGTGTTTATACTTGATTATCTATAATGCGTGTTTAATTCTACAAGATTAGTGGAACGCGCACTAACGTGCTCGATCTGTGTTTATGTAATCACATACTAATGTGCATTGACAAGCTTGTTTTTATAGTAAATATGTTATGCACACTTATGTCCGGGTCTAACATTTTGGAATTTTGACTCAAATGGCAACAAATGCTTACAACGCGTCGGCAAAAAACGAGAATTGTTGCAAACCGTCAAAAAGAGAAAAGTTGCATATTTGGGGCATGTTTTGCGACATGAAAGATATAAGCTTCTCCAACTCATTATTATGGGCAAAGTCGCGGGCAGACGACGCGTTGGAAGGAAAAGGAAATCATGGCTAAGAAACATCCGGGAGTGGACAAGTATCGCCAGCGTCGAACAACTTTTTCGCTTGGCACAGGACAGGGTGAGATTCGCTGAGCTGACGGCCAACCTCCGGTAATGGAGAGGCATTAGAAGAAGAAGACTCAAATGGATGTACTCGTATTGTAAGCACGGTATTCTTTTAATTGGAAGACTGTTGTTGTACTATGTTTATGAAACGTGATACGTCATGTCCTATGACATGTTCAACGTAATGCGATGAAAATTTATAGATGTACTAGCTTTCGCCCGCGACTCCGTCCGAGCGGAATTAAAAGAAATAAAATTGTACCGTTTTAAATGAACAGTTCGACTGTTCAATTACTAATGCTTGCTTGGGGGGGTTGCTGAAGTTTCCATTTATTTTATCACTACCTAGTAATTCATTAGCTTCAGTTTGACCTAAGTTTCAACGAAGTAAAACTCAAGTTACGTAAAAACGCATTTCATGGAATTACCAAACCAACGAATGGTTAATTGTAGCTGGGAAACCGGACATTAGTGATTAAAAAACTCGAGTTAAAGTAAATCGAATATCGGTTTTTTGTCTTTATATTATTGTAAGTATGTGAGCGATGTTTGTGTATTATTTTTAAGTTACAAAATAGTTTATTACAAAAAAATCTGTAATGTAGCGGATTGAAGCCTCCTTTCTGTGATGAGCCATCCAAATGCCTTTTTGGAAAGGAAAGTTCAATGTACGCTTGAGACATGTTAACTGTACGTATCCATTCTGTCATAGTTTAATTTGTACCGTTTATTAATACGCAAACTTTTGAGCAAATAAACCGTACAAGAGATGTCTCTTTACGATTATAAGTGATACTTTGCTACGTAGAATTGCCATATTTCAATTTGTGGTAATCGTTGGCCGCTCTAAACATTCATATCTCTGCCGCCAAATTATCTCGTTACTTGCAGTCATACGTACCTTAAGGGTTTATAGTAGACGGCTACAGATTTAACTGAGCGATTGTAGCGTTTAAAAGGCGTAAGATGAGTGTGTATGCAAAACATTAATGTCAGTTAAACTGTACAGTTTTATTGTAAAACTGAGCGTCTGTATCGATTCTTATAAATTGAGTTAGAAATACACAAATTTAATAATTTCAAGAACAAGATATTCGGAGTTGGAAATACTTGTAGTATTATAAAGAATCCATTTTTAATTTTTCGTAGCTCTAAAACAGTTTTCATATTATTTGAGGACGTTACATAAGAAAGTGATAAATCTACAATTTATTATACTTAATTAAAAGTATCTGTTTTTAAATAATTATGTAAATTTTTCTATTAAATATTGCATTTATTCTTATAAAACATAATTGATTTATCGATTACAATATATCTGTTTTAATTTTGTTATGCATTTTTGATATATTTTTCTAGGATTTGGGGACGATTAAGTAACTTATGTTTTATAGCTTTGTCCTTGATAAATGAAAAGTCGTAGCGTTGTATTTAGTCTATAATCGACACTGGTATTAATGCACCGTTAACAGCTACATATTACAACTCTTTCATAACCGGCTATACGTCCCCACCGAGGGGCTCGGAGCCTACCCTAAGTAAGGGGTGACTAGGCTGTCAACTACGCTGGCCCAGTGCAGGTTGACTTCACACATATCTTTGAATTTCTTCGCCGATGTATGTAGGTTGTATCACAATGTTTTCCTTCACCGTAAGAACGTCGTTTAAATTATGTACATATGAAAATTCGAAAAATCGAAAATCAAGTACGGCGGGATTCGAAGCTAAGACCTGTAGATTACAAGTCAAGAGCTGAAACCACAGAGCTACCGACGCTCTACACAACTCTTTATAACGTTTTCAATATTAGTCGTGAGAGTTAGCGAGTAAGACCGCACACACATTTTGACTACACTATCGCGTTACTGTTTAGTCGCGCCTTCATTCCTATGAGCTTATATGGAGGTGCGCACACTACTCGATTTTTTAGTTGTGCTAAACAGTTGGATTGGCTGCGAAACAATCGACAATCGCACACCAGTTGTATAGTAGTTTAGTCAAAGGTGAGCATCTGGTCTTACTGTACATATAGCAGATATAATTGACCAGTAAATACCTTATAGTTATTTACAATTGGTTGTATTCATTTGATAAGATACCTTACCGACGCACTTGGAGTCTGTCCTATGTTACGGTTGACTAGTGTGCTACCACGTGTGCTCCTAACGGATTGACTTTATGTCTTTATGGATGTGTGAGTTGAATTCCTTGTTTTTCATCAAATCTTTGTATTGTTAGGAATAAAATTAGTACCGTGCTATAGAATTGGCGCAACTCTAGATTATCGGCATAAACGTCACGTCCCTAGCTGACAGCTGTCAATGTCACTAGAAGTATGGATAGATTGGCGCGTAACTTGAGTCTACAGAAGCATTGCTCTGAGTTAAAAGCGACAGTATCAATTAAATAAGTTGTCTAATAGTATTAAGTTAATAATAAGGATTAATAATACAATTTACCTTTACTTAATTGTATTATAGAATTAGAAATCTCTGAAGTTTCTCTAAAGTTCTACAGCTTCCATACTTTAACATTAACATGGTTTATTTGACATTTATATATATTTGGATTCAAGTTACAGAAGCTTGTGAAAATAGCTGAACTGGGCGAAAGCTTGTGTACTTTCGCTTACTAAGTCTGTGCTAGAAGAAGGATTTATTAATATTATAAATAGAAACCTGTGACTTCGTGTAGTTATAGCTAGGTTTATAAACTTAAGGGTAATACTGAAGTAATATTATGAGTGGGTAATTTCACCATCATCGTTCTCCTTATCCTACTCCCGTAAGGTCGGCGCAACAGGTTTTTGTCCTCCACATATCTCTATCATAAATCATCTCAGTTTTTCACGTGAAGTGAAAGCAATTCCGCGTTTCGTTTGATGAGTGTGGTGCCGGAGGCCTAATTTTAGTCCGTTTCCCTTTCCACCCTTTTCTTAAGAGGAAAGGATTTGAAGGAAAAGTGGATTTGACGGTGGAGGAGACGAATAGGAAGGGGTAATATCCTAGAGAGGACATTTAAGGATATGCAACGCATCTGCAATTGCGGATGTTTATGGGCAGCGGTCGCTTTCCATTTCGGTGGATTCAGGTGGTCGCTCACTCGTTTGCCACCTTATATTATAAAAAAAAGTCATCACTCCCTTCAACATGCCACTTTTCACGCAATCCATCTATCTCTTTCTAGGTCTACCTCTACCGGTGTACCTCCACACTCATAACTAACGTTCTCCTTGTAACATGCGATTTTGTTTATTTTATTAATATTTTCATTTGTTAATCACTTGAGATTAGTTTGTGCTATGAGTAAGATTTTAAAATCTCTACTTAACTAATTTGAATATTAACTTACACTAAGGATTGAATTCCTTTCAAGGGAGTGACTTAGTACTGATCTTTGACCCGTAACAATTGTGAGTATGTCAGTTTGTTAACTTTTAGTATTTCACTATTAAAACTTATGTAAGCTAAATAACGTTACGACATTTTAATAAGTTTATTTAAAAGTATTTAAATATAACCTCCTTTAAGAAGTAAATGGTCACAGCAGAAGGAATTCTTTTAATATGCAAAAAAAGAAATGTAATACTCTATGACATTTGACATAGATTAACGAGAAGATTGCAAAGATTATAAATTCAATACAAAATGGCGTCGATCACTTTCACTATCTTATTATTAACGATAAATAATAAAGGAACTTTTACTTATCGAGAAAATTTCGTGTTTCGGAAAGTAATCTGCATATACTCTCTAAAGTTACATCGATTTGCATTAGTTAAAAACCAGTTTACGTATTACGAGAAGTTAGTAATATTACGTCTTTTGTTACCTTGTACAGGTTCCTTTTTGAACTGGCTTGTTATGAAAACTGAGATATACGTAATTAGTAGTGAATATGGTTATAGTAAGGGAGGGGGAAGCCCATGGTAATGAGGAAATAAGAAATCGGAAATTAGACGAGTTGTTTTTCTGTTTAAATGACTGTTTATGAAACAAGTTTATTCTTTTAATATTTGACAAAAAAACGTAAGAGAATACATCGTGTAAAATAACAAATACATTCACAAATAAAAATTGCATCTGTAGTTCCTCTGGTGTTACGAATGTCCATGGGCGTCGTTGACCACCTTGGTGTTCACGCCGCTCGTTTGCCCCCTTTTTTTTATAAAAAAAAAAAAAAATAAAAATTGATCTGAAAATATTATTAAATATATTGAATGAATCATTTGTAAAGTAAGTTTTTTTTTGTTTTTACTGTTAACGGCAACTAAAAGTCTAGTCCACAGTTACCAGCAGATCTGCAGTACAAAATCTATATCTGTACTAATATACTCGTAGTTAAAGGGGAAAGATTTGTATTTTTGTATGTATAGAAATAAGTCAAAAACTAATGGGAAGATTTTTAAAATTCTTATATAGTTAGAAAGGTAATTTATCTGTGAGTAACATACATAAGTTATATCATTTGTTTTTGTTAAATTCACGCGGGCGAAGTCGCGAGCAACAGTTATCGCTTACAAAATTGTTGAAATAGATTACTTTAAACTCGTTTTAACAATTAAACAAGCTACTTATAATAGCAGTACACGAATTACCATCTCGTTTATTACAGTTTATTACAGATTGGACAAGCTTTCATAAATTTCATAGCAAATCTGTAATCAGAAGGAAACTGAATACGTTTCACTTTGCGAGCCATGCGTCACTTCTGATCATAAATAGACGCTAGATTAATTTATTCACTTAGTTCTATGATATGTTTTATGATAATGTTTCTAAAATTTTTAAACTAGATGGCGCTATTATTAATTACAATGACAATAAAGTTACAACTCGGTAGAAATAAATTACCCGTAGGAGTCAACTAAAAAATAGGATGCAGACGCTCTGACAGGTAAGGGTTCTCCCGTATTGTGAAAAAAGGGTAAACCATGCTAATAAGTTAAATTATTCATTTATGCAAACAAAAATAGTAAAATTACATTACAAAGTACATTATAAAGAAAAAGAAAGTTGGTCCGCGAAAACATTTTTCTATTTACGCAGAATATGAACAATTTATTTTATTATATGACTGTGTAATAACATGCTATGTTTATGATACTGGTTGTAGCTTAACGATCTATGTTCCTAGTTATATGTTTAGGAAAACTTGAATAAGAGCAACATATAAACCCAGATCTACGGTAGTTAAGCTCACCAGAATCATGTCTAACTAACGGCATAGCCATCTTAGGTACACTGACAGTATTACCTTAATATAGTTAGACGTATTAATTCCATGAGATTTTTCAGTCGGTTGACGGGGAAAAACAATAATAATTCTATCATCACCAACTCACTATACATCTCCACTTAGGCTCGGATCCTATCGTAAGTTAAGGCTGACAAGGCCATAATCGAATACGCTGGTACCCTGTAAGTTGACATATCTTGTAATTTCTTCGCCAATATGTGCAGGTTTTATCACGTGTTTTGTTAGAACGTCCGGTATTTAGATATGAAATTATGACATGGTACATTGCGGGATCCGAACCCAGGACCTGTAGATTACAAGTCAAGTGCTTAAACCACTGAGCCATCGACGCTTCCAATTAATTCAATGCGTTTAATTTAATCAAAATGAAATTCATTTTTGTTCCCACGCGTCTTTTAAATTTATTATTGACTATATGGTTAGTATGTATGGAAAATAACTTAATAACAATACACGTATGAACAAAACTAAGTTGCCGACTTAAGTGAAAGCGGGTAAAGCGCGGCATGATGCGTACTTGCGAAGACTCGTAAATATTAACTTGCTTATATTTACGTGGAAACTTCAAGTTTTAAATTACCATAGATATATATTCAACAGCACGAGAATCGCTACTTAATTAAGTTGTAAAAGTAAAAAAAAAATTACAATATCTTTTGAATACTATAGGTTGGATTCTAACACGAATTTTTATCACTTCGCTTCGTAAGCGCCGCTTATCTGAGGAACGTCAAAATTTTAATGGAATTAAGAGTTTCAGCTTGGTCTTATAATTTAAGATTCTGTTACATATATCGATTTCGTTTCAGTATTCGGCCATATGTATATTTGTAACTTCTACGAAGATAATGCCACTACAAGAAAAGCCTAAACCATTTAAGAAATACATGTCATCTCACTCCTATCTGTAAGACAAACAGAGACAGCGATAGTTAAATCAGTTTTCAACTGTTTTAGCAATAAGATTTCACGGTTATATCTGCGACTTTAGGTACCAACTGCGTGTAATTGGTGTCAATTTGGACACTCATATGTTACAAGAGATCGTATCTTGTCTGTAAGTCAACTAAATCTGTTACATATTCTACAATGTTAACTTGTCTGGAAGTTTGTATAGTTATACAAGGATATCTAACCTGTTTTAAATGTATCATTAGTATATTATTTTAGTTTGTCCTATTAAACAAGTTAGATTATCTAAATAGGGTTCGCGTACCGGGTTTTCGTCCTCCAAATAACTCTATCATCCGTCATCTGTCATCACTCCCTTCTTGATCATGTCACCTTTCACGCAATCCATCCATCTCTTTCTAGGTCTACCTCTACCGGTGTACCTCCACACTAATTGACAAAGTTCTCCTTATAAAATGTGATTCTATTAAGTTACATAAGTATTAACTTAACATCAATCATAGAAAACGTCAATAGAATCATATAAAGTCATACATTCCTATATACTTGTAGTATTTGTACACAAACACAACTAATAAATCAATCGGAATTATAAAAATGTCATAAATCTATACAATCTATACTATTATAATAAAGCGTAAACACACACTGCTTTGTTGCCTAAGATGTCAGCAATCACAGCATATTTTTGAATAATTCTTTCTTTAATAAAAAGCCCTACACTTGCGTCACGCTTTAGGCTATATATTTTCACGCCATTAAACGTAGGAAGTAAATATTTTGGATTAAAACCCTAATGTGGGAAAGAGACCATAAGTTGCTGCCAACATCAAGAAAGCAAGATTGTTAAGGTTTTTCATGTCATGTCATTTTGCCATTTGCAATTGATAATTTAACAAATGAAACAATAAAATAAAATTTTCATAATTTCATGCGTATGAAGCCGCACGGGAACAGTTAGTTATAAATACAATCTTAGAATACAAAGTTGTATTTTCAATAACAGTGTTATAACTCATTCAATAGTTACAAAGAAAATTCTTTCCATTGAAACATTTTATAATCACATTTATAAGGTTAACGCATACATAACCGCTTTTATAAGCATATTAACCTCAATACGCAAGAAAAGAAGGGTTAGAAACGACCTTAATTCTTCAGTTCAATAAGTGAATGATGAAATATTTTTAATACGACACTATGCAATGTCAAATCCTTAAGGTATTTTTAAATAAAGTACAATCAGTACTCTTCGCGGTGTTCAACTTTCAGAAAAGTCGCCTTATTGCATGGAACTCCGCTTTTTTACGTGACTGAAAAAGAAGGTAAAGTTTTTCGCTCGTCTTTTTTTCTATCTATACTAATATTATACAGAGGAAAACTTTGTTTGATTCATCATCATCTCCCCTGCCTTATCCTACTCCCGTAGGGTCGGCGCACCGGGTTTTCGTCCTCCAAAGCATTCTATCATCCGTCATCTCAGTCATCACTCCCTTCTTGATCATGTCACCTTTCACGCAATCCATCCATCTCTTTCTAGGTCTACCTCTAAGTTTAAGTTTAAGTTTCTAGGTTTGATTGTAATGAAATAACTCAAAAACTACTTTGCCGATTTTATAAATTCTTTCACCATTAAAAAGCTACATTATCAGTAAATAACATAGGCCTTGTTTAATATTATTTTTTTATTTAATGCGGGCGAAGTCGCGAGCAGCAGCTAGTTAGCAATAACTCGGATTTACATATAAAGTAGGTTTCACTTTAATGGCCGAACGTACAGCATACGGCATATGACAGTGAAATTCTTCACAACAGATCCACGTTATGATAGTTTCACACTAGGGTAGAACAGTGAATCAGAGCTGTTCTACAATCCAGTACTACCATAGTTGAATGAACAAACCGAAACGGATCAATTTCCCTTAACTGGATCTTGATGTGTCACATACTTATTTTGGAAACTTTTCGACCGACTTCCCAAAATTAGGAGGTACTCAATTCGTCTGTATGTGTTTTTTTATCCGAAAGGTGGGTCCCATTTTTTTGTTTAATTTTTGTAGTCAAAGACGTAGTTAAATAGTTTAGCTCAAAATCGCGTGACGAAATTTGGGGTCATTTTTGCTTTCTTAGCTTCCGTAGTCTAAACGATAAGACGTACTTAAAAATGATGTATGGAAGAATTGTAGCCCTGTATTTATTATACATTATGACGTTTCAAATCAAATCGCTAACTTTGTGTACGGCCTCAGTACTTAGTAATATTAATGTGTTACAATATTTGGAATACTGCCTTCGTGTGAATGTATATTCGGGCAAGTGGGGTAAGCCATCGTAACTGTAGCATACTCGCTGTAGCAGGGTAGCCGAGGATTAGCGGTATCACCACCGTTATAAGCATACTCGATTCGATTTTGATTCAATCTATAGCGATATCAACGCACTTTTACTTCGATATTTATGGGTTTACCAACTTTCGATATTAAGTGATGAATCATGCAGCATTTTAGGGCTCCTCAAAGTGTATGGGAATTTTATAATTCAATTAAACCTTATTTTTATTATTAACATCAACATTTTTATGTAAATATAGGCGTATTTAAATAATTTTATCGTTTTCTGAAAGGCTTTATAAGTTAATTTTAACCACAAAGTCAATTTTGTCGTCATATCTATGCCATACAATTTATTGCAAATAGACATTTTAGCAACCCAAATTGCGTTCAACAAACAATTAACCATAATATAACTAAAACATTTCAGAACAACTGTTCATCATCATTTCCAAAGCCGAAACACAAGCAAAAACAATTTGACCTCTCCTTCATTTCTTTAGAAAAAACAGAGATAACGTTACTTATTAAAAAAATAAATCCCAGTGTAAACCCACGTTAAACACTTTATTAACAAAGCTACAATTGTTGGAACTACGTCTTGTAATACAATTTCATAATATATTCTACGTGGTATGTCGAAGTTATTTCTTGAACACTACGTAATACGATTGTGAAATGCAAGTAGTTAATTAAATTGACGATCAGCGGTTTAAATAAAACTATATGAGTATTGCATTTAGTACTAGCTGTTCCCGTGCCGCTTCATCCGCACGAAACTTTGAGAATGTTATATTATTGTTTACGTTTGTCAAATTATCAATAGCAAATGTCAAAATGACTTGACATGACAAACCTCGACAATCTCGCTTCCTTGATGTTGGCAGCAACTTATGGTCTCTTTCACACATTAAAGTTAATATCCAAAATATTTGCCCCCTAAGTTTAATGGCGTGAAAATATATAGCCTAAAGCGTGACGTAAGTGTAGGACTTTTTATTGAAAAAAGAATTATTCATTTATTAAAAATATGCTGTAATTGCTGACATCTTAGGCAACAAAGAAGTGTGTGTTTACACTTTATTAAAATAGTATAGATTTATAAATACACTTTTACGTATATGTATCACAGAAACTTTAAAACGTTGGATTGATTTAATATTTTTAGACGTGTTAGAAGCAGCCAGTTTTAATTTAAATTAAAATTCAATAGATGGCGCTGTCAGGTTAGTTTAATGCCAGATAATGTTAAGCTTTAGGTAATATGCAAGCAAAGATTGTTTGTTCCGCTAGTTTTGTATAATTTTATATTACATGGGCAAATATTATGAACAAAAGCTCGCGGATACCGTAGTTTCGCTAGGCGGTAAAACTTATTACTTACCCGTTATGCACTTTTGCGGTATCCGTTAGGTAAATCTCTGACGACAAAACGTATTTCGGAACTCCAATAACTTGGTTGTAGGAACATAAATGTTAGATAGACATACAGTTTCGTCTATAATCCGTTATTTACAAAACCAACAGTAACATGATCCGTCCAGTTGTCGGCCACGACGTTGTCAGCGTGGAATTAAAAAAAAATCTTAAGTTGCCAATGTCTTCTTCCAGACTATGTTCTATATCTATACCCAATTACATCGAGATCCGTTAAGCTGCTTTGGAGATACGTAGTAACAAACATCCATTAAAACTTTCGCATTTTTAATCAAGAGTAAGATAAATTTAAGAACCGATGAAGAGCTATATTAAATCATTAGCTGTAGCTCGCGAATTCGTTCACGTGAAGTTAAAAATATGGTCTATGTTACTCACAGATAAATTACCTTTCTAGTAGTGAAAGAATTTTTAAAATCAGCCCAGTAGTTTTTATGTGAATCGAATACATACTGAAATACAAAAAAAATCCTCTTTATATGTATAGATACAATTAATTTACAGTCTTGCTTTTTCTGAGATATTTAACATCAAAGTTTTATTATCCTAAAAGAGAATATTGAACAGTTTCCGCTTTTTATATGTCTCAAGATGAATGTGTGCCGAATTAAATAAGATAATAATATCTGCATGCCTTATTTGTGTAAATCAGGCAAATTAGCGCCATATTAAGCATATTATATGACCATCGTTGCATTTCGGATGTCGTAAGTCATTTAAATTCATGAGTAGGATATGGCGTAATACATTTGAATTGTGAGAATTACGAAAATACTTAGCTTAAAGCGTAATAAGTTTTATTGTAATATTCAATTCAATGCAAATCCTTTGATAGTCCGTTAAGATGTCCCTTAGTAGAAATCTCTGATGAATATGAAACTATATTTATATTATAAGGTGACAAACGAACAAGCCACCTGAATACACCAAAATAGCGAAGCGCCTGCTGCGCATAGACATCTGCAATAGCCGATGCGTTGACTATATTAGCCGACGGAAGAGGAGACGCACATAAATAGGATATTTCCCCTTCCTACGCGTCTTCTCCAGTGTCAAATATACGTTCCCTTTTTATCCTTTTCTTATAAGAATGGGTAAGAAGGAAAAAGTACTAAAACCGGGCCTCCAGCACCACACTCATCAAACTGTACGCGGAATTGCTCCCACTTCACGCCTGTTCTATGTGGTCGTGGTATTACACCGGGTGAGACCCATTCGTGAAGATGTCAAAGCAGGTTCTACCACTGTTAAAAGTCTACTACTGTTACTAATCATTCCGCGCTGTCTAAATCACTGCCAACCTCCAGAACAATTGCACCGATTTTGACAGGCCTTTAATAGGAGGGTAGTTAAGTAGTAGTACTCTTCTGAATTCCACGTTTCAACAGTTGTACAGCCCGCTTTAAAATTTTCGCACGAATGGGCCGGCTCGCCCGGTGTAATACCACGACCACACAGAAAACAGGCGTGAAGTGGAAGCAATTCCGCGTTTCGTCTGATGAGTGTGGTGCCAAAGGCCTGATTTTAGTCCCTTTCCCTTTCCACCTTTTTCTTAAGAGGAAAGAATGGGAAGGAAAAGTGGATTTGACGGTGGAGGAGACGCATAGGAAGGGGAAATGTCCTCTTTATGTGCGTCTCCTCCTCCGTCAATTAAGGGTAGGCAACGCATCTGCAATCGCGGATGTCTATGGGCAGCGGTCGATTTCCATTTCGGTGGATTCAGGTGGCCGCTTGCTCGTTTGCCACCTCATATTATATAAAAAAAAACGTTGACGAAGTTTGAGGACGACTGGAGCAGTCAGTCCAGTCAGTCACGCCAGTAAATCTGCTTCCATAAGACTAATAACCATAAACACACCATATACATGTACAGTACCATACAAACAAAATAACTAATCTCTTTAAACAAAAATATTCCATAGATTTCTCTGCAATATGAAATAAACTTTAAAGTTCAAAATACTGTTTATATTCTATTCAAAGTGTAGATGAAAGTAACCACAGCGATAACCATACAGGAATTGTATTGCAAATGCTAACCAAGTCGCTTTAATGCATAAGAAGAGAAACGCGAATAGTTTGTACTGAATGGTTTCACAAGCAGAGCTTCTGTTACTATATTACCCATTCCTGTATTAGTTCATACACTTTAGTTTCTTAAGTGTCAGTCCTACCAAATTGTAAATTGTCTAATAACAATCGAACGTGTAAAATATATGATGGAAATTTTGATGGAGACTTTGTTACCTTATCTGAAATTTACGTAATTATTAAGCTATCTGAGCCTCTATCAGCTAGTGGTGGGACAGGCCCTTACTCTTACTCTCTTTATTTTACAGATATCTATCACCGTTCTATTCCTTCTTGATTATCTCCCTGCATTTTATTGCCTTTCTTGGACTGCTTTGTTTTTTCTGTGTATGCAATTTTACGTGTAGCCTGGGAACCTACACGTAGGTGACTATCATCATCAGCTCCCCGTACCCTTACCCTTGATTTACCCTTAGTAAATCATGCCAGATGACCTTGAGTAGGCGATAACACATTGTCTATAGGTAACTGTTAGAATTCGGTAACGCAGTAAAGTAGCGGCACAACACTATATCATCGGCATAAACGTCCCATCTCTATAACATCTGTCAATGTGATTCGGGAATAACTATCTGTACCAATGTCATAAAGAGCAAAGATTTGTATTTTTGTATGTATTTGATTCACGCAAAAACTACTGGGCAAATTTTAAAAACCTTTCACCATTAGTAAAGTAATTTATCTGTGAGTAACATAGGCTATATTTTGTATTATTTTAGATTTTCGCCGGGCTAAGTCGTGAGCAACTGCTAGTTAAGAATGAATTCGCCATTCTGGCGAGTGTCGATGCTCAATATAATTACGATGTTACAATTATATTTTGTCTAAAATTACTTATTGGTCTTTACATCTCTACCCTTTCTCAGTGGCACCTTTCTTCGGTAAAAAGTCTAAAAATTATTTTCACATAACTTTCGACTAAAATGTTTCGCCACTAAATGTAATTAATAGATTAATTCGCTAGTTTGCGGAAATGCATTAGCAGAAATGCAAGCCAATTAATTACGAATGACTCAAGATGAAAGTCTATCTTAGATATCTGACGTGGGCGAGACATGTACGGTCAACAGAAAAAACAGTATCTCGAATTAAGAATTACTAATCATACTAATATTTTACGCGAAAGTTTACATTTATTTCAGTTCTTAGTCAAAACGGCTAAACGGATGTAGACGAAATTTGGCATAGATGTAGAGTATAGTCTGGAAGAGCACATAGGCTACATATTTTTGTTTTCTTTAATACCACGCGGACGAAGTTGCGGGCGAAAGCTAGTTATTAATAATAATGATACCAGTTCTAAATAAATAGTTAATTATTAATATTTTTGGCAATAAACTTTAGTAAATTGCGATTAATTTCTAAACCAAACATATTTATTTTTTTTTTAAATATGTTCTTAATAACTGTTTCGTATTTTTATTTATTTAAGGACGAGCCCTTGAATCAATATATTGGTAATGAAGATAATAATAGAATAAAAGGCAATGCTTATAAAACTGACAAATCAGATGGAAAATATTTTTATTTTATGTAGTTAACACAATACCTATTCATGTGCTCCAAATGTTTTGAAAATCGCACGTAGCGTGACGTGTATATAATGAAAGTGTATATAATGAAAGTGTATATAATGAAATTCTCAAACTCAAAATATGTATGAATACATCATTATGCAAAATACAGTTATGTAAAAATGCGTACATATTTAAGGACGTATATTTCCTATCCATTTTAGTGAAATATTTCATCACCAGCTCACTAAACGTCCCCACTGAGGGGCTCGTAGCCTACCCTAAGTTAGGATGACTAGGCCATAGTCAACCACGCTGCACTGCGGTTTGGTTGACTTCACATATATCTTTGAATTTCTTCGCCGATTATGTGTAGGTATCACGATGTTTTCCTTCACCGTAAGAACGTCGGGTAAATTATGTATTACAAGTCAAGTGCTTAAACCACTGAGCCACCGTCGCTCTTTTTAATTGTCTTCAATAATTGAATATTTAGATCGAAGTCTTATCATTATGTTTTGTAATAATGTTTTAAATGAGAAAGTTTAGATGGATGTCTGTTACAAAAACGGATTAATGAATCTCGTTGAAATTTAGCACAGATGTAGAACACCGCCTGGAAAGACATAGACAACTTTTGTTAAGTCTATGTGGACTGATTCACGGGCGTAAGCTAGTAGTGTATAATTGTAAATTACAGTTTTACGGCGGTATTTGGAATGTTTGAATCAAGTGGGGAGGGAATTTATTTCTTTAACAGTTCGCGTAAACAGAGTGATGATAAAAATAATATTTTACATTTATTAGATTTTGCTGCGCTCAGTATTTAAAATGTTGTTTTATGAAAACCTCAATTCATGTTATGGCTGAATTGATGTCATGTAATACAAGCAGAATTTAATCGCATGTTGAAATGTTATTTGAAATCGATTATTAACAACGTTGTGTTGATATGTTTATAAAATAGAACATAGTAACTAGTAAAAGATGTTAAAACATGATGTATTAAATACAAATAGATAATCTTTTATTTGATACTAGCTTTCGCTTGCGAGTCCGTCCGCGTTGTATTAAAAAAAAGAAATGTGGAGAGCCTATGGATTCTTCCAGACTATCCTCTACGCTATACCAAAATTTTATCGAAATGCATTCAGCCGTTTAGACTACAAACTCTAACATCCATCCTAAACTTTCACATTTATAATATTGGTATAATTATCCTCCCCATCCGGAAGGTTACATCCCTCATCCCTCAGATCATTTATTACTTCTTAATTTTGTTAACACAATACATCTATACTCTATTCTTCATTCCATTACTCTCTCCTAGCTATCTATATTTTTTTTATAATACAAGTTGGCAAACTAGCAAACGCTACCTGAATCGGCCGAAATGGCGAAGCGACTTCTTTATATCATTCTTGTTCCCACTTTAATTAGGCACGTAAGTGTAACATCTACATATATCATACTAATATTATAAATGCGAAAGTTTAGATGGATGGATAGATGATTGTTAGAGTTTGTAACCTAAAATGCTGAACGGATTTTGATGAAATTTGGTATAGATATAGAGGGTAGTCTGGAAGAACACATATGCTACTTACTTTGGATTTTTTTAACTCTACACGGACGGTGTCGCTCATTCTAACTCATTAATGTTAATTTCCGTCCATATTACCATCCTTTCACTATTAAATAAATTTCAAAACTGTAAATGTCAATGCTATTAAATTACTGTCTTACAAAATAAATATCTCTTTATGGGAATGGATGTCTTAATGATAGTCATATTTCTAAATGTATTAAGAAATTCGTAATGCAGTAGCTGAGAATAACATATGCCAATTTTAATTAATAGATGTAATAGTTAATAAAATATGATAATAATCTGGAAACCATACTAATCCTGAGCCACCTTAATCTCTAATGACTTAGTAACTTTAACAGTGATAGATCTTGGCACGAATGGCTCGGCTCGCTCGGTACAACACAACGATTACTCAGAAGACAGGCGTGATGTGGAAGTAATTACGCGTTTGGTCTAATTAGTGTGGTGCCAGAGGCCTAAATAAAGTCCCTTTCTCTTACCACCCTTTTCTTTTAAGGACAAGATGGGAAGCAAAAGTGGATTTGACGGCAGCGGAGACGCATAGGAAGGGGAAATATCTTTTTTATATACGTCTCCTCCTCCGTCGATTAAGAGTAGGCAACGCATCTGCAATTGATATCTTAAATTATAAAAAAAGTTCCTAATTTCCATACTGTAAGTATTGTCAAGTGTTCTCCGTTAATTAAAAGTATGAGAAACCTATCCTTAGAGTCCCCTTTTGCCCACTAAATGAGTACATCATCTGCGTTCTTCCAGACTATTCTCTACACCTATACTAAATTTCATCGAAACCCTTTCAGCCGTTTAGGCTACAAACTCTAACAAACATCCATCCATCTAAACTTTCGCATTTATAATATTAGTATGATTACACGCGGACGAAGTCGCGAGCGAAAGCTAGTTAATCCATACATTATCTGTGCATCATATCGTGACATAATGTTAACGATAACAAAATCATTATAGGTTATGTTGCAAGTTAGGAAAATCACGTAATTATCTGCGGCATCGATATGTAATGATGGTATATTAATCGATGTTATATTATGAAAGATTGCTAAACTTTTATTATACATTCCGATACTGTCTTTTATCTTAATAACTATATTAACCGTCATATTGAGATCGATGACTTTAAAAACAATATAAGTACAAATACTTACGATTTATTAGCATAAACAATTGTTCAATTTTTATTTATCATGTTTTTAAATCTTAATCCGAACCTGGAGTGAAATAAATTGAACATGTCTTTTTCAGTTTGTGTATTTTATCTTTTTACTAGCTTTCTCCCGTGACTCCCTCCGCGTGGATTTCAAAAATATAAAAGTAAATAGCCTATGTGTCCTTCCATACTATCCTCTACATCTATGCCAAATTTCATCGAAATCCGTTCAGACATTTAGGCTACAAACTCTAACACACATCCATCCATCCATCTATACTTTCGCATTTATAACATTAGTAAGATTATCGTAGATAAAATGGCAGACTATAAGCCACTAACACGTGTCAGAAAAAGGTTAAGAAAGAGAGATTATAGTAATGGAACTATAGTAACAAAGTTACGATGTTCCATTTCCAAAATCACGTAACAACATCTGTGAAAAGTATTTTAAATAAATTAGAAAGTTATTGAATGTCGATGACAAAACGAAAAATATTTCATCTAAGTTTTTTCTTTTAAATCATTTAATACAATTAAACAATCAATTTTTAATCTGCAACAATTTGATGCATTGGATTTCGTTAAAACGCGTCACTTTCGCTTTTTCTGTTTACGACTTGATTTGCATTTCTTACTAAACATGTTTTGTTTTAAATTCACTCATTTGATCTTGCCATTTGTGGAAACTTATTTATGTTCGTTATCTTAGTTTAATGTTAATTGCTTTAGTAATAAAATACTTAGATAATCAATCGTTAGTCTTAAGATTTAAATGGCTATCTAGACATTTTTAGTACGATAATTAGATGTAATCAATCTAAATTTATGTAGAAGAAAGTTTCAGGAATATAGAAAGGTAAAAAGACCGAATTACTCCATATCACTTAATTTATTACCTTTATTACCTAAAGTCTCAGTGGTTTAAGCACTTGACCTGCAATCTACAGGTCTTGAGTTCGATTCCCGCCGTGTACCAATGTGATTTTCGATTTTTCGAATTTTCATAAATACATAATTTACCTGACGTTCTTAGGGTGAAGGAAAACATCGTGATGCAACCTGCACATATCGGCGAAGAAATTCAAAGATATGTGTGAAGTCGACCATCCCGCACTTGGCCAGCGTGGTTGACTATGGCCTAGACACCCTTACTTAGGCTCCGAGCCCCTCGGTGGGGACGACGTATAGTGAGCTGGTGATGATTACCTAAAGGCAGAATACTCAAACGACATTTAAACACAGTAGGGTCTTATATGGTAAGACCACGCTTAACCGATAGTATCCAGGGTTACGAACAACTAATTTACAAAAATCTACTGTTAATTTAGAGAAGAATACGTGAGATTTTGATTTTAGTGTATTGGAAAAATATATTTTTGCTACAAAAAAACTACGTCGAATTAAGAGGGTTAAATTCCGAATTCCATTAAAATATTGACAGTTGCCTGTAAGTGGCGCTTACGGAGTGTTTAAAATTCGTATCAGTATTCGTTCCGTAATATTAAAAGGTGACAAAGTAATGTTGCAGCGTGGAATTTTTTTTTTAGAATTCGGGTCAACGTATTGTTGTGGTTAATCGTATTCACATCATTTAAGTGGACTCAGAATTACATAACGTATCATAATTTAATGTTTAAATTATGTTACTAGGACGAAAGTTTCCTTAAGAATTATTTTTTTAATTATTCCACGATTTGGTAATTAGTTTATTTCTGTTTCAGAGCTTCGAAGTGATTTTGGCGGTTACAAAATGCTAAGCAACTTCGGGCCCAAGGCCCAACAACTGTTGAAGACGTGAGTGATTTTTAAGATTATTTTACAGTAATGGTATTTAGCTAGAAGCCAAAACTTTAACAGTACAACTGGCAGTTAATTTTTTTCTTCCAAACGCATAGTTTTAACTGAACAGTTAGACTCTTCAGTTAAAACTGTCAGGACAGTCTTTAACGGGCATAAGTGGTGCTGTAGATGAATTCAAGTACCGCAACAAAAGATGTTAATCAGAACAGTCTTACCTAGCGTCTGTATGTTTTGCGACGTTTCATAACTGTTTTAAATGCTTATGCAACTGCTTATCACTAGTTATAACCAAAGTGATTGCGGAAAAGATGCATGATTATGCTTTCTACAAGAAAAATATGAGTAATTATAGGGCGTGTAACGATTTTCACGTTTTGTATGAGCCAGTAACGTAATAGTTGAAACCGATGAAGTTTGAAGTAAACTGTTTTTTGACCGACTTCCCAAAAGAAGGAGGTATTCAATTCGACGGTATTTTTTTTTTTTTTTTTTTTTTTTTTTTTTTTT
>NW_013524935.1:4435899-4532432 GCF_000836215.1 Papilio polytes
AGAATATTTTGTTTTTGGTGTATTTTGTTTTGTTTTTCGTGTATTTTGTTTGGAAGTCGGTTTTGTTTTTTTTATTAAAAAGTTTATTTATGGATACCTACGATTGTTATTTATTTAAGGGGCTCTATTCAAAAGATGGAATAATAAAGACAAATGAGTTAACGGGAGTTCTCATTGTCTAAATTATCAATAGTATTGTTTGATAACCAAATATGACAACGAGAGACAAAAATATGTTTTTGTTTTTAAGCAGTGGAAACCTACGGTTACAGATGGTGACTTGTGATAACGAGGGCTCGTCTCACGGCGGGTTCGTCTTGGGGGGTCGCGAGGATGACACTCGCCGGTCCCGCGCTCCGAGCGTCTCTTCGCTCTCTCTCTACAAACAGAAAATCGACGCCCTCTTCGATGACAACCGCTCGGTGACGAGCCTGCCCCGATATGGGGCCACCGCAGATGCTGTCAGAAGAGATAGCAAGGTAAATTTAGCGTGTTTTCGAGCAATGGCCAACATTATTTGACCTCCAGAAAAAGACCTGCAGTCAATTATTGATTGTATATGACAAAATCATGTCGTAATTATTTGTAACTTCAAATAGATTTTAATATGTTCACAGGTAAGCTTGTTACACGACCATCAGACGCTGATATATGAAGATGATGATGATTACTGTCACCGGATGATGAAAAAGATCGATGGCTCCGTACAGGATCGTATTTCAAAGATGTTTACCGACATGCAAAACGAGCCCAGACCCGACAATATCGGCGTCCACGTGTTCAGTGTGCATTATCTGGGATCAACACCTTTACAGAGCAAAGTCACCAGCCTTTCTGGACTTCAAACACCACTAAAAGATTTATATTTCGCCTATAGGAGAAACTTTCGTCACAAGACAACGTTGACAGGTAGATTAGAAATATCCAATAGTGGTTTGAAAGTAAGATATAAGGGTGACAAAGGGGATTTGGAACAACTCAATCCGTTTCCAACGATAGCTGTGTGGTCCGCTGTAAAGTTTGTCGTACAACGCTCTGATGATGATGACAACGATTTGAGTTACGCTTTTATGCCTCTAATAACCGATCCGGATAACATCGATCGGCATGCATTATTCAGAACATTAGATACACCAGACAAAAAGTACATCCTCTCTCACAATGAGAACTCGCATTCGCCGCTTTTCGCTGTCGTGATGAGGAAGATCGGTGTCGCTAAACAACTGGAGTGTCATGGGTTTGTTTGTCAAACGTCAGAAGACGCAATCGTTATAGCGGCTACCTTATACAAATCACTAATGTCACATATGAATCGACAAGGTAATTCTGATAAAAATAAATTCAAAAATCGCAATGGCATCAGCTGCATGAGTGTAACTAGCAGTATCCAAGACCGCGATACTCCTATCCGGCCTCCGAGAAAGAAACGAAGTACCTCATCTTTAAGTGGAGACAGCGACAGAGCTGATGGATTCTCAACGAATGGATCGTTCAGTGATAAACGTAGATTAGAAAGAATGTCATCAACTTCATCAGAAAACGTATTGATATATCATTCTCAACCAGTTTTAAACTATGAACCGAAACGAATCACTGTTGAGGAAGTTAAAGCTAAATTAGATACAATTAAACCGGACGCTAGCGGTAGTAACACGCCCGAGCAAAAGAAACCTTTACAAGAATTTAATAGTACTAATATTTATACTAAACAGAAGCCACGCAGCAGTACGGAATCAACAGTACGAAGTCAAGTGTCTGAGAAGATAGAATTGTTCAGAGAATTGGAGAGAAGGAAAAGTATACAAAGACCACCGACTTTACCACCTCCTATACCTTCGAAACCGCAGCTCCCGCCCCCGGAGCCACCGACCAAAGAAACATTAAGAAGGACACAAAGCGGTAGAAAATCATTAAGTGAATCTGGAGATATTTTGACTAAAGTGGCCATACCTCGCTCTGGCAGTTTTTTAAATGCCGGAGGATTGACTCGCTACAAGTCTATAGGACATAGGTACGTAATACAATTTCTTTGATCAGTAAAAAGTATACTAGTACTAAGTAGCATAATCAATATTAATATTTGCAATCATTACCATCAGTAATCAAAATACATAAAATGTATGTGATTTTATGTAGTTATTTTATAATTGTACACTTGATCGACTACCTTAAACACTGCAAATAAAACAATGAGAACACAAGATGCATGCCTAGCGAAGTGTTTCGACACGTTGCCCGTTGCATGCCAGTTATCGCGCCTAGCAACCGCATCCGTACATTCCTCTCATCCAATATAACAGTCACACTTTTTATATTAACTCCGTAATTACATTTCCACGGGGGATTGATAATTCTATATATTCTATACTAAACTGTCTGCATAGAGATAGGTAAAGACAGAGAGGACGTCAAATAAAGAGAGGGGATGTTACTTTCTGAAGGGATGGAGAAGTTTAGCTAGGGAATTTTGGAAGAATCTAGTGGGGACTATGTCGAAGGATAACCTGACAAAACTGGAAGCTGAAAATAACTTGTATACTTATATTGTTTTTTTATTTATACATTTTTTACTGTACATATCAAATATTAGTGTTTAAAATCTAAACTCACTGCACACTTTCTATTACAGAAACAACGGCAAAAAAGGAGGCGGCTCACCATTGGGATTTAACGAACTGTTCAACGAATTTAAAGTACAGGAAAATTTGCATTCTATGGATGAGATACTAAATGCCATAATAGATCCTGAAGGGATGTCCTTCAACGATCTGAAACCGATTTACAAAGAGTTTCTGTTAAAATTAGCAGTAACATTAACGAAAGACGAAATATTCCAACACAGCAAAGCGATAATGAAGAAACAAAAGAAGAAGATTTTAAGACGCAACAATACATTCCAGAGTAAAAGAAGAAAGATATGTAAAGGAGCGAGTGGATTGAAAATGGTATTTAGATTACCATTCAGTAAAGATACTCGAAGGAAAGAAGTTAAGAAGCAAATAAGTGCGATAGAATCAGAAATAGGCACCAAAGAACCGGTTTCAGAGAGTTCAGTTTCTTCATCCAGTTATGATATAAGACAGTTCTGTCCGAAAGAATCACCACCGATGACACAACCGAAAAGACAAACGATGAGACAAAGAAAGAGATCTGACAAAGTTGTACACGTATCGAAAAGGAATGGGAAAGTATCAAGGCCAGGGGAGAGGACATCTACTTCTGAGGATTCGGATTTTTTGACCCTTAGCAATCGTCTCGGTTGTCAAAATAGGAACAGTTCAAGTGGCTATGTGTCTTGTTCGGAATGTGAATCAGAAAGTTGCGTTGATCGTTGTTATTGCTCTTTGAAAGGTGAATGCAAAACGAAATGTTATTGCTCAGAAATCGATCTCGCTAAAGAATCATCGAAACCCAGACTGACAAGCAAAAGCTGTAAAGATTGCTCTAAGTAAGTTAATCTGTTTTAATTGTCAATCTTTGAATAATAAAATTGTTAATATAATCTACTAGCTTTCGCCCGCGACTTCGTCCGCGTGAAATTAAAAAAAAAGTGAGTAGCCTATGTGTTCTTCCAGACTATCCTTTAAGTCTATGCCAAATTTGTCCAGCCGTTTAGGTTACAAACTGTAACAAATGTCTATCCACCCATCTAAACTTTCGCATTTATGATATGAGTAAGATATCTATGCATATGATAAAATTGGAGTGTCTGTAATATCAAAAGAAAAATTTCACATTTCGGGAAGATGATGTATTTGCGTTGCTTGTAACGAAAACCGCGTTTACTTTGTTTTGTCTGTCTGTCCACTTCCTTTTGTTTCCCGTAACCTTCGAAACGGCTGGGCCGATTTTGACCGGACTTGCACTGAAGGGTAGCTGACATAGACGAGCATATTATAGGCTATTTTTTATCTTAATATTGCGTGGACGAAGTCGCGGGCAACAGCTATTTTTACTATAACAATTTCCACTTGAGCGCCAGCCAGTAGAAATCACAACAATATTTATTAAATTATTATTCGTACGAGTCTAAATAACATTTCTCTACTTTCATCCGTCTACATTTTATAATTCATTTACTTTGACAGAGATGCGTCTCGGTGTGGAGATTGTGCGCTTTTAATTACGTTTGAATCGTTAGCGATATCTGCAATGGAATTTGCACCTTGTTCATTTTATATATGGTTCATTATATCAACAACAGTAGTAGGTAGAAATGAAATGTGCGCGGTTATCAGAGCATGCAACGTCCGCGCCTCGCGACGCCTCATGACTAACTGAACCGAATTATAATTACAATTCACTATGAATTCATAATTTCACTAGTTTTCCTACATTAATGTGACGTATATTTTGATATTTAATTATTAACACTTTCTCTACTTACTATATACTATATATAAATGCGAAAGTTGAGATGGATGGATGTTTGTTACAGTTTGTAGCCTAAAGCCGCGTGGAATAAAATCACTTTCGTCTTATTTTATTCCACGCGGACGGAGTTGCGGGCGAAAGCTAGTTATTAATAATTCATCAGCACTTCTAAAGTTTTTAGTTTGCCAACGCCCTTATCAGATTAATCGAATGTTCAACGATTACTATAGTTTTATTTTAACAACTATATCGTGTTTTTTTATTTCTACTTTGATTGATTCTTCTATCATACTAAGGGTTTGTCCCACCACTTTCTGATAGAGGCTCAGATAGCTTAAAAATGACGTCACTGTATAAGGTAACAAAATCCGATATTTCCATCACATGTTTTACTCATTTGATTGTTATCAGACAATTTATAATTTGGTAGGACAGACCCTTACTATTATAAAGAGAAAAGTAGTACTATTTTGTCCATACAATCCATATTGAAATAAGTGAACTACTAGGACCGATTTGAACAATTCTTTTACTAATAAAACGCTACGTTTTCAGTGAGTAACATAGGCTATATTTTTTAATTTCACGCGGACGAAGTCACGAGCAACAGTCAGTGATGAAATGCCGTTACAAATATAAATATAATCTTTTACGTCTTGGAGTTTTGTTACATATTTAAATGTCCGCAATACATTATAACGAATTAACGTAACGCATATTAATGTACATAACCAAGGATGTGGTTTAATTTTTTATTTTTATTTTTCAGAGAAGTATACGATGGTGATTACAGTTACTGTTCATGTGATTCTGAAAGTTGTGAGGACAGTAACAAGTGTTACTGCACCAGCCCGCGAAGAAGCACTATGCAAAGTTCCCAAAGCTTAGAATACCTTCGTAGCCCCACACAAAGGAGTTACTCTGATAGAATGAAGAGAGCTTTTGATGACTACGATTATAAAGTTACTAGAGCGAGGTAAGTTGATCAAAATTAAAGCCAACATTAATTAAAAATAATTGCTGTAATCACTTTGATTTAAAGATTACAAGACATTTGTATTTTGGTATTTCTTACATAACTAACTATGAATGTCGCCAGGTGGGATAGTCCGTGGTCCCTCTAAAGAATCGAAAAATAAACTTATCCTAGATCATCGGTTTCCCATGTTCATGACTCTCGGTTAACTTGACTTGAGTATTTACCTCTCCTAAGTACAGACTCTCTACATACACAGACATACGCAATTGCAGAAGCGTTGCCTACTCTTAATAGACGGAGGAGTAGACGCACATAAAGAGAATATTTCCCTTCCTATGCGTCTCCTTAACCGTCAAACTTTCCCTTCCCATCCTTACCTCTCAAGAAAGGGGTGAAAAGGGAAAGAGACTTAAATTGGGCTTGCACCACACTCATCAGTCTGTACGCATAATTGCTCCCACTTGACGCCTGTTTGTGTGGTCGTGGTATTGCTGGAGGGGGGGGGAGCCGACCCTAAAGTGCGAAGATGTTAAAGCGGGCTCTACTTACTCCTTAGTCTGTTTACCTGTACATTGTGCATTGTGCAGGTCCAGTGCGGCGAGCAGCCGGCGGCGGGCGGAGCGCGCGCGGCGAGCCCGCAGCTCGGACAGCCTGGCGCTGGACTACGAGCTGCTGCTGCAGAACAAGCCGCGCGACGCACGACGCAACATGCAGCGACTCACTGGTTACACATTTATTCTTTGTGTTACTCTACACTACACTTTATACCTTACACTAGCTGTTGCTCGCGACTTCAATCGCGTGAAAGTCTAGCCCATGTTACTCGCAGAAAGATTACTTTTCTAATGATGAAACTACTTAGGGTAGGCTCGAGCCTCCGTGGGGACACATAGTTAGTGATAAGCAATAAAAAGTTTACTTGAATAATTGAATAAGACATTACAGAAGGCCATTATTTTATAGCGGAAACATGTTAAAAATCCACAACAAATATCTCATAATATGATCATTAACATTTATTGTTTCAGTTCGCAGCACGGGTGCCGGCTCTCACGACGCTCTCAGTGTAAAGAAGTCAGCAGAGATGGCGGCTTTGTTTGCCGACGTCCGTCTCTCTCAGAGGACGGACGTGCGGTCGCTGTGCGGGGGGCGCAGCGCGCGGCCGCCCCCGCCCCCGCCCCCGCCGCTGGCGGCCGCGCCCCCGCGCAGCGCGCCGCACCTCGCGCGCATGTTCCAGCACACGCCGCTCAGCAGGAACGCTAGTCTTGAAGATACCTTGGGATATTTACCTTAAATAGGTAAGAATGATCAACATGTCGAGCAATATTTAATTAAAATTCCTCTTATTTTGTTATTATTCTGTTTTCTTTAAATATTACCTTTGATTTGTCTGTAATTTAATTGAAGTGGTGAATTACAAAAAGATGTTGTCTATGAATTCCTTTTGTAATTTTTCAGTGTTAACTGCATTATAAAGGTTTCGTTTCCAATTGAATTTATTTTACTCTAAACTGGAGACTTAAAAATGTAGTTCAGTAACTGGGCATAGAAATGTACCTTGGGGAAGCCTGCATTTATATGATGAATTATAATTCAAATTAAAACCAAAATGTATGATTATCGAATTAAATGATTATATTGAAGTTAATACAATAATTATAAGTGTTGTAAACAAACTTACATACATATAAAACGTAAATTCTTGAATGAAAGTGTGTCGATTGCATATGAAAATGCGTGTGTAATTTTTAATTGTATCCGTCCTCAATACGGTAATTACTTCGTCTAAGTTATGGATCAATTCACAATATTTAATTGGTTTAGCAAATCTGTTGCTAATTTGACATAGTAATTAATAGTGAACGGTTGGATTAAGAGCGGGCGCACACCTTTGACTAAACTATCGCACAACTGTTTAGTCGTGCTTTGATTCCTATGATGTGCAACTAAACAGTTGAGACTGTTTGGATTGAAAATAAAACTTCTGATAACTTACTTGCGGGTATTAATGATTTTTATAACTTCCGGTTATGAATTTAAACATGTTAAGGATGTCCGTATAATGTTCATGAAGGTAAACGCGACTGATGCGTAGACAGGCTGCGAAACAATCGACAATCGCACAAATGTCCTGCGATAGTTTGGTCAAAGGATTGCGCCGCTCTTATCCAGAACTAAAGCCAGCTAAATACGTTCAGTTAAGTTAAAGACTTGAGCTCATAAGTTGAAAATTGTTGAAGCTTTAATTAAAACGTTCAACTGACAGATAACATAAACAGTTGTAAATGAACAGTCTATAGCGGCCTAACATCAAATTTGTTCATGCTACAAATCTGTAAAAAGTAATTTGAATTTAAAACCAAGGAAAATCACTAAATAACTTATATATTTTACATCAATAAGAGAAACTTAAGATCTATTTTCTATACAAAATTATAACTGCGAAAATGTCTACAGAAAATATTGCTATTTCACCTCTTCCAAAGGGAATGAGACAGATGTAAGTTTGTTTGAACAAACTCACGCTTTCATTGTTTAAGCGTAAAAACTTAGAAGTTTTACCCTAAATTGTATCTCAAACGTATACCACCTTATTATATAAAATAAGGATTTCAATTAGGTATATAGTACTTTAAAATATTGAATCTATGTAGTTATTTATTTGTGAAAATAACCTTATTACATAGGTGCAATATGTCGAGTCAAGTATTCTTTAAGTGCATTGTTTTTTATTTATTTTACATGACAAAACGATGTTATATTGACTTATAACAAAATTGACACGAGTTCTAGCCCGCGACTTCATCCACGCGATGGTAAAAAGCCTATAATATGCCCGTCTATGTCAGCTACCCTTAAATGAAAGTCCGGTCAAAATCGACCCAGCCGTTTTGAAGATAACCCGGAACAAACGTGGCTTGCGGACAGACAGACAAAAATATTTTAAATGCGATTTTAAACGCATCTTCCCGAAATCTGGAATGTTTCATTTGGTATTACAAACAGACACTCCAATTTTATTATATGTATAGATTTGTTATATAGTTTGGTTATAAAATCGTTTTGTCATAATAAGGAAATCTTACTAATATAGCTGTATACATGTATTATGAAATGTGCAATAATAATGAAAATTGTTTTCATTAACTCGATGCTTCCTGTTGCGTGCAATATTTTTCTTTCTGTACATAATTGTGTAATGGTAAAATAAAATGTTTACAAAAATATGTTGTTTCATTTATAAAAAACTTGCTATCGCCCGCGAAATTAAGAAAAAAAACAAAAGGGTTCTTCCAAATTATCCCCTACATCTGTACCAAATTTTATCGAATTCCGTTCAACCGTTTAGGCTACATACTCTAACAAACATCCATCCATCCATCTTCTTAGGCTTTTATAATATTAAAAATGAGTGTTAAATTTATTTAATCACTATCTTTCGCCCCCGACTCCGTCCGCGTGAGTTTAAAAAAAAACAAAAGTGAGTAGCCTATGTGTTCTTCCAGACTGTACCCTCTATACCAAATTTCAACGTAATCCGTTCAGCCGTTTAGGCTTCAAACTCTAACAAACATCTATACATCTAAACTTTCGCATTTATAACATTAGTATGAAGTATGATTAGGCATATAACTCCAGGCATACTTTTATAAAAAAAAAACTTAAAACTCACAAAAATGCGAAATTATCTAGAATTTGGAAATGGCGTTTCCTAAATCTACTAAAGAACTAGATAAAACAGTTTAGTTATACGAGTTTTTATTTCATTTATTATCTTACTAAATATTATAAATGAAAATGTTTACATGAATGGATGTTTGTTAGAGTTTGTAGTTTAAGCTGCTGGACGGATCTCGATGAAATTTGTCGTAGCTGTAGGGCATAGTCTGGAAGAACACGTAAGCTATCTGATTTTGTGATTTTAATCCCACGAGGACGAAGTCGCGGGCGAAAGTTAGTCTTACTAATATTATAAATGCGAATGTTTACATGGAAATATGTTTGTTAGAGTTTGTAGTCTAGATATTTGGTAAGATAGATGTAGAGAATCTGGAAGAACACATATGCTTCCCATTTTTATTATTCCGCGCGGACGGAGTCGTGGACGAAAGCTATAATGTAGGATATATATTGTTACTCCAGTAAGTTTATTGTTAAATTCAAAGTCGGGATCAAAAATATATCATTTTTTATTAACTTCCCACAATTATAATGTAGTCGTTATCTCTCCACTGGTACATTATTCTCCTTATGTAAAATAAAACAAATAATCCATACATACAATTATTATTCTTATTTACTATCTCATAAAATTTCATTCATTTATAACTCCTTGATTTCATAAACGCATCGAAATTAACAATTTAATAAACTTATCTATTATGTTAGTAACTAATCTCATTAAAACATCTGTTATATTACACATTATTTACTAATTATTATGATTTTTTATTCAAAGTTATATACGTTTTATTTACAAAGATATATTTCATAGACTCAGAGTCTTCGAGTATTTATTTGTAAATTAAATAACTAATTTATAACTGCAGATTTTGGGCTTGTAAATTCGATTACATAAAAACTATGAACCAAGTTATTGCAAGGATGTTGCATTGAATATAAGCAAGGACGCTAAACAATTACAAATAATTGTCTTTTAAAGTAAAATTTTCATAATAAACGTCTTTACTCGTTTAAGATCGAAATTAAGGTCGACAAATATTGCACCGTCTTGTATTAGCATGTATTATGATAATAAAAGAGGTTTGTTATTTCCAAATAGGTACGAAGTAAAAATATAACATAGATTAAAAAAATCATTGACTCCAACATCGACTCAGCTTTGATTACACTTTATGGCAAAACTGAATACAGTTTGAGGCGCGTACTCAGTTGTGTCGTGTGACTGCACACGAGCAAGCTCCGCACTCAGACATCTGTCCATTCGTCATCGTGAGGTACATCTCTAAATGTACTATGGCATCAGTAAGGCCTCACTGTCCCGAGGCGGCCGCGCGGGATGGGCTCCGCGTAGCTGTGCCGGAACTTTGTCGGCTGGCGCTCGGCCAACTCGCGGAAGTCCCGGTACTCGCGGTCGTAGTACCTATCCCTGTCTCTATCACCGTCGGGGTACGCCGCTCGCTGCTCGTCCAGCAGCCGGGAGCGGCTGAAGGCGCGTTGCCGGTCCGTCCACTCGCGGCGCCTCTCCTCCAACACCGGCTCGATCATCTCATCCTCGTCTATACGCCGATCCAATTCTCGCCGCTCCCGATACCGGTCGAACTCCCGCTCCGGCTTCGGTTCGATCCTGTTCAGGTAATCCTCAGCGCCGTACTCGTACCGCTTCTCGTCCCGCTTGCGACCGACGCGCGGCAACCTCTCCATCTCCCTGTGCGCCAGGTCCGCGGGCTCGACGTCACGCACCCGATCCATGTCCTTGCGCCGGTCCGAGTCGCGGTGAGAGCGCTCGATATCCCGATGAGAACGGTCAGGTTCTCGTCGGGAGCTTGGCTCTCGATGACGCTCTTGCCGCTCGTCCCTTCTCTCTTCCTCGGGGGAAGAAGTCGAGCGACTGTTCCTTTCGAGCATGCTCCTCCTTAAAGCCATGTGCTGCTCCAGCTCCCTGTTGAATCTCTCCCTCTCCAGGTTCATGAACTTTTCCTTGGCGACGTTGAAGCGGTCTTTGGGCGAGGTCTCGGCGATTTTGAGGCTGCCCTCGCTGGCGCCGCGCTGCAGTTTGCCGAAACGCCGGTCGTCGCCCCGGTCTATGCTGCGGTTAGAAGGTTTGGCGTCGGGTACGTATCGTCGCCTGTAGCCGGTGCCGTCCTCGAGGAATTTGTCGGGTTTCTCCTTGGTGCCGCGTTCGAGGGATTCATGGCGGAAACGGCGCTCGAACGTGGCGTCGCGGAAGGGCGCGAGCTGGTCGCGGTAGGGCTCGACGGGCGGCAGGTAGTCATCGTTGTAGGCACGATCGTAGCCGCGCGGGGAAAGGGCACGGCGCGGGGGTGAAGCGGCGCGCGGGGGCGAGGCGGTGCGGCGCGGGGGAGACGCCTCGAACGCCTCATGCATCATGTACGCCGTGCTCTCAGCCCAGTCCTCCTCTGAAAATCACGAATATGTTACATTAATAAGGATGGATTTGCTTAGGAAAGTACGAAGTTTTCAATAACGGTAATAAAATGCTAATCAGCTTTTAAAGCACTAAATGACACAAAAAATAACGTTTCACCGCCTACGTTGAATATTTGGCATAATCTCTTCTCATATTTGATCCGATAACCTCTATAATTATGACTAATGTGGCTTGAGAACGAGTTCTACTCGATTGTCAATGTTCACTTTTGCGTATAACGGGGTATAGAGTCATCTTCGTGGACACATTAACGAGTCAACATGGTTTTAAAAACGAAATCGACATAGAAAGGAACCTGTCACACTCCCACGCGACGCTCGTCATTACCGTCCGCAACAGTTAAGTAGTAAGGGTGTGTATACATTGCAGATACTACAGCGGAATTGCTAATAATGTATGACAACTATTCCATTCTTAAGTCAAAATCATGGTTTAATTTGTCAAAATATGGGTAATTAATACTATACAATTTTGTGGAGATATATGGATGGATGGATGTTTGCTAGAGGTTGTAGCCTAAACTGCGGAACGGATATTGATGAAATTTAGCATAAATGTAGAGGATAGTCTGAAAGAACTCATAGGGTACATTTTTAATTACACGCAGACGGAATCGCGGGCGAAATCTTGTGTATGTACATATATACTAACATTACAAAGAGGAAAACTTTGTTTGATTTGATTGATAACTCAAAAACTACTAGGTCGATTTTGAAAATTCACCATTAAAAAGCTACTTTGTTAGTGGGTAACATTGGCTATGTTTTGTATTATTTTTGTTTTAATTTCATGCGGACGGAGTCGAAGCGGGCGAAAGCTAGTATGTAATATATTGGTATGTCTAAATAGCCTCCCGTTCGCAACAAGGAGTATAATCGTAGATTTGCTACTGGTTTGAAGATATTAATTTATGTAGTAAAATAAATTATTTACATTTATATTTAATATACCATTTCTACGCTATCGCTTGTTAACAAAACAGCAGCTTTATGTCTAAAGTTCGCCTGAGATTTAGGTTCCGCGATTCTTTCGGTTTCGTTATATTGTGTTGAAACTAATTCCCTGCGCACTCCATTAAAATAATTAAGATTTTTATTCTATTGTTTCCGACTAACAATAACACAAAGAGTACGTCTGTAAAAGACATACAGATAACTAAGTAGTTCATCTTAAAATAGTATTGTTTTCAACGTTTTCAAGGACAAATATAAAATTGGTAATGTACTAAGGTCCAGGTGGTCAGTGCAAAATATAACCTCTTTGGCTGACAAGAAGTGTGACAACCAAAGAGGTTGCATACTGGCCACCGAGATGGCATGGTTTATTAAAAAAAAGATGATAAAACAATAGAAGAAAAAGACGCACACAGTTACAAGATGTGATTGCAATATAGTTTTGCAATTATTGTAAATATGTAAATAACCTTATATAAAATTTTTGATTTTTGGCTGCCGCGCTGTCGGTAACAAGTTAAACACCGGAATTGTTTTAAAGAAAACTTTAATTAATTATTAATTGTGATGCCTTATTGTTCATGTCTCGTTCACTTATAATAACTTAATTACGAAACATTATTACATTAGAAAATAGGACAGTTGAGACGATAAAAAAAACATTCCCGGCTAAAACCTATAAAAGCAAATCATATTAGACGTTTGCTGAAATGTTATGTTTTCTTCTGCATATGAGTAGATTGAAATTGTATAACTAAATGTTAAAGTCTGTAAAAAAGGGTATTGTTTACTAGGTTTTGCCTACGACTCCGTCCACGCGGTTTAAAAAAACTTAACAATTACCTAATGTTCCATACTATGTTCTACATCTGTGCCAAACATCGAAATATTAAACATATTCCGTTCCGTTCTAAAGAAATATAGTAATCTATCCATCTTTTACATTTATAATATTAGTAAGAAGATAAATAATGTTTACTTAAATGCAGGACTATGACGTAATAGGTCACGACCGCAATGAGGTCATTTAACTATTTGGTTTTGCTTTTAAATAAAAATAAACATTAGGTCATTTTCAATCTAAACCTGCATTTCAATAGACAATGTTTATAACCGTACAGGACAAAGATGTTTTGGCTTTGAAATAAATATTTGTTCTTGTTGGTTGAAGTTTTTTTTATTAATAACAAATCATTGCTTTATTTAAAACTATATCTATTGTTTTTTTAATATCGACTTTCATTAACATATTTATGTAATTCCCCAGTTACTTTTAACCATTAGTTACTTATCCGAACTCCGTAACTTGAGTTTACTGCGTTGAAACATAGGACAACATAACTAACTACTAGAAATTGATAAAATACATTGACAAAGTAACAATGTAAACCTATATTTGTCTCTTTCACTCCTACAAGTATTTATCATTATAGATTTTGCTAGAGCGAGACAGATATAGTTTCACAGTGTGCTGAAAAACTAAAACATACGGTACGTTGATTTATGTTAAGCACGCATCTGCTGTTGCAGATGTCTATCGGTAGCGGTTGCTTCGCCATTTCGGCGCATTTAGGTGGCCGGTCGCTCGTTTGTAACTTAATTGTATAAAAAAAACAACTTACCACTAGTACTATGATTGTCGTGTTGTCTTGCATAATCATTCCTTTCTGGAGAAGGTGCAAGATCACTGCCAATACCGGAACTGCCTCCTGATGACTCTAATTTGCGCCTCGCGTTTACTCCAACTATATTCTGGTTGAGACAACGACGTGTGTCAATATTACTGAGGTTTCCTTTCTGACGATGCACCGTGTCGTAGTCTCTCGGTGGTAGAAGAATCGGGCTTTTGCCTGGAATTTAAAAATGCGTAATGAGTTGTTGGAATTGTTAAATAAATTGTATACTAGCTGAAAGCTGTAATTGCTTTATAATAAATATTAATATATATATTTAGCATTACTATATTATATTTTAAAGGCACGAATAGTTTTATCTTTATTGATCAACTGTTTTTAATGGATTAAGCATATAGTTTTGAAACAAAAGTATTATTTGTAAATAATGTATAATTTATACTTCTATACTATTATAATAAAGCGTAAACACACACTTCTTTGTTGCCTAAGATGTCAGCAATTACAGCATTTTTTTTAATAATCCCTTTTTTAATAAAAAGCCCTACACTTACGTCAGGCTTTAGGCTATATATTTTAACGCCATTAAACTTAGGGGGTAAATATTTTGGATAAAAACTCTAATGTGGGAAAGAGACCATAAGTTGCTGCCAACATCAAGGAAGCAAGGTTGCCACCATGTCATGTTATTTTGACATTTGAAATTGATAATTTGACAATTAAACAATAAAATAAAATTTTCATAATTTCATGCGGATGAAGTCGCACGGGAACAGCTAGTTTAAAAATAAAATCATATTATTGTAACTTCAGTTAAAATAATATGATTCAATATATGATAAAATAATATATCTTCAGATATAAAAAAAAAAGAAATATGTTAATTTAAAGAAAACAGGTAGGATATCTCTTGAATTTAAGAGGAGAGGAAATATAACTACAAATATAATAAACAACTACAAACCAATAAATAAAGTGCACTAAATGCAAAGCAAACTACTCGAATTATAAAATTCCACTGACCTAAGCCCTTTTTACCTGTAGACAATTTCTGTTTCAATTCCGCAGCCAAACTGTCGTACAGATTCGCTACACATCGTTCTTCATTACTTCCGGAATCAGATTCTCTAGAAACTTCGCTTCCCAAAGAAGAATCTGGGGGCTTCTTTGAAGGGAGAGCTCCACGCATTTGCAGCTTTCTTTCTATATCTGCGAACTTCTTCTGATTCTCTGGTCTCTCTATTAATGCTTGCAGATGTGTGTACAGCATCTCAGCGGTGTGATCAGAGTCACATCTGTTGAAACAATAAAAAAAATAATTCGAAGATGTTTTAAAATCAGTGTTGAAAACTAGTTTAAAATGTATTTAAATTGAAAGTCGTTTGTTTGCTTTTAGCATTTTTTTTAATTCTAACGAAGATTCCTTCTCAATTTTATGTTCATTTTTATGTAGACTGGTTTTATTTCTTGTGTCTAAATAACGTTGATTTTATTTTTTTTTGATTATTTTGTCACATTTGATAGAAGAAATTAATTTATACAAATACTATTAGTGGGAAACATAAATCAGCTTGTGTTTTAGCGAGTTTTAAAGTTCAGAAAATTTTTGTGTCAAAATTTACGCTAAAAAGAAAAATTACACTGGTTATATTGGTCTTGAAATATTAAAAATATGTAAAAAAAAGTCTCGTTTTCCCTACAAAAATGTGTTAGATGTCTTGTATAACCTAGTCGTTTTAGTATTAGTTAGTGTTTATTATGAATTATTATCAATTACACGTTGCCAACATTTCAAAAAAATCACTTGCTGTTTATTTCATTTTTAGCTAAACCTAAGCAAAGCGCTCGAGGATCACTACGTTATTTTGAAAATTAATGGCGCCGTAATTACCAAGGCTTCATAAGCATTAACTAAAATGACTAGATTTTACATGACATCTAAAACATTTTTGTAGGGGAAGCGGCAGTATTTTTATGTCTATCAATAAAAGGCGCTTACGTATCGAAGTATTTAAGATTTCAGTATATTGTAACAGAGGTAATGCATGTAACATTTAGTTTACATTGACTGTATAAGTAAGCATATAAATGCGTTGTTTAACTGGTCTTTATTTAGTGGTGTTCGAGACAGGCTCCGCATATCGCGGCATTGTGCTGGTGAATGTCAGAGTTGAGAGATTCACAAGGCCAAATATCTCCGTATTTGCTAACGCCTCGTTAGCTTTGCAGTTAATATCCTCGATAAAAATACAAATTAAATGTTGATAAAATAATACTTTTATGTATAAAATACTACATTTTAAAAGGGTAAGCACACCTCGCTTTCATCATCACCAGCTCACTATACGTCCCCACCGAGGGGCTCGGAGCCTACCCTAATAAGGGGTGACTAGGCCATAGTCAACCACGCTGGCCAAGTGCGGGTTGGTTGACTTGACACATATCTTTGAATTTCTTCGCCGATATGTGCAGGATGCATTACGATGTTTTCCTTCACCGTAAGAACGTCGGGTAAATTATGTACATATGAAAATTGGAAAAATCGAAAATCACATTGGTACATGGCGGGATTCGAACCCGAGACCTATAAAGTCAAGTGCTTAAACTACTGAACCACCGACGCTCTGATTCCTGTTATATGGAGGTTCGCACTACTCGATTTTTAGTTGTAAAACAAACAGTTGAGGCTGCAAAACAATCGACAATCGCACGGTTGTGCGATTGTTTAATCAAAGGAGGGTATCTCTTATAATTTTTCGAATTGAACCAGCCACAACTATCTGTTAATATTTGCAATACAATATATGAGTACATTTGGCAAGCGATTGTAACATTTGGTTGAGAATCGTATTACCGGTATTAGTCAATTTATAACTAGTTTTAACGGATGTGACGTAAGAAAGGGACTTGTATATAGTCGGACAAATTGATTTGCATAATACATTTGCATTTCATTTCGTAATTGATTCTTTATTTTATTTCGTTAGAGCGAATAATAAATACTCTAAATATTAAGAAACGTTACATCTAATAGTTTCGACTGAAGAAACGCATATCATTTTTCAGGGTATGATAATTATGGTAATACTAACTTTTGCTCTTGACTTTGACCATGGTTAATTAGTCCTTACACACCGTTAAACCATTTTGATACATAGTATTAGGACAACTTATTTAATTGATACTGTCGCTTTAAACTCAGAGCAACACTTCTCGTCAAGACTCATGTTTCGCGCCAATCTATTTATACTTCTAGTGACATTTACAGCTGTCAGCTAGGGACGTCACGTTTATGCCGATAATCTAGAGTTGCGCCAACTCTAAAGCACGGTACTAATTTTGTTCCTAATAGTAACAAACCTCCAACTATCTAAAGTACGCATTTATAATATTAATGCGATTGTCGATTGTTTGCAACCTCATCTGTTTAGTTGCACAACTAAAAATCGAGTATTCTGCTCACCGTATAAACTCATATGAATCAAAGCGAGTCTAAACAGTTGTGCGATAGTTTTGCCAAAGGTGTGCGCGCTCTTAATGTGAAGTATTTATGTTCTAGTGTGTTTTGGCAACCGAGAGTTACAATTTAATTTGTTGACATATTCAAATTGACTCTAGCACTATAATACGAGACATAATTTAATATTACGTACAAATGTAATTTAACAAACTAACAGACATTTCTATCTCGTAATAAATTCTATATGTTACACAGTAATTATATGCAATAAATTGAATTGTATGTTATCATGTCACACGCAATGTAACTAAAAAATTGATAATTATTACGTGACGATTACGGAAAATATTATTATCTGATAGTCCGAAAATATTGTAATACATTATGATTTAGTTTTAGCCCGCGATACCGTCTGTGTGGAATGAAAAACAAAAGTAAGTAGCCTATGGGTCCTTCTAAACTATCCTCTACATCTATGCTAAATTTCATCGAGATCCGTTCAGCAATTTAGGCTACAAACACTAACAAACATCCATCCAAACTTTCGCATTTATCGCTTACAAGCTTTCGTTCGCGACTCCGTCTGCGTGGAATTAAAACAAAACAAAAATAAGTAGTCTATGGGTCCTTCTAGACTATGCTCTACATCTATGGCAAATTTCATCGTCATCCGTTTAGCAGTTTAGGCTACAAACTCTAACAACTATTCAAGCTTTCGCATATACTCGTAATGTTAGTAAGAAGTTAGATTATCTATGTACTCTGTGTAAACTTTCTAATAAATCAAGTCTTACAGGAATGTTATTTTAGTATTCTGTTAATATAATTTAAAATTACTATGCGTATAAAAGGCTGGATTCTTATCGTTCCTTTGCATTAAGATTGTGTTTACTTGAAAGCCGGCGAGAAAGCTTCACTTTCTACATGACTAGTGAACTCTAATTTATTACGCTTCTGCTTGTCATTAATTATTTATATTCTGTCCTTCGTTAACTGATTTTGCTTTCTAATAAACGTAGTTATGTGTACCTCAGTGTTAAAATTAATAAATAGTTTTCATTCCGCGCGGAAATAGAAATAGACTACGCGTGCTCCCTACTTTGTTCAGTACTGATTTTTAATCAAGACTCGACTAACCCATGTGGCTTCATCCGCGGGTAATTATAAAAACATTATTGTATCATTTACATTTGTCAATTTATCAATTGCAAATGTCAAAATGACATGACATGATGACAATCCATAGCAATCTTCCTTGATGTTGACAGCAACTTATGGTCTCTTTCCCACATTAGGGTTTTTATCCAAAATATTTACCCACTAAGTTTAATAGACTAAAGCGTGACGTAAGTGTAGGGCTTTTTATTAATACAAGTATTATTCAAAAACATGCTGTAATTGCTGACATCTTAGGCAACAAAGAAGTGTGTGTTTACGCTTTATTATAATAGTATAGATCTGTTAAGCCGTTTTGGAGAAACGTAGTAATAGATATCCATCCAACAATTCTCATTTATATTAATAAGTTAAATAACGATTTATGGGTGAAATTGACATGTTAGTTTAAAATTGTATGGTTAATTAGAAGTCAATATTCGTACTTCGAATGTTTGCAAAAAAACGTGGACATTTGTAAATTAACTAACGTGTTACAAACAGGTAAATAGGAATTATTTTTCAGACACTAAAGATTTTTAATTTTATGTAATTAGGAAGTACCACATATTGTATTTAAATGACAAATATCACCTTTGTATATTATAAAATATTTTAATTCTTATACAAATTATTGATAAAACTATTCAGATACATTTGAACACTTAAATGTGTTTTTATAGTTGTTTAAAATTCGCTACATACTTCGATAAACCTGTCGACATTTCGGTGAAAGTTTTCCGTTTTTCAACTGTCAGTCCGCCATGTTTAAACAACTGTCAAAAACGCAACTTACAGAACCCGAGAAATACTACAGGTGTTAAATACGAGGTGAAAGGCCGGTTGTATTGCGTTGTAAACAGCTGATGTATGCAAGAATATCTCGATAAGAAACCCTTTATGATGTCACTTTAAGTCTGATTTTTATTATTGTTTTAAAATGCTTCATTGACATAGTTAAGTGGAATGTTAAAATACATTTATACATAAAATATTTATTAGTATTGAAATTAAAATTGTGAAATAAATACGTTTTTCTAAATTTAGAATAACGCCATCTAGTTAAAATAAAATACAATAATAACCTTTGAATTACTTTTAATTAATAACACGAAAGTAATGATGAATGTATTGTTGACGAAAATGTTACAAAATTCCAGAACATTGTCTGGAATAGTTAATGTATTTTTTTTTTAATTTAACGCGAATGATTTCGCTGTCAGCCAGTACTTGATATAAAATATTTTATTGTCAAAAACACAAAGTAACATTGATTCTATGTTCGTAAAATAGCTTGCACTTTCACTGTATTGTTACAAACGTAACGTAACAATTTCACTGTCGTTTGCATAGACATTGTCCTTTTGCTGGCAAAAAGCATGACTTTTTTATATTTGTTAATGGAAAGTTTAATAAATCTGACACTTTTTGTTATACCAAATTTTTAAAATTACTTACTACTTTCGCCTGCGAAGGATTAAAAAAAAAGTAAGTCTATGCGTTCTTCCAGACTATTCTTTTCATGCCGAATCATCGAGATCTGTTCAGAAGTTTAGGCTACAAACATCCATACATCTAAACATTCGCATTTATAGTAACACTAGCATTCGCCCGTGACTCTGTCCGCGTGGTATTAGAAAAGTAAGTAGCCTTCTTCCGTAGTAGTATTCTTCCTGACTATCCATCCATCCATCTAAACTTTCGCATTTATAACATTAGTAATATTACTGTGATGCCACACTCGATATAATGGTTCGGGAAACAAAGTGGATCAAATTAGACAGAATTCGCACAATGTTTATGTAAATTTTCGACATTGGAATTTTATCAGTGCCGTTAGAGTATCTTTAACCCGGTCAAGATTGTCGGCAACTTGGTATCATAAATATCCGCGCATTTTACTGTTTTTTATTTAAATTAGATTCTTACTAAAAATGTACCAATATTTTGCTTATACTCAGTTTATTCATAAGTTTAAGTTTAGACCGCGTTTGTAAGGCTGTAAAGATATAGTGAACCTTACACTTTGGTATTAGTCTGGCTTTTCAAGAAATACAATTAATGGGTTACTTTACTAGCTTTCGCCTACTATTCCCTCCGCGTTGAAATGAACAATTGCAAGTAACCTATGTGTTCTTCCAGACTATGTCTATGCCAAATTGCATCGAGATCCGTTCAGCAGTTTAGGCAGTACACTCTAACAAACATCCATCCATATAGACTTTCGCTATTATAAATTTAGGTACAAGCAGATATTATTATTGGAATGTTAAAGACAGAACCTTCAGCTACATATGAAGTTAAGCATAGCTAAGTGTCATAAATAACGATAGCGGAATTTTTAAATCTAGGTTATTGAGTATGGTACCAGTGAATTCCACGGAGATCCTGGAACTCTCTTCTATTACACTACAAGCTGGCCACTTAGGGGGTTTAAGTGGGTACAAATCTCACGTAAAACTGTCTTCCAAACAAGGAAATATATCTTTTTAAAGATCCCCCCCTATAAAACAAAGGTTATTGAGTATAAAAATGTGGTATCTTTAGTAATTGGGTCTTGTAGCAAATACTTATCGAGTCGGTGAGATAGATGTCGCTAGTAACCTGAGCCCACCGGATGTACGGCGTGATATGCCATCTTAGGGTTGCCAAAGTCACTTTACTAAGTTTTGTTACTTTTTATTTTAATCTTTAAGAAAGATACACTTTTATAGCTATATGTAGTAGATATATTGCTGTTATAATTAATTAAAAAATAACTTGTTTTTTAATTAAATTGTATAATAGTTATATGAAGAAGTACAAGGTGTGCGTAGACCGCAAATGTAGGGTTTCGCACCGGAAGAAACCTCGATTACGTCCACGAAGTACTTTATATAAAAACTGATTGATTTCTTTTTATTTAATGGATTTTAGACCTTACTGCTGTATTACAAGATTCAAAACCGTTAATTTTAGTTAACAAAGATTGAATGGATATGAACCGCTGGGGTTACTTGGTCTTTGCCATGTTATCTTTTTATACTCTATGCCAAGACGACTGTCGTCTTTGATTTTTGATTGTCTATTCCAATGTTATAAAGATGAATTGTATGTTTGATTGTAATGAATAGGCTCAAAAACTAATGGGCCGATTTTAAAAATTCTCATAGCGTTAGAAAGGTAATTTATTTGTGAGTAACATAGGCTATATTTTACAATGTTGTTTTAATTCCACGCGGACGGAGTCGCGGACGATAGCTAGTATTATATAATTAAAAACAGAAATACATACGTTGTTTTATTACAAGAACGCATTATCGTCGAATATTTAAAATGCGTAAAAACAATATTATTGTGTTTCATTTATTTCATTTACGTATAACTAATTTATACTGCTCTCTAAACAGTGTAAACCCACTGTTATATCTTACATCATCATTGATGTATAAGGAATGTTATTACATCACTCGTATTTAATGAATTATGATATGGCAACCTTATTTTGATACGTGTTTAGTGAGACATTCACCTCCGGTCAACAGTTCACGGACCTGGCTTTGCCAAATTAATTTGTTTTATCTATATCATTATAATAAAGCGTAAACACACACTTCTTTGTTGCCTAAGATGTCAGCAATCACAGTATATTTTTGAATATAAAGCCCTACTTCGTCATGCATGATGCTATATATTTTCACGCCATTAAACTTAGGGGGTAAATATTTTGGATAAAAACCCTAAATATGGGAAAGAGACCATAAGTTCCTGCGAACATCAAAAAAGAAAGATTGATAATTTGACAAATGTAAACAATAAAATAAAATTTTCATAATTTCATGCGGATGAAGCCGCACGGAAACAGCTAGTATAATATACCGTTGGCCGCGACATAACTGTCATGCGATTGTCGATTGTTTCGCAGCCCAATCAACTGTTCAGTTGCACAACTAAAAAAGTAGTGTGCATGTCCATAAGCTTATTGGAATCAAATTGCGACTAAACAATTGTAGGTACGATAGTTTAGTCAAAAAAGTCATAAATGTAAATCCCTTTAGCGTTGTTGGAAATACGTACAAATCCATCCAAACTTTCGTAATAATATTGCTTAGAAGATTATGTGTTTTGTTAAACTTGGAACACATGGAAGACAGTTTTTATATAGAGAATAATTCTTAAATCTTTATAAAATAAATACAATAGACAATAATCTTTTAACACGATCAACTAAATTATTGTTATGCTAAATTAACATAAAATATCGGGGTCATTGCAATGTTCAAGATGTTCGCATGCTTACGCCATCTACCGGCTTCAAATGTCAGCAGTTTGTTTTGTATCATTGTAAGCAAAGAGTATCTCCGTGATTCGGTCCTAGTCACCTTGAACTTTGCCTAATTGGAACAATTACTACTACTTTCTAATGATTCTATTATTGTTGATAATTAGTTTAAAATTATGGTTACCGAATAAAATGCAAATTCTTTGGCTGTCTTAGAATTCGTAAATAAAAAATTTTTGCTGTTTTACCTCAGAATAATTAAAGATGCAAGCATCCTTCTAATTTCACACACATGTCTATTTTGAACACAAATCTATACTAGTTCAATAAAAACAAAACATTAATAAATATAACAAACACAAATTAATGTTGTAATAAAATAACGCTTTACTGACCATTTTTTTAAAATATCTTGCTTGTAACATTTTCGTGTCACAAGATTGCAACATTTAAAATAATTGTGATACATTTTACATATGTTTTGTAACTTGGAATTTTGCGTAAGTGTTGCGATTTAGTTTATTTCAAAACGTATTTTATGCTTCTGATTAACACGTTCTAGGAAAGTAATGCGGTATAATGTAAACAAAAAGTTTTCATTCATTTGATGCGTTCGTTTTAAAATTCGAACTGGGATATTTCCCAACGCAGCGGTTGTTTTCTGTTTTTGTTTTCGCGCCATTTCTTAAATGTCACAGATGATTAAATTCTCGGATACGCGTTTAAAACTTTTATTAATAAAGACATAAATATTTTCCGCTCTAAATTATATTTTTATTACTTTACTACCAAATTATTAAATTCGGTATAAATAACGAAGATTTACTGCCATTTTAAAATCCACAGTAAACATCACTCTTAGTGTAGATTGTGGTTTAATATGAGAATGCATTTAAAAATCTGTTTTTTAATTTTTTTTTCAGTATTTCATAGTATTAAGCAACCGTTAGTGACACTTAGTACCAATTAACTTAGAACATTTAAGATGGTAAAGTTATGTTTGAGTTTGAAGGTTATTTGACATTCAAAGTTTCTAGGTCATTAACCCGTTGGCAATGTTTATGCTTAAGTATTTGGCGAGTTGCCTACATTGCGTCTAAGGCCGAGGCATACATAAATCTCTGCTTACCCAATCGACTACATGCCAAAAATATTAAACGAAAGATTTTGTAAAACACCATAATCAATACAAAACAGTACTCCAAATAAAAATTCCAAGTTTAAGATCTTTTTATTAATCTTTGACAAAATTAAAAAACAAAAAAGGTTTAATTTTTTACATTTAAATATGACTTTGACATTAGACGTTTGGCATTTGTCGCAAGGAATTTAAAAAAAACATTAAAAAGATCTATAACATGGCCGTTAGCATAATATTACAAGATATTTCTACTTTTTTAGATACATAATTAGCAATGAGACGTGAAAATGTATTTAAAATTCCGGGTCACTTAAAAGGCCGTTAGCATATTTTAATAAAAAAATTGCTGTTATATTAATATAGGCGTCCTAAAAACATGAATAGAAAACATTTTACGACAAAAAAAAATAGATGATACTAGTCTAAGAAACTTTACATGTAATTTTGCACTTATAGATATTCCAGCCAAGCCAGTAATCCAGTGGAAATGAGTCACGAGACTCCATTGAAATGGCCAACCAAGGGTAAATTACTTAATTTTTTTTCTAACAGTATTTTTATGGCTACTCAGCGACTCTTACGATGTTCTACAAGATAGAAAACTTCAATAGCATTTTTTTTTATTATTACGTACTAACAGAATTACTTAGAAATCACGTCCGGGACAACTTTACAAGCATTATAAAATGCAACGGTTCCATTTTATTTTTACACATTTGTAAACGTAAGTCGTGTAATGTCAGAGGCCGGGTGGGTGAACTGGGGGCAGGCTTGACTCGTTGAGGTGCGGAATATAAATTAACATTTTATGGTAATAAAAGTTTTAAAAACTTAGAATAAAATGTTAGCAAGAATGTTTTATAGAAAATCTTGTGTCAATGGTATTTATTTCAGTAAACCTAAATAAAGTGATGACTTTTAAACAAATATATCTTTAACAATTGCCAAGTTTAATGAATTATTGATAATTGTTCAGGACGATTATGAACCGAAGATCTCATAACAATAAACCTTTAGTTTACTGCTGTTTGCTTTTTTATAGTAAGAGGCAGCAGGTAGAAGTTTTACTACATAACTTATAGTTTTAAATATTTTTTTTCTTACTAATGTTACAAATACTTGGATGGATGTTTGTTAGAGATTGTAGTCTAAGTCTGGTCAATGCATCTTGATGTAATTTTGCACTTTAGAGAATAGTCTGAAAGAATACTTACTTTTGTTTTTTACATTGCACGCGAACGGAGTCGCGAGCGAAAGCCACTATTGTGCATATTGTGTTGAATATTTGTTTCTTCTTAAACATAATTTACTACCGCCTACAGTTGTAATGCGCGTGAATCGCCACGCATGATGGCCGACTGCCTCGAGTCATATTTATAACTTTCTTATGTCACTTTCTTTCATTTTTTATCTGTGCATTTCATGTTACATGTAGTTATTAAACATGGAAAA
This sequence comes from Papilio polytes, assembly GCF_000836215.1. Lineage (NCBI taxonomy): Eukaryota > Metazoa > Arthropoda > Insecta > Lepidoptera > Papilionidae > Papilio > Papilio polytes. The sequence goes on from NW_013524935.1 coordinate 4,461,442, forward strand.
TTGCTGTGTGTTTTTTTTTAAATTTTGATACGAGAATTTTATCAACAGCGTTTGGATGTTTATTCTTCACTAGCTTTCGCCCGACATTCTGTCCTTGTGGAATTTAAATAAAACTTAATTAGTAGCCTATATTTTCTTCCAGACTATATTCTGCATCTATGCTAAATTTAATCGAGAATCGTCTACTCGTTTAGGCAGTAAATTCAAACATCCATCAATCTAAACTTTCGCATTTGTAATATTTGTAAGAGTTAAGATTTTTTATTAGTACGTGATATGCTCGGATAAGGCCAAAAACGTTAAATTTGACAAATAAATAATTGTTTACCTTACAAGTAACAGTGAAATATAGTTTCATTCAAACTTTAAAACTCGCAATTTCAATCAAGACACGAAAAAACAGTTTTTTTTTGTAAAATCTTTCCATTACCCGGTCTAGGTTTACGCTTATAACTAACCACGCGATGTCATAAAGTGTGATTTTTGCATAGTAAAGTTTACCTGTATGCATGCACGTGGACAGGGCAGCCTGTAATAGGGTTGTATAACAACAGCACGCAGGCCACCACGTCGCCTTGGACCACCGCACTCGTGATGCTGCCGTGCGGGATGAAATGCTTGATAGTTTGTTGTTTTCCCTTTGCACTCACATTCTGGATTATCTTCAGACCTTTGTGTGATACCTGCATAGAAGAATTCATGTCAAAACTACGCATAGATTCAAACATTAATGTTTCTTTTGTTTTGAAATAAAAGCGACGTATACACGGGAAGAAAACTCAGAAGACTACTCCCCTAAGTTTTATTGTCTTCTACACTCTTTGTAGGTAAATCGGGTTAACTTTAAGGGTATTTCTAGAAGTCTCTAGAATATATCTAAAATGATTATCGCTTTGAGTTCTAATTAAAAAATATATCTATACTAATATAATAAAGAGGAAAGATTTTTGTATGTATTAAGATAACTCAAAAACTATTAGGCTGATTTAAAAAATTCTTTCACCATTAAAAAGCTCCATTATCAGTGTGTAACATAGGCTATAATTTTTCAATTTCACACTGATGAAGTCGCGAACAATAGTGACTACCTGTAGGGTGACTTTAAAAGGCTCCAAGTCCCTGGCCCTCTCCTCCAGCACTCGGATAGCTGGGAGGGCAAACTCCTCGCCCCGAAGCCCGCGTGACTCCTGAGCCCCCAGGAACCACACATAGTACGAAGCTTTCTTTATATCCTTTTTCAACCTTAGCGCCATCTTGTGAAGCTCTTATGTCATTGTTGGAAATCTGTAACAAAAGAAAACAATATCAGAAAGCATGCAATGTTATTCAATCAACACTTTTTTTATATTTCTATTACTGAAATACGAGATATAAATACAGTTAATTTACATAGACCATGAGACATACAGTCGCGAATATACGCATTGTTTCGCTATGTCGTCTTAATACGTACAAAGCGTATTAACAGTAGCTTTTATGGCGGAACACCGTCAGATTCCCTAATTGTACACACAAAAAAATCCGTTTACTATCTTTGAGTCATATGTTTTTTGCATTTATACTATTATAATAAAGCGTAAACACATACTTCTTTGTTGCCCAAGATGTCAGCAATTACAGCATATTTTTGAATAACTCCTTTTTTAATAAAAAGCCGTACACTTGCGTCACGCTTAAGGCTATATGTTTTCACGCTATTAAACTTATGTGGTAAATAAATTAGAGAAAACCATCATGTAGGAAAGGGACCATAGACAAGCTGCTATTATTAAGGACGCAAGGTATGGTAACGGTAATTTTGACATTTGCAATTGAGAAAACAAATGTAAACAATAAAATGCAGTTTTTATAATTAAGGGTGAAGCCGCAGGGGAACAGCTAGTTCTTAATATATTACGTATACGAAAATATTTAATATGAGAAGAAAATTATTGACTAAGGGTTAGATAAATGGCGTTTAAATCTAACTTTAAGTATAATCGTTTGTAGACATTTTAATACAGGGTGATTCTTAACGGTATTTCTTTAACAAGCCTAATTAATAGGCTAAGAAAAAAATGGCCACTGGACCTTTTGGACGTACGGTCAAATTTAACTCGGGATTTTCCGATATTTTTTACAAAAAAAAAAAAAAAACTCTAAAACTATAGTAAATCAGGCAGCAAACTTTGCGTTTAAATTATAGCTATTGAGGTCCTCTACCTCCACAAAACCGTTGATCCGTCCGTTAAGAATCACCCTGTATTCCTTATAAAGCACAGAGCATTGTTGTGATTTGTCTACAATATTTATTATCGTACGTGATTTTGTTACGAATGGACAGAAGTTGGTACAGATTGCTATAAGCATGAGAGACGATTTGTTAGTGTTTATAAATTCTCTCACGCGCGTTTTGCCTCAGTATTTCGCAAACCTTGACACCTTTTTTAATTTGCAAAATACAGCGAAAGTCAGCTAACTTAGAACTTAAAAATATTGTATTATAGCACCGTTTATTTCCACTTTTAAACTTAAAACTTACTTACGTCTTATAAAGTTGAGAGGTAAGAGAAACAGATAATTATTAAGTCAAAAATCTAAATGAAATCTAACTAATATTATAAATGTGAAAGCTTAGATGGATGGATGTTATAGTTTGTAGTCTAAACGGCTGAACGGATCTCGATGAAATTTGACATAGACGTAGGGGATAGTCTGGAAGAACACATAACTACTCACTTTTGTTTTTTTAAATCCACGCGGACGGAGTTACGGGCGAAAGCTAGTTTATGATAAGTGAAGAAAGAAATTACAGTTGTAATGAGATAAAAGCTAAAAATCACACTGGCACTCATTAAAAATGTATTCATAATTCTTAATTCAATTTTACCTTATTTGCTTTTTACTAGAAGTATTGTTGTCGATTTTTAGCCAGTAACTGGAAGGTTATCAACAAAAACAAATATAAAAAACACGTAATTGGCCAAACGAACGCAAATCATTCTTAACGCTAAGTACCAACTACGTGATTCTATTATACAATATTTTCACTGCATGGCATTTTTATTCTTAACACTATTTGATAATACGGTCTATTTTAGAGTACTAACATATTCATCTCTGTATATTCTTATTTCTCGCGATGACTTCAAATGTAATTTACTCAAATTGCATTTGTAAGTGTTATTATAAAAAAACACGTAAAGTTTTCTTCGGCGATTATAGTCACTGCTGTAACAATTTTGTTTTCCTTTTATAGTCAAATATCTCCTAGAAATTCTTTGCTAAACCAGCAGCCGTACGTACTACTTTTTTGGCCATAGTGTAACCATAATGTTAAGAGAAACCGTTAACATTTGAAAAATATTTATGTTCTTGTGTCAGACAATCGGTCAAGTGTACAAACATAATCTATACATATAATAAAATTGGAGTATCAATTTGTAAATCAAGAAACAAATTCCAGATTTTGGGAAGATGTTATTTGCGTTGTTGATAAAGAAAATCGCGTTTAAAAATTGTCTGTTCATCCGCAAGCCGCGTTAGTTCGCCGATTTCGATGGGACTTTCACTGGAGGGCAGCTGACATGGATAGCCATATTATACGCTACTTTTATTAGGATTTCGTTGGGACTTTGACTGAAAGATATCTGGTAGAAGGTAGAAGTACGCGGGGATGTGATAGATGACTTCAAATTGATTTCAAATTCTTTCACCGTTGAAAAACAGCGTTGTTTTTGAGTAAAATAGTCTAAGTTTCTTTATTATTTTTCATATGCTATAAACTAAGCGACCAGTGGTTACACTGTGGGTTTCTGTACCACTTATAACGTCTCTTATTGTACTTTTAAATTTATGCTTTTGTCTAATAAATATAAAAAAAAAACTTAAAAAAATCTGCGTAAACGAAGTATGCGAAGTAGCCAGAGACGTTAAATTACTACTAAACGTGAAGCTTGAAGTGTGAAGCCTGTGTGAGTTTTTACATTTAAAATTAATTAACATAGTGATTAATGTTATCTCACTTATGTTGGTTTTAATTAACAATATATCATTGTATATTTTCTTGTGTCATAATTGTCAATGTATCTACAGTTTAAAAACAATAGGTAAGCGTTTTTTGTCAACGCTGTCAACAGATTGTTGTAAAAGATTTGCACGTTTGTTTATTTCACACGGTATTCTCTAATTGATTTATGTACTGTCACGGACATTCACGATGTTTCACAAACAAAATAGCTTCTGTCCTCGCGAGACCAACTCCGCCTCTTATCGATACTAATATTTTAAAGAGGAAAAATTTGTATTTTTGTATGCATTGAAATACCTGAATAACTGGGCCGATTTTTAAAATTCTGTCACCATTAGAAAGGTAATATTTTTGAGTAACATAGACTGATATTTTTAATACTTTTTATTTTCACGCAGGGTAAGTCGTGAGCAACAGTTAGTTACAAATAACAAGGTAGCGAGTTCAAAAGACGGGATAATAATAAAAAGACATTAGCCGTTTACTAGTGCTCGACCTTTTCATACAGATATTTAAAAGGTTCTTATTGGTTATTATTCCGCGTCCTCTCAAAGCGTACAAAATATACAAGCAACTGAATCTTTAAAGGTGTAACACTGACAGATTTCCCGATTGTACTTATAGCGAAGTATTTGAACAATACTACTATCTCTACATGAAGGACAGTGGAGGCCATATTATGATGAATCTCACGTTTTTTTTACAAGATTCTGTTGAAGTGATAAGTCATGTCAAAGTAGTGTTTATGCTCTAAGTTATTACAGATGTATTGCTCATATTAGAAAGCGTAACTTAAATGTTTTAGAGTTCACACCTTTTAGAAGAATGCTTGATATAAATCTATCATCATCTTCATCATCACCAGCTCACTATACGTCCTCAATGAGGGGTTCGGAACCTACCCTAAGTTAGGGTGACTAGGCCATAGTCAACCACGCTGCACTGCGGGTTGGTTGACTTCACACATATCTTTGAATTTCTTCGCCGAAATATGCAGGTTGCATCACGATGTTTTCCTTCACCGTAAGAACGTCAGGTAAATTATGTACATATGAAAATTAGAAAAATCGAAAATCACATTGGTACATGGCGGATTCGAACCCAAGACCTGTAGATTGCAAGTCAAGTGCTTAAACCACTGAGCCACCGACACTCGTTAATAATCTATAGAGTGCCTAAACTCTTAACTTTTTTAGAAAATCTGTGCCATTGTACTTGGATTAATATATCCGGTTTAAACTGTCCATTTTTAAGATTTAGATAGATATGTCAAAATAATTCTGCCCTTTAGCAGTCAAGCAAAGATTCCGATTTTTTTCTAATGTTTACTTTTGACAATAGAATAAGAAATTGGCCTACAAATTATATTTTCTCAAACGTATACAATGAATAGAAAATAGTCCCGTGGTCTACATAATAAACAAATTATAGCGACCATTGTAAGAAGTTTTTGTTGAACAATAATGGAATAATTAACAATTATGTTAATAACTTAGTACTCTCGGCTTAACAATGCAACTTGAATAGAGAAATAAAGCGATTCGCGGCTAATTTAGGTTACACGGTTAAAACATTCTCATATAAGCTGTTTATATTTTTTTTACTTCGCATAAACATATTTAAATACGTTCTGAATTTTAGCTATTGTTTTTTTAATAAATTGACTCGGAAATCTATACTATTGTAATAAAGCGTAAACACACACTTCTTTGTTGCCTAAGATGTCAGCAATTACAGCATATTTTTGAATAACTCTCTTTTTTAATAAAAAGCCCTACACATACGTCAGGCTTTAGGCTATATATTTTCACACCGTTAAACTTGAGGGTAAATATTTTGGATAAAAACCCTAATGTGGGAAAGAGACCATAAGTTGTTGCCAACATCAAGGAAACAAGGTTTAACGTTTAACGTTTTAACATCATGTCATATCATTTTGACATTTGTAATTAACAATTTGACAAATGTGAATAATAAAATGAAATATTTATAATTCTATGCGGATATTATGAAGTCGCATGGGAACAGCTAGTAACTAATGTACATTTTTTTATAAATTATATAAAGTATAAATACGTGGTATAAAAATAAAGATAAATAGATTTAAATGCGAAAGTTTAGATGGATGGATGTTTGTTAAAATTTGTTGCCTAAACTGTTGAACGGATGTCATTAAAATTTGGCATAGACGTAGAGGATAGTCTGGAAAACATAGGACACTAACTTTATTTTTTTCAATTCCACGCTGATTCTTTATTACTAAAGAGGTCTTTTAAAAACTGGAAACTCATTTTCAATCCTTACATCGTTTACTTTGGAGTCTATCTTTCAACATCAAGGTTACGCTGTCAGGTGAAGTTGGCAAAAAATGCATCAACAACGGTATTCAGTCAATTGTTTTAAAATTCGCTCCTACCGCAAGCCTGGGGTCATTGGCCGTTATTACTACGGCCAATTTTGCCAGTTTACTCTGCCGAGTAATGTTCAAAAACTTTTAGAAGCGATCTTTAATATAGTTTTATTTGCATTACCTATATCTATACTACGAGTATATACTAATATAATAAAGCGTAAACACACACTACTTCGTGGCGTAGGATGTCAGCAATCACAGTATAATTATGAATACATTTTTCATTAATAAAAAGCCCTACACTTACATCACTCTATAGCTTATATATTTTCACGTTATTAAAATATGAATACCCCCTAAGCAGGGGGTAAATAAATTGGATAAAAACCCTAATGTGGGAGGGAGGCCATAAGTTGCTGCCAACATCAAGGAAGGAAGATTGCCGAGGTTTGTCATGTCATGTCATTTTGATTGACATTTGCAATTGATAATTCGATAAATGTAAATAATGTAAGCGGGTGAGGCCGCACGGGAACATCTAGTATGATATAGTTATAACTATGAAATTTCAAAACAAAAAGTATGTATGTCAAGTTGTAACCTTTTCTAAATTAACTGACATTTGATGTTCTCTTGGTTCAGAGAACAAAGGCATCTATACGCAGACCTAATATCCTAGATACAAGAAATTGAATTGAATTATATTCGCAATTGAATTCGATATCTCTTAAAAAACAACTTTAAAAAGTATTTTAAAATTAGTAACTAGCTGTAGCTTGCGACTTCACCCGCATGAATATAACAGCCTATGTTACTCACAGATAAATTACCTTTCTAATGGTGAGAGAATTTGTAAAATCGGCCCACTAGTCTTAGCGTGAATCAACATACAAAATTACAAATCATTCCTCTTTATAATATTAGTATAGAAGTATAGACTACGTTGTCTAAGGATTTAGGGCATTGACCTAGTCTGTATTCACGCTAAAGGTATTGTGTTTATTGTTCTGAACGAATAAAGTATTGTAAAAAAGAATATGGTTAAGTTATTAAGTACATGATATATGAACGCGAAATACATTCCCTATTAAATGTGCTTAATCTGTCAAGAGCGTCGGCAACTCAGGGATTTAAGCACTTGACTTGTCTACAGGTATTGGGTTGGAATCCTGCCGTACCAATGTGATTTTCGAATTTCGTATTTACATAATTTACCCGACGTTCTTGCGGTTAAGGAAACCATAATACCTGCACATATCGGCAAAGAAATTCAAATATATGTGTGATGTCAACCCGCAGTTGGTCAGCGTGGATGACTATGGCGTATCACCCTAACTTAGGGTAGGCTCCGAGCCATTCAATGGAAACGTATGTATAGTGAGCTGGAAATGATAATCTGTCAATCCCTACAATATGGTAATCGATATTTAAAATACATTTTTATATAAACACTTTTGTTACATAACACTTGTTATTTCTGTTTTATTTTTTCCTCTATAAAAAGAAACATTCTTCGACAAATTCCTCTCAGTATATTTAAAACTCCGTAAACAATTTGTTTATTTTAGTTACGTTGTGTGCAAAATGTGCAGAAAAAAGACATAACCAATGTTTTAGCCGGTGTTTAGATATAGAGGTCACACACAAGATTAAGCGCAGTAAACACTAATATACGTAAAATTGCCGGAGTATACGCAGGTCGTGTACCGTTACCAGACAGACCGTTAACGTTGTTAACTGTTATGTAATGATACTGAAACTCGTATTAGTTCTAGCCTTTAACTGAACTATCGCACAACTGTTTAGTCGCCCTTTGATGCTGAGCTTCTCTAGCACTCTCTAACAAACATCCATCCAAACTTTCACATTTATAATACTACTTAGATTAGTTAGATGTTATAAGATGACTCTTAAAACAATGACAGAGAACAGTCTACCAAATCTTTAGTGTAGATTTACGTATTAAATTTACCCTAAGGGACACTATAAGAGCTGCAAGATTTAATTTAAGTAAATTAGATATCATCTACATATTTTGATAATCATTCAATTCGTATAGTTTTTTTTCTGTATGTTTATTTATTTATTTATTTATTCATATAAGTATACACAACAGCTAATTTAATCACAATTTTAATCTTACTAATATTATAAATGCGAAAGTTTAGATGGATAGATAGATGGATGGATGTTTGTTAGCGTTTGTAGCCCAAACGGCTGAACGGATCTTCATGAAATTTGGCACAGGTTTACAACATAGTCTGGAAAAACACATAGGCTACTTTTTATCCCGGGAATAGTTACGGATCCCGTGGGTTTCATTAATTTAGTTTTGTAATGTTTATTCGATCATTCTGCAACGGTTCAACATATCTTATTGAAATTTGGCACAGATGTAAAACAAAGTCTGGAGTACACATGGGATAAGCTTCATCCCCGAGAAATGTCCGGTTCCCGAGGGATACGTAACTTTTTGTAATTCATATAGTTTGTATGTTTTCTAATACCACGCGGCCGAAGTCGCGGGCAACAGCTCGTTTATCATAAATAAATCATTATGAAATGTAGAAAACTTACTTCACACATTATTAAAATTAAAAATGAACACATCATTACACTTTTAATTTGCTTATTAATAATTCAAATTTAATAATGATTTAAGTCACGTCAAGGCAATAACGCTAAACGTTAATAAGTCGTTATCCACAGCCGAGCGCGTTGATGTTTTTTGTACGTACGAAATGAAAGCCGGAAACTTGAAGAAATGTGCAATTAATTAGCTAATTTCACATCACGCATCAACGTATTTAATTATATTGAATAGTTTAATTACTAAACCTAATGCTTCCCTTATATAAGTTTTTTTTTTTATAACATAAGGTAGCAAACGAGCAAACGGCCACCTGAAATCGCCAAAATGGCGAAGTGACCGCTACCCATAGACATCCGCAATTGCAGATGCGTTGCCTATCCTTATCAGACGGAGGAGGAGACGCACATAAAGAGGATATTTCCCCTTCTTATGCATCTCCTCCACTGTCAAATCCACTTCCTCTTCCCATCCTCTTTTTATAAGAAAAGGGTGGTAAAGAGAAAGGGACTTAAATTAGGCCTCCGGCACCACACTCATCAGACGAAACGCGGAATTGTTTCCATTTCACACCTGTCTTCTATGTGGTCGTGGTATTACACCGGGCGTGCCGGCCCATTCGTGCTAACATTTTAAAGCGGGCACTACCACTGTTAAAAGTTTCACTTTCCTTGTAAATTATCTAAGGTAGCTAAAACTAACTCAATACTCAATTTTTAATTACACGTCATTGTTCGTTTTTGAAATACAACTATCTTTATATCATTATCATCACTAAACCCCTCACTAAGGGGCTCGGAGCCAACCCTAAGTTAGGGGTGACTAGGTCATAGATAACCACGCTGCACTGCGGGTTGACTTCACACATATCATGAATTCTCGATATGTGCAGGCATCATGATGTTTTCCTTCACCATTACAGCTTCGGGTAAACGTAAATACAAAATTCAAAAACTAAAATATACATTTAATTATTATAATCAACTAGCTGTTCCCGTGCGGTTTCACCCGCATGCAACTATAAAAACTTTATTTTATTGTTTACATTTGTCAAATTCTCAATTGTAAATGTCAAAATACCAATTTTTACTATGGCAATATTGCTTCCTTGATGTTGGCAGCAACTTATGGTCTCTTTCCCACGTTAGGGTTTTTATCAAAAATATTTACCCCTTAAGTTTAAAAGCGTGAAAAAATATAGCCTAAAGCGTGACGTAAGTCTAGGGCTTTTTATTAATAAAAGAATTATTCAAAAATATGCTGTAATTGCTGACATCTTAGGCAACAAAGAAGCGTGTGTTAACGCTTTATTATAATATAGTATAGATGGATACAGATAGAAAAAAACAAAGATAAGACATAAAAAAACAAGGAAAAAAGCTAGTAATTTATACGCAAATAAAGCTTACAAGGTAAACATAGTAACAAGTTACATTTATTTTAATTATCGTATGTCAATTTTACATATGCTAACATTTTAATGTATTTGTGTCAAGTTTGCGAAAGTCGATACCGGCCATTAAAGGGTCACTGCCACAAAAGGTTCGTACCCGTTAGGTATGACATCGAAGGTGAACGCCTGCTTACGGAGGCATAGACACAGGAAAAGGTAACTACGAACAAATAAATACCTATAGATTAAACGAAGCTTATAAAAACTGGCTGTAGCTCGCGACTTCGTTCACGTGAAACTAAAAAATAGTTAAAAATATAACCTATGTTACTTAGTGATAACGTAACTTTTTTATAAGAGAAGGGAGCAACGAGCGTCGGGAACACAAAGGTGGTCAATGACGCCCATGAACGTCTGCAATACCAGAGAACCTACAGACGCATTGCCGGCCTTTGAGGAAATTGTAGGCTTGCTTCTGAAAATACCGCCGAGGACAGACCATTCTACACCGCGGCTGTGCAGAGAAAAAAGTTTCTCCAAAACCGCACGTTTGTGGAATGCCAGCCATAGACGTGGTACCTGGCGGACTGTCATGTGTTCCGATGACGAAACTCGACGATTGTTCCTAACAGCTGTTCGGAACACTCATCCTGATGACAGTGGATTTTGAGTTATTTCCATACATATAAAAATATCTTCCTCTTTATATAGTAAAGAAGTCTAGAATAATTGAAACATTATACTCAAATGTATCTCTTCGTACACTTGGATAAATCTTATAAGACCGATATAAAATGTGATGACGTAATCGGTGCGTGACGTCACAACTCCGTATGGTCACTTTCGTATCGCAGCTTGCATACGTTAATATTGATTTAGAAGCGAAAGCTTAGCCAGTAATTCTACTTTTATGTAAATTTTATAATATGATTTATTTTAATGTAAGTAAAAACTCGTATTAGATTTCATATTATGACTTATTTGAATACTGGCTTGCCCGCGACTTCGTCTACGCAATATTGAGATAAAAGTAGCATATAATATCCCCGTCAATGTCAGCTACACTTCAGTAAAAGTCCGGTTGTCCGGTCGTTTCGGAGATTACCCGAAACTAGCGGGTTGCGGACAGACTGACAGACTAAAATGTTTAAAAGCGATTTTCGTTATCCGCAACAAATACATCATCTTCCCGAAATCTAGAATTTTTCTTTTGATATTAAAGACACTCTACGTGGTAGTTTTCACCTGTATATAGCACACAGTAAAACTCTCAGCTTTTACAACATAAGTAAACAAGCATGTTATGCAAATAATGTTCTTGTTTCATATACGAGTAATTCTGCAATTTCTTCACAACAAATTACAAGAAGAAATTACACCGTACAAGAGAAAAGTCCTAGCTGACTGTAATCTTTACTAACGATGTTATCGCTAGGTTCGATGACCGATAAGCCCACATACATATTTAATATGCTAATAGAAGGTTAGTAAGAAACAGGTATATCTAGAAGTATAAAGAAATCTGGTTTGATAATTCGTTAAATTACTTGTTACCTCGATGTTTTTTAACCTCATTTTGATATAAATATAGCCTCTAGATTTACAATTAGAAGCGATAAAGTGCAAACGATAAAGTGCGATAATTTGATAAGGTAATTATTTGTAACTAGCTTTCGCCAACGACACCGTCTGCGTGGAATTAAAAAAGTAACTAGCCTATGTGTACTATCATCTATGACAAATTACATCGAGATCCGTACAGCTGTTTAGGCTACAAACTCTAACAAACATACATCCATACAAATAAACTTTCACATTTATAATATTAGTAAAAAGTAAGATTTACGTAGAGTTGTGTTCAGTTTCTAGAACATCAAATTTGTGTGTTTTTAAAATAAATTATACAAATTTTTAAGAATCAAAGATTAACTACCATACTCCGAGATGATTCACTAATGAAGTCCCTTAGTGAAGATTCTTTCATTCTAAACTTTACTTAAACGGTCTCTAAATACAGAGGAATCGGCACTTAGTGAATTTATGTCCATTAAAAACTTGGAAATATATTAAATTTGTAATACTCGTATTTCATTTTAAGTTTATTTTGCGAGCACAATTCACATGCTTCAGATGTTTATAACAAGATATGAATTATTCCAAGGTCCAGTCAGGACTGAGATACAAACAGCTAATATGAACGTGAAATAGTAACAATTAAATGCAAACCTTTGACTAACCATCGGACAACTGTTTAGTCTCGCTGTGATTCCAAAGAACTTATATGGAAAGCGCAAACTACTCGATTTTTAGTCGTGCAACTAAACAGTTAAATGCAAAACAATCGACAATCGTACAACCGATAGTTTAGTCTCATGTGTGCCCGCTCTCACTGTTATTAACAGACTTGATGTTAACAGAGTTAGGCAATAGACAGTTAAAACAAAGTTAACTTTTCTTATAAGGAGAGGATGGGAAGGGGAAGTGGATTTGACGGTGGAGGAGATGCATAGGAAGGGGAAATATCCTCTTTATGTGCGTCTCCTTCTCCGTCGGATAAGAGTAGGCAACGCATCTGCAACTGCGAATGTCTATGGGTAGCGGTCGCTTCGCCATTTTGGCGGATTCAGGTGGCCGCTTGCTCGTTTGCCACCTTATGTTAAAAAAAAAACTTAGATTAATACTTATTATGTATCAGGATTTAAATCTTTTAAAGATAGAAATAACACATTTTTACCTCTGACAAAGTTACACGTATATCGACAATTAGATTTTTCACCAGCTCACTATACGTCCCCAACGTCCCCAATGAGAGCTCGGAATCTAACCTAAGTTAGGTGACTAGGCCTTTGTGACTGCACCGCGGGGTGACATCACGACGTTTCCACCGTAACGACACCGAGGACATGTAGGTAATATTCAAAATTCGTTTTAAATACAGATTTTCAAAATAGGGTTTTCAAAGTAATTTTCAATTAACGTAAATTTCACGTAGTTTCTGTAAAAATCTACGTTAAAAGTACAATCATTTCAACCATAAAGTTAACTAAAAAGAAAACATTCGAATTGCTGCTGTCACCCGCTGAGCAAAAACCCGTTTAAAAACATAAAAACAAATAACAAAAAAAGAAAAACTTCACAGTGAAAGTTGTCGATTGTGTTGAGATATTTTGACAGATAAAAAATTCTTTGTGACATAAATGTGTTCATCAACTTATTTGAATTTATTATTTTCCCTTAACAATGACGCCATTCGGAATAAAACTCGTTAGACTCACAAATGATGCGCCAAAAACATATTGGCATCTCTATTATTTAAACGAGAATGAAAGTGACGTAAATATGCTTATATACAATTGTTTGGTCAGTGGAAACCCACTTTATTATATACACTCGTAACTGATGTATTAATTCCGTGTGATAGACGGGGAAAGTTTTCAATGAATTCTTTTGCTTCATTAATTTGTTAAGTTATTACGAGGTCTCATCTAAGAGTATTGTTTGAATTATAGGTGAACTTAACATGGAGTTCATCTATTTCTTTGTACTGAAAAAGAAGATAGTCTGTTTAATTAAATGTCAAGCTTATTCTTATTTCATTAGGGTTTATTTTACTACTAGCTGTCCCCGTGCGACTTCATGCGCATGAAATTATGAAATTTTAATTTGGTTGTTTACATTTGTCAAATTATAAATAGAAAATGTCAAACTAACATGACATGACAAACCTTGGCAATCTTGTTTCTTTAATGTTGGCAGCAACTTATGGTTTCTTTCCCACATTAGGAATATACCCAAAATATTTACCCATAAGTTTATTGGCGAGAAAATATATAACCTAAAGCGTGACGCAAGTGTATGGCTTTTTATTTAAAATAGAATAATTTGAAAACATGCTGTAATTGCTGACATCTTAGGCAACAAAGAAGTGTGTGTTTACGCTTTATTATAATAGTACAGATATTACAGCCTTTTCAATTATGATACTCTGCATATTTTCTTAAAGATAATGTGTTTAGTGTTAAGAAAGTTATAGATTTTAATAAAATACTTAAATAGTAATATCATCACACTATAACGTATTGGTGCTGCTTCAAAACAAAAATAACACGGACGATTTTCTATAATCTTACTACTATTACATTGCAAAAGTTTAGATGGATGGATGTTTGATAGAGTTTATAGCCTAAACGGATCAATGGATTTTGATGAAATTTAGTATAGATGTAGAGGATAGTCTGGAAGAACACATAGCCTACTTCCTTTTATTTAATTCCGAGCGAAGTCGCGGGCGAAATCTATTTTATAATTAAGTAAACTAATTCAATTTAAATTCAACAGTGCATAAAACTTTTGCTAATAATACTTGCAATTGATTTACTATCATTACTTGAATTACGAGGTAATTGAAAACAATTTGCGAAGCGAATTAAACGTTGATTAAAGCGTTAAATGCAAGAACTATATCATTGTGATTCAAGGTCTGAGGTTGATTTCCTGTGAGCGTATCTAGCTCTTGTTCAAGTCTAGACCGGTCTAGGGCCTAACGGGACGACTGCTATATGGTGTTCGAGAGAATCCTGCTTCACTTCCTGCTAAGCGATGCTTTTTTATTAAGAATTTGTATGACATTGAATTACATAAATTTAATATCATTTATTGAAGTAAAATTTACATTAGATTTACGGCTTATAAATTTAAAATATATTACGTACTTTAGGTAAATAATTAGTAATAGTAAATAGTTTTATATAGTGTTTCAAAGCAAATTAGATCAAATTTTGTACATATTTAGAAACCCGTATCTATGTATATGAGCGTCGGTGGCTCAGTGGTTTAAGCACTTGACTTGTAATCTACAGGTCTTGGGTTCGAATCCCGCCGCCATGTACCAATGTGATTTTCGATTTTTCGAATTTTCATATGTACATAATTTACCCGACGTTCTTACGGTGAAGGAAAACATCGTGATGCCTGCACATATCAGCGAAGAAACTCAAAGATATGTGTGAAGTCAACCAACCCACATTTGGCCAGCGTGGTTGACTATGGCCTAGTCACCCGAACTTTAGGGTAGGCTCCGAGCCCCTCGGTGGGGACGTATAGTGAACTGGTGATGATGATTTATGTACATATATCTATCTTCTATCACACTTCATGCTTCATACTAATATTATAAATGCGAAAGTTTAGATGGATGGATGGATAGATTGATGTTTGTTAGAGTTTGTAGCCTAAACTACTGAACAGATCTCAATGAAATTTGGTATAGATGTAAATGATAGTCTGGAAGAACACATAGGCTACTCATTTTTGTTTTTTTTTTTTATTTAATTTCACGGGTCGAATCGCGGACGAAAGCTAGTCCATACATATAATAAGATTGCAGAGTCTGTAACATCAAAAGAAAAAATCCGGATTTCGGGAAGATGATGTATTTGCATTGCTGATAACGAAAATCGCATTTAAAAAAATGTTGTCTGTCTGTCTGCAAGCCACGTTTGTTCCGGGTGAACTCCGAAACGGCTGGGCCGATTTCGTCGGGACTGACTAGAGGGTAGCGGACATTGATAGGCATATAAGCTACTTTTTAATTCCGCTCTCAGAATGGTGTAACGAGTGGTCCAAATTTGCGCTAGCGAAGTTTGAGGGCGACAGCTCGTAGACGATAAACGTAAATTAAAATTATATTGTAATTGGTTACTTCACACTAATTTAAGGAATGCTTTAAAAAGCGTATGAGAAACAAAAGAATATAACATCATTAAAACAAAAGAATACCGCATTCAGTTTCCTAGTTAAAGTCCACCTTCGTATATCCGTTCACTTTACTTAAGGTAAAATAATATAAATAATTCATCAAAATGCATACCTATGTTAATTTTAAAAAGAAATTAATTGCATAAATTAAAAAAAAATCTAATTGAATACTGTCGAGTAATAAACAACATTGCTGCGATAAAAATCTTTCCGTAAATAAGAAGCAAAAGGATAGTACATTCTAGAATGTCTTAAAGCGTCTGTCATCTCTACGGTATATAAAAAAGTCGCCTACTGCTGTCTGTATGTATGCTTAGATCTAACTACACGATAGATTTTGATTTTTGGATGCATTTTTTAATAGGATTAGTAATAATTGTATTTTTACTAATATTATAAATGATTAGATAACGGGTTGTTTGTTAGTTTGTAGCCTAAATGGCTTTACAGATCTCGATGAAATTTGACACGGACGTAGAGGATAGATCATCCCTTATTAGGGTAGGCTCCAAGCCCCTTGGTGGGGACATATAGTGAGCTGGTGGTAGTAGAGGATAGTCTGGAAGAACACATAGGCAAATTGTTTTTTACACGCAGACGTATTCGCAGTATAAAACTAGTGGTTTATGATGTGACGTAGTAAATAAACATTTTCGTATTAGCATTATACCGGTGCGGAACCCGGGGAGGTAACTAGTTTTTGATAACTGATGCGAGTATGCAAAACTATGCTTCTCTCTTAGCAAGGTCAATAGGTTATCTAACCGGTTTTATCATTAAAAATTCACGCCCATTCAAATTATTGATTACTAAAAGATTTCTGATTTTCCAATTTATTGTACATAATTTTGCTAATAAAATCACACGCCCATATAAATGTTAATAGTTTGCCTTCTTAAATTATTAATTTAAGCACCTCTATAGAAGTTTCTAGTATATTTTTCGGGTTATAATCAAGAATTCGGGCAAAGGATTCGTAATGTAGGTGTGGCGAGATACCATCAAATCTTCGATATCAAATCAAGTGAAGTGGAGACGAGACGAAAATATAGATAAAGTATTGAGAAATATCAATGATTCATAAACAAGACGTAATTTTGAAATTCTTTTGGATAGCTATGAAATCTGCGATCTTCATCTTTCATATTCTTCTTCTTCTTCTTCTTCTTCTGTAGCTCTACAGCCCTTTGTGGGCCTTGGCTTGGTCCAGCAATTTTTTCCATTTCGGCCTATCTCTGGCCACGGTCCTCCAGTTCGCTATGCCAACGGTTTTCACGTCTCTCATCTTTCATATTGGACGTCATAAATAAAACTTTCTTAGCATATCCTCTTGTACACAATCCATCTAAACTTACACCGATCTTGCTCCTAAAATTATTATTAACTAAATACAGCAATTGGAATACTTAGATTGTCCTAAATCATACTTTAAATCAAGATTAAACTTACATCTTGATTTCCATACGATCGTTTGTTTTGTACTTATAAGGAACGTACCTGAAAACAAATGAAAGAAAAATCAGATAACATTTTTTCTAAGATTTTTTTTAAGCCATTTAGTGATTGTTTTGTTAAAATTAAAGATATAAACATTATAGTCAGCTGTTTTTGTATTAAAGTGAATTGAAAGTTATACTTATATCTAATTCAATAAAATGAGTCTCTGAGATGCTTTAGGCAGTAAGGTAAAAATGTACTGTGAACAATGTATTCACTGTTAACTTATTTATTGTTTGTTATTTGAATATCGGTCATAGGATAAATTTAGAAATGACGGAAACGATAAGCCAATAAATCCCAGATGAAATGGTTTACTTTTCGAGATAAGTAACTGTAAACAAGCTCGTCTGAAGCAACTCTCTTATAAACTGGGGACTGTTATCATCTTATCTGATAAGAGAACATTCAAAACGCTTTTCTATGCTCATATTATAACGATGAAAGATTTTTATTTATGTATTTAGTGAAATAACTAAAAAGCGACGTAATAAAACACTATTGTTCTTTGACATCATCATCAACTTGCCCTTATCCCTTATGGAGGGTCGGCACAGTGCTGCTCTTTCATACATCTCTATCAGCCGTCATATCTGAATCCACTCCTTTTTTAAGCATATCCTCTTTCACACAATCCATCCATACTTTCTTCGGTCTTCCTCTTCCTTTGTAGCCATCCACATTCATTCTTAACACTTTCTTATGTTCCCATCGTCTCGTCACATAACATGTCCATACCACGCTAACCTTTTGCTTCTCAATTTCTCCACCACTGGTGCTACTTTCAAATTTACAGAAAAGTTATTAATACGTACCTTAAGTAAGGTCAAAGCAGTTCTGTTTACGATGTCACCGAGTCTCTAATCGATCCCGTTAATGTAACAAACTGTAACAGTTAACGGTTGTCGCAGATAATCTTAATTTAAATGCAACTTGAACATAGTACTTATCAACTTGAATGTAAAATACTATTTATGTTCTTTGTATGTTAGTGATTCACAAACTGAATTGTAGAAAAAAATTTTATTTTTAATTTTATGTATTGAAGAAATCCATACTATGTATTAACCTAAGTTTTACTCTCAACTCCGTTCGCGTGGTATTAAAAAAAGTAAGTTATGTGTTCTTCCAGACTATCCTCTACATCTATACCAAATTTCGTTGAAATCTGGTAAGCAGTTTAGGCTGCAAACTCTAACAAACATCCATCGATATAAACTTTCGCATTTATAATGAAATAAAATAAAATAAACACTCCCGATCCTTTGTAAAAACATTTTAAAATAAATCTCATACACTGTTCGCGATTGTACTGTACAGTGTGCGTATCTACAAACAAAGATTTTGTCCTTGCGACACGAATACCTAACCCAGTCGGTCATACGATTTGCATTCGCTTGCCTCACTCTTGTGTTGACCTCAAAGTGTTGGAACGCGAGAGAAAATCTCGTTTTAACGCTATCTTTTATCTACACCTTATTCTATTAGCATAACAAGATGTCTTATGGTTCAGTATCAAGGTCAACGGACTTACGAATTATTAACACTACAAAGGGTACAAACATTAATGTAATAATTAAAAAATACAAGCATTCTTCTAACAGGATAAGTTGTTAACTTACCGCACTAACTGTACTATGTTAAGTCAATATTTGAACATCACTCGTGTACAATGGTACGCAGTCAGCCTGAGTACTTAAGTGGCTTCTTGAAGGAGTTCCTCTCCCTTTGTGACTTAGTAAATAGTGATTTGTATGTAAGAACATTTACATAGGTCAAGTATCGACAAACGTATTTGTATAAATTTAAACACAAGCTTTGAGTTTAAAGTTTGAATTTAATAATCATCAGTAGTTCAATTGACGGAAGGATGCACAGAAAACGGACATTTCCCTCTTTATACGTCCCATCCCTGTCAAATCTACTTATGTTCATGTCTGTACAATTATGACCTTTTAATTCCATTATGCATAGGAAATTAATTATTGTTTTTTTTCTATATTTACTTTTTCGAATACGACTCTGGCGATAAAAGACGATGTAACAACGCAGTAGCAGTTATATGTAAATTATTTTTGTTTAGCTGTACCATGCTAAAATATTTATGCGCTTTTTGGACTACTACTAACATACAAGCTAATTTGAACTTTATTTTTATTGTGTTACGTATGAAAATGTGATATAAGTGATATATTTAAATTATGCAAGATTTTCTTTGTTTAATAACTCGTTTTACTAATGTTATAAAGAGGATAGATTTGTATTTTTGTTTTGTATAACTATTGTGCAATTTTTTTAACTCTATTACTAAGGCTTAGATAATTTTTACTAGAAAAAAATACAGATACTCAGAAATGTTTATTAAACAACATGATGATATACAGAATTAGGTTTAAATGGGTTATTTTTTTAATAAAGCACAGATGATTCCGCGGGCAAAAGCTAGTATTAACTCAACATTAATTATGCACACGGAAGTGTAAATTGGACCTTGTATATATTTAAAATATTCCTATTCGTGATTGCAAAAAGTTCACATGTCAATTCAAGTTTTTGTTTCCTTTACTATTTGCATTAGAATGTTTAACTTTTGTTTCACGACTTGTTTATTTTAAGTTTCCATTGCCGAAAAACTTATACGAGAACATATTTTCTCAACTGAACTGATTGTTTTTTTAACTTTATTTTAGTAATTCGTATGATATTAACTACAAATATTACCTACTAGCTGTTCCCGTGCGGCTTCATCCGCATGAAATTATGAAAATTTCATTTTATTGTTCACATTTGTCAAATTATCAACAGCAAATGTCAAAATGACATGACATGAAACCATGGTAATCTTACTTCCTTAATGTTGGCAACAACTTATGGTCTCTTTCCCACATTAGGGTTTTTATCCCAAAATATTTACCCCCTAAGTTTAATGGCGTGAAAATATATAGCCTAAAGCGGGACGTAAGTGTAGGGCTTTTTATTAAAAAAAGAGTCATTCGAAAATATGCTGTAATTGCTAACATCTTAGGCAACAAAGAAGTGTGTGTTTATGCTTTATTATAATAGTATAGATACGTGTAATGAAACCATGAGTTAACCGACCACTGGCCACAAACCGCAGTTTTCGTAAGTCTACGTTATAACAGACTTGACGGTAGTTGCTAAACATTTCTTCATAACGCAGTTCTAACAAGCTTGCTACGTTATCCACAATGTATTGCAAGTTGGTTTAATTACAAAAAAATATTTATGTTTTTTTTTAAATAAGAAACTAGCTGTAGCTCGCAACTTTGTCGCCATAAAGTAAAAAAAGTAATTAAAAGCCTATGTTACTCAACGATAACGTAACGTTGTAATGGTGAACGAATTTTTTCACTACACACTCGTACAATACAAACAAATCTTTCCTCTTTATATTAGTATAAGAGTATGGAAAGGGATAGCGGCGGGAACACCGAGCTGATCGTAAAGTCCATAGACATCCGCAATATAGAGTATAGACATGTTGTACGACAACGCAATATAGAATATAGACTATAGAGGAACTATAGACTCGTTGCGGGCTTTTAAGGAATAGCACGTTCACGTCTTGAAGTATCCTAAGACGTACTGATTTGGACACCGCCGAAGACAGACCATTCTACAATGCGGCTATCCTAGATAGAAACTTTTACGTAAACTTCATTGTTTTGGGATGCCATCGAGATATCGAGATAGCATGGATAGTACATCATATAGTGTCGTCATGAAATTTGGCGGCAGGAATCGTTAAAAATCAGTCTATTTATTAATCTCGATTCATTATGTACACACGAATTGGGAAATTAAATTGATATTTCCATGACATTTGTCGCTACACCTTAACCTCTGTTGACTCACCAGATCTTCATGTTGACATTTAATCTGTTAATTCGCATAAATGAAAATAGTCGATGACTTAAGCGGAATGCAACCGGTCAGTCAACCGACTCACCTTGAGTGGAGGGCGAACTAACAATGGCGCGTTCCTAGCTCGCACTTTCCATCGTGTAGGTCAAATGGACCAAAGAAATTCAATTAAGAATGAAAATAAATATGCCATTGTAATGATAAAGGTTATTACGAGTGTGTTTTTATTATTTGATATCAAGAAAAACCTCGTGGAGATTCAGAAATGGTATTTAAACGTAAAAGAGACAGCTAAAAGCGTAAAACGATAGCGATGACAAACGCATTTTTAACTCAAATAGACAAGATTATACAAATAGGAATGTTTTTTTTAATATAAAAATATTAGTAGATTTTTTATTAACTTACTACTAAATTATTTGAACTTTCGTGAGACATTTTATAACTAATTATTTTACGGCTCTTACATCATACTTTTGTCCGGTGACGGCACCGACCAGTTTTGCCCTGAAGCAGGAACCCCGCAGGGTCTGAAATTGGTCGGTGCCGCCACCGGAAAAAAGTATGACGTGAGTGAGGTGCATTTAACTAAAAAAATTAGATTTCATGTGTAAAAAATATGTTAGGGTTGTGCCAAATCCGAATTAAAAAACTCTTCCTAACTTATTAAGTACTAACTTTCGCCAACGACTCCGTCCGCGTGGAAGCAGAAAAAAAAATTGAGAAGCTTATGTGTTCTCCCTGACTATCATGTACGTCTATTCCAAATTTCATCGAGGCCCGTTCAGCCGTTTAGTCTACAAACTCTAACAAACATCTATTCATCCATCTAAATTTTCGCATTTATAATATTACGAGATGTTGCCCGCGACGTCGTCCGCGTGGTATTAGAAAACATACAAACTATATAAATTACAAAAAGTTACGTATCCCACGGGAACCGGACATTTCTCCGGGATGTAGCTTATCCCATGTGATTCATAAGATGTGTTAAACCATTGCAGAATGATCAAGTAAACATTAAAAAACTAAATTAATGAATCCCACGGGAACCGTAACTATTCCCGGGATAAAAAGTAGCCTATGTGTTCTTCCAGACTATGCTCTAAACCTGTGCCAAATTTCATAGAGATCCGTTCAGCCGTTTAGGCTACAAACGCTAACAAACATCCATCCATCCATCCATCTATCCATCCATCTATCCATCTATCTAAACTTTCGCATTTATAATATTAAGTAAGACTAGTAAGATAACTTTAATTAAATCTTTGTAACGGTTCATTTTCATTGGAATTTAGATTTGACCTTATAACATGTCTATACAGCATCAAAAAACCATTAAAACTACAAAGTAGCCATAATTTATTAAAATATGAAAACTATAAATTACAAGATTGAGTTTATTTTTCAGGTTAAATATATTCATATTCTCGTGTGATATTGTTAAGCCATACATTTATATGTGCTGTGATTTACATGATACAGCCAAATGTCCGCATACCAAACGAAGGTCAACTAAGTCGTGATATATTTATGTAAATACGCATCTCACGTTCCATTTACTAGAAATAGTATTCTTATTTGTGGCTGAAGATTTTCAATAATAGCTGAGCGGTATGAACTTACTCCGCTTGGAAGTAAAACGCCTAGATCTCTTTTTTGTTTACCCCGTTGTTTCCTTCCGTCAGTGACGAAATGCGGGTCCATTGTGGGATGTGCACAGGATGTGCTATTAGGGTGTGGTCTTTAATAGCCCAAAGACCCTGGGAAGACGGCAACAAGGTGAGGTCCTGAGTTGCTGCAGTTTGCAAGGTCATGAGAAGGAATTCTATCTCTATGGCGTCTTAAAGCCCAGTGCATAGTCCTGGTGCGTTCTTTTAAATATCCCGGACTTTTGGAGCTCTGGCATGGCCACTGAGTGGGTTTTAGTGTATTAGCTCTCATAACATTGTCCTTCCCCATGAAGGTAGGGTATCTATTAGAGATCTCCTCCTCATATTAAAAATAAAATTTGATATATTTCAGTTTTTCTATATAAAACTTATACCAATCTATTAATTTTATCCAATTAATAGTGAAAATAACATACTGATAGAGAAATAGATTTGTTTGATTGAAAAAGGCTATAATCATACTAATATTATAATTACGAAAGGTTGGATCTATAGATGGATGTTTGTTAGAGTTTGTAGCCTAAACGGTTGAACGGATTTCGATGAAATTTGGCATACATGTAGAGGATAGTTGGAAGAACACATAAGCTTTTTTTTTTTAAATTCCGCGCGGACGAAGTCGTGGGCGAAAGCTACTTTGTTATAAATATGTTTACTTAAATTATTCAAAAGTCATCAGTAAAAAATGCAACACTATAAAGTGTGAAAGTGGTAGAACATTATATCAAGTGTTTGTGACCAGTTTTTCTTATCCCAGTGAACTTTGATCTTTACAAACATGTGAATTCTTTAACTCAGGTCAATAATGGAAAGTTTTGTTGCCATTTTATTGGTTTTATTTTTCGAAGACTGTCATTTTTTATTGATTGTTGTATTATTGTGTTAAAACAACATTTCTGTTTTGTTTATTTGCATATTTTTCGCGACTTCGTATGTATTTTGTCGACATTTAAAAATGTTTATGTTTTTTAGTATTCATCGACTTCCCAAAAGGAGGTATACAATTCGTCTGTTTTTTTCTGTATAACTCCGCCTCTAATGGATTGATTTTGAAAATTATCTTTTTATCAGAAAGTTAGTGCTTGCAGATGGGTCTCAATTTTTTGTTTATTTTTCGGAGTAAAAGATTACGTCGTAGTTAAACAGTTTAGCTCAAAATCGGGTGATGATAATTGGGGTCCTCAATTCTTTCTTTTTGACCGACTTCCCAAAAGAAGGTACACAAGTCGTCTGTATGTTTTTTTATGTATGTTGATGTATGAATTTAATAAGGAGTAAAAGGTTAGAGTGGTATGGGCATGTTATGAGAAGGGTTGAATCGCATGTAACAAGAAGGATGTTAGTTATAAATTTGGAGGGATACATCGGTAGAGGTAGAGCTAGAAAGAGATGGATGGATTGCGTGAAAGGTGACATGATCAAGAAGGGAGTGATGACTGAGATGACGGATGATAGAGTGCTTTGGAGGACGAAAACCCAATGCGCCGACCCTACGGGAGTAGGATAAGGCAGGGGAGAAAATGTTGATGTATGAATTTAGTCAAATTATAGTATTTCGATTTATTACTTAATTAGGTAAATTAATAATTCGATTGATCAATTAATAATACTCATATTGCTGCAATTATTAATAAAATTAGTAGATATTTGCGAAAATTGTTCATAATTAATGGAAACGTTAAGTATTTAAATCCGGATTAATTACAGGTTTCACCTATTTAACTAGCTGTTCCCGTGCGGCTTCACCCGCATGAAATTATAAAAACTTTATTTTATTGTTTACATTTGTCAAATTATCAATTACAAATGTCAAAATGACATGAAATGATGACGACCTTGCTTCCTTGATGTTGGCAGCAACTTATGGTCTCTTTCCCACATTAGGGTTTTTGTCCAAAACATTTACCCCCTAAGTATAATGGCGTTAAAATATATATAGCCCTAAGCATGAGGTAAGTGTAGGGGTTTTTATTAAAAAAGTGATATTCAAAAATATGCTGTAATTGCTGACATCTTAGGCAACTAAGAAGTGTGTGTTTACGCTTTATTATAATAGTAATTAAAAGACCATTTTCGGTCGGACAGTATTTTAGTACAAGCATTAATAAGCAATCTGCAAATATCGAGGAAGAAATTCAAAGATATGTGTGAAGTCAACTTGCAGTTGCTCAGCGTTGTTGCCTAGTCTCCTTAGGTCGAGTCCCTTTCAGTGGGGCGTCGCGGTGGCTAGAAAAAGCGATCCCGTGGCGTCCCACACAATGGCCAGGAGGGAACAGAGTTTAGTGGGTATGCCCTTTATGGGAGAACCCCACATAACTCTCGTGCCTGCCCCGAGGCACGGAGTATGCATAAAGAATTCCCCGGTGAAAAAAAAAGTTACGAGTCCCTTAGTGGGGTTTATAATGAGTTGGTGATTAACAGGCAACAGTATACACATGTTTTCAATATTGCGTATAAAACGCGGATAGAAAGTTGCGTTGACATGTGTATTCACTTCCCTGCATCGCTAATAGTAGGAAACTGTGAGGTTCATTATGCGAACCATTCTATGACAAATGAAATGGAACTTTTGCTAAAGGAAATGGTATTTATTTATCCGATGTTCAGTTTTTTTAACTTATACGAGTAATATAAGTGACAATATAAATTCAGCGAAAGGTTTATAACATAAATATACTTTTATAGTTAGGGTGAATTTTATTTTCATTACAAATAGTTGGGGAAATTTAATTTTATTCTCATTTTAACATCATTAGGTATAAAATTTCTCGACGTTATAAAATCCTTGAAGTATAGCTTATCTAAAAATACAAAAATCTCTTAGCTTAGCGCTTCAATCGGCTTCTCTTGCCCCTTTTTGACAGCGTGGAATTTAAAAAAGCAGATTATAATATGCCCGTCTATTTCAGCTACCCTCTAGTGAAGGTCCCGTCGAAATCAGTCCAGCCGTTTCGGAGATTACCCGGAACAAACGCGGCCGGACAGACGGAAATACATGATCTTCCCGAAATCTGGATTTCTTTTGATATTACAAAAAGACACTCCAATTTTATTATATAGATAGATTAAAAAGCATACTAAAGCTAAAAATTGATAGTTCTTTGTTACAATTTACCGCAATCTTGTACAGCGACGTTTCTTTTTACGCAGCTCGGCATTGATACATTCTTTGTAGCGGCAAAGGTCACCGATAGTAACGTGTGAATCAAATGCTAGACGGTTTATTGAAACCTTGAACAAGGAACTTGTTTTATTAAACGTAGATTTTAGATTCATTTCGAGATTAAACATCCTTAACTTATCAGATATAACTTATATATAGTTTATTGAAGTGATTAAGTAAGCAAATTGGTATGAAATTATCCTAAAATCTCATTACGAAGCAAATGTCGGTAATCCTATTATTGTGAAAAACACTTAACTAGCGATTATTTTACAATTAAAATTCTCTACCGAAAACCGCAATTTAGAACGTTATAATTGCCTTTACTATTAATGTTATACAATCCCAATGTTTTTATAAAAGAAATTCAAGAAATATTGTCTCCCTTATTTCCGTAGTACTAAAATGCATGGGCATTACAGAAAAAGTAATGGATATAGTTGTTTTATTGACTTTTATACTAAAGTCCATGTTGATAGTAATGTGACGTTACACTTTTGACAAAAATAGCGACAACACCTCTCTTGCTGACGGTATTTTGCATATTATAGTTATTGTCCAGTCCAGTGAACACAGAATAGTTTAAAAACCAAAGTATCAGCGATAGATTATACAAAACAATATGTGAAATCAATTTGCACATCGGTTATTTTAGCATCTATCAAATGTCACGGCTATACATGGAGTACGGTTGAATCAGCGATGCCTTGCGGAGGCTTTCACGCGAGAGGCAGAGGAGGAGGAGGAGGAGGAGGTGGAGAGGTGGAGAGGTGGAAAGGTCGAGCCTTCACGAGACGTAAATGACTAGCCAAAGGCTTTTCACTATCGGCCCTTGTTGTGATTACATGTAATTGAAAATAATATACGTGCTGATAGACCTGAATATGAGACCTAGATACATGAGCTAGACCTAGATTAGCATTCGGTACAAACAACTGTGAAATCAACGTATGTTCCTATCACTAATTGTAGATTATTTAATAAATGCTTCATTATGTAATGTGTTATCTAAACGTGCTTATATTGAAAAACAACATATAGATAATAATTATTACAATTATCAACAAAAAAACTATCAACCATATTCAATATGTTGGAACAAACGGCTCTAGTGAACTAAGTACCTACACTGGCAAGATATAAACATTTCACTTTACGTAACTAACATCGATTTACCGGAAGTATCGATTTATCTTAATCGACAAATCGGTATCGATGTTCGAGCAGCGCCACGCAAACCTCACGTAGATGTTAATTCCTTATAGGCCAGCAACATCACTACCTAATGTAAAAATAAATCAGTCCTTATTATTATTTTTTTTTTATTATTTTAGATAAAAACCTTAAATGTGGGAAAGACCATAGTTGCTACCAACATCAAGAAAGGAAGATTGCCAAGGTTTGTCATGTCATGTCATTTTGACATTTGCTATTGATAATTTGACAAAATGTAAACAATAATATAAAGTTTTTATAATTTCATGCGGATGAAGCCGCACGGAAACAGCTAGTAAAAACTAAGTCAGTAACATCGAACACTATAGAAAAAAAGCGAAAACGGGCACGCGATCGGGATTTGAAGCCGTACCATTAACGTGCCACACACTTGTAAAAAAATGATCCTTAGTACAGTCAAAACAACAAGTGTTAGAAATAACTAACAATTCGATAAATTAATTTATTCATGCATTCCTTTGAACATCAATTACCGTCAGGTGTTCATAATGTCAGAAAATATTACAATTAAAAAGAATCCGGATATAGGAAAATATTGTAAGAAATAAGAAATCATCTCAAGTATATATAAACTAGCTGTTACACGCGACTCCATGCATGAAATAAAAAAAAAAAACTTAAGTAGCCTTTATGTTCTTTTAAGCTATACTCTACATCTAAGCCAATTTTCATCAAGATCCGTTCATCTATTTAGACAATAAACTCTAACAAACATCCATCCATCTAAACTTTCGCATTTATAATATTAGTAAGAAGTAAGATAAAATTAGCTTTATTAGTACTAAATAGTAGTAGAAGTTTGATATAGCAATACCGCTAAAATAAAAACATTGACCCACAGTTGTCACTAAAACAATTGTAACAAAACACTTCTGTATCCGACTGTACAAAATGTTATGATCACAACCAAACTCGTTTGAAAGGTTACATGCGATCGTGGAATGTTCAACGCGAGGTACAGTAAATTTGTAAAATATTAAATTAACTTTATACGTCAAGTGTTGTTAGAAGTCGCTCTTTATTCGAAATTCAAATGTTATAGGCTAGCCATAAATATTGGAAAACGTGGGACTAATCCTTACGCACAATAGAAAGTGATTTTATAAGGAAATACTAAAACGCCCCCTTATCAGTTATTTTTGGTTACAAATTTTTGGCCTAATTTAAGTCCCTTTCTCTTTACCACCCTTTTCTTAATAGGAGAGGTTGGGAAGGGGAAGTGGTTTTGACGGTGGAGGAGATGCATAGGAAGGGGAAATATCCTCTTTATGAGCGTCTCCTCCTCCGTCGTATAAGGGTAGGCAATGCATCTGCAATTGCGGATGTCTATGGGCAGCGGTCGCTTCGCCATTTTGGCGGATTCTAGTAGCTGCTTGATCGTTTGCCACCTTATGTTATAAAAAAAATAATAACAATATATTTAAGTTAGTTTTGTTTAAAGTCAAACATTTAGAGTGAGCGCACACATAAAACTAAATTATCGCACAACTGTTTAGTCTCTCACTGATTCCTATGAGCTTATATGGCTATACCTAGATTTTTAGTTGTGCAACTAAACTGTTAAGGCTGCGAAACAATCGCAAAAACCTTTGACTAAACGGTTGTGCGATAGTTGTGAGCCCGCTGTTATAATTAAAAGCGATAACAGTATTGCTGTACTATTGTTACATTAACTTTGACTCAAACACATTCGATCTAACAAAATACGTTCGTATATTTCCTTAAAAATTATCAAATTTTACACTTCACCTTCTATCTACTTCTATGTTCGCCTTTTTCCAGCTATTTGGGGTCGTCCTTCCTTGTCCTAAGTCTCCAGACAGCACGAATCTTAGAGGCTTGTTTGTCAATTTCTCACTTCACTTCTGATTAATTAATCTGATAATAAAGGCGTTTAACTTTAGTATGTATGAAACATGTAGCGCAGTAATTATCATGTTGTAAGGTTGATATGTAACTTTGGTAGCAATTTATATTTACAAAACTATATTACAACAGCTCGCAATGTTTCATATAAAATAACGCAATTAAAACGCGTGTTACTGTTTGCCAGTATCATTTTTTTAATTTGGGATGCGCTATACCTCCCTCTCCTACACCCCTGACATTCTAGTCATCAGAAACTTTGTCGTTCCGTTTATTTTAATTAATCTTGTTACATTTAATTTTTTCTTAAATAATTGGTTCTAAAGATATACAATTCAAGGAAGCGCCACACTAGCGGTTTTACTGTGTATGTTGCATGATACAATAATTTAAAAATTTGTCTCTGGCCAGTATCATTTTTAAAAAAAGAAAATTACTTACTACGAGTTATTGGTTTCAAAACTCACCACGAAAACTATTTTTTTTTATTTCGCCACGATTTCAAATAACAAAAGTTAATTTTGATAATTATAATACTAGAATTTGAAACCTTACGTCATCAAAAATAAATTAGTACATCTTGATAATCATTGAAAGATATATTAATAAAACACCCTTTTTTTTTTAATTTACCAGCTGTTGCTCGCGACTTCGGTCGCGTGAAATTAAAAAAAATACAAACCTTTTTAACGGTGAAGGAATTTTTAAAATCGGCCTAGTTGTTTTTAAATTATTTCAATATATACAAAAATACAAATCTTTCCTTTTTATAATATTAGCATAGATATACTCGTAGATATAATTAATAAGTTATATTGCTTATTCACTTCAGATAATAGATATTAAAAAAACGAATCTGAGTTGTCATTGTAAACAATATGGCGTCAATAATACTAAAACAGGATCCAAGGTAAGGTCGAGTATTAATATATTTTGAACGAAACCCGGTGAAAGTGCACATGTATATATTCTACATATACGAACAGAATGACAGAGTGATTGTTTTCACCGCGTCGCGAGAATATTAATAGTAAAAGTGAAGTACCAACGAAGGCGAAGGAAACTGCATATGCTCTTGTGGAAACAAAGCGTATTCATTTACAATGTATAATTTTTATTCTATTTTAGATTGTAAAAACCAACAGTAGTAAAGCCCGCTTTAACATTTTCGCACGAATGGGCCGGCACGCCCCCAGTAATACCACGACCATACAGAAAACAGGCGTGAAGTGGAAGCAATACCGCGTTTCGTCTGACGAGTGTGGTGCCGGAGGCCTAATTTTAGTCTCTCCCTTTCCACCCTTTTCTTAGAGAAAAGAATGGGAAGGAAAAGTGGATTTGACGGTGGAGGAGACGCATAGGAAAGGGGAAATTTCCTCTTTATGTGCTCTCTTCCGTCAATTAAGGGTAGGCAACGCATCTGCAATTGCGGATGTTTATGGGCAGCGGTCGCTTTCCATTTCGGTGGATTCAGGTGGTGGCTTCGTTTGCCACCTTATATTATAAAAAAAAACCAAGGACAATACTAAACATATTATTATAGCGATGATATTTCAAGATCAATAGATTACGTATTTAGTATATATCGAAGCTTTAAAAGAAATTGCGTTATGTAACCAGTTAACAACCTCATATATTACAAAACAAAACCACTACGTAAGCGGCAAGAATGTTAGCCGATATTAAATGATTTAGTGTTTCTGCGGAGACCAGCAATTATGTGGAAATTCGAGTCAGGTTGCATTGCATAACACTCATACAACACTAATATAAATTGTTATCAAATACTGTTAATTAAATATACGCTTAACTAATAAATCTTTAAGTTAATTTACTTGAAAATGAAATCAATTTCATTTTTTATTTAGAGGAGGTGCATAGGAAGAGGAAATATCCTCTTTATGTGCGTCTCCTCCGTCGGATAAGGGTAGGCAAAGCAATTGAAGATGCCTATGGGCGGTCACTTCGCCATTTTGGCGGATTCAGGTGGCCGCTTGCTCGTTTGCCATCTTGTTATAAAAAAATATATGTTATCATGCAAAAGTGGATAGATATTTCTTAAAGTTTGTAGTCTAAACGGCTTAAGAAATTTCCAATAAATTTGGCATAGATTTAAAAAATAGTCTGGAAACACATAGGCCACCTACTTTTTTTTATTCCACACGAACGGAGTCGCGGGCGAAAGCTAGTTTCCTAATTTATTAAGACGTTAATTAATCATACTACCGGTAAATATTCATGGCGGACATGAACGTGGGTTTAAATTCGCAAAACCTCTAAAAAAGATATCTATCTCAGTTATTTCAGTTCAAATGAAAGAGACATCAACACATAACGTTCAAATTGAGACAAAACATCTAACTTCCTTCCTTCCGTAACCAAGTAATTATAATTTATTGCTTCCTAACAATTGTCCCAGTTTCCCAGAACGCTAAGAAATGTGAAAAACGTATCGGCATTCATAGCGATATACTTAGAAACTAAGTTGGCAATGGAACTCATGCGAGTTATATCGTTTGTTGACTTTCTTGTATAATATTAACATAATTGTATCAGTGATTTGCGCACTCTTACTCGATCTATAATGTATCCTTTTGTAAGTATCTCACTAAAGTATATGATAAAGTTTAGATGGATCTTTGTTAGAGTTTGTAGCCTAAACTGTTGAACGGATCTCGATGAAATTTGGCATAGATGTAGAGGATAGCCTGAAAGAGCAAGTATGCTACTTGCTTTTTTGTTCTCGCAAACAGAGTCGGGCGAAAGCTAGTAAGCGTACACACCTCATTGTTACTTAGGATGCCAGCAATCACAGAGTGATGATGATTTGACAAATGTGAACAATAAAATGATTTTTTTTATATTTCTTCGCGGATGAAGTCGCATGGGAACAGCTAGTCTTCTAATAAGTAGTATTCTAAAACTATTTTACAAATAAGATCGTCATTTATTTTATTTCACAATATCCATGTCCTTTCTGTTTTAGTTTAAGGTCTGTGTTCAAATGTTTTAATATTCAAAGCAGAATATATGGTGATAGTTGACAGGAATTCTCATTTCAAATACAATGTTATTGGAAATTGTTTATGCGAAAGGTTACTTTTATTTTCTCTCTTTTAAATAACTTTTAAATCACGTCTTTGACTTATCTTAAAGTAAAACCGAACAAAAATGCTGTGACATTTTATTTTACTAATTACGTATCACTTTATCTTTTGAAAGTACTTTCTTTTCTCGGTGCGAAATTATTTTGAGGTTATCTGAAAGGGTTAAAATATAGATGTACAAACTTTAAGAAGCCGTTATACTTGGCTCAAAAAGTCTGCGTATAATGGCCGAATTTTGAAACTAATCTCAAACAGTGCTTCGTAAGTACAGTAAGTAAAAATTTAATCTAACTAATATTATAAATGCAAAAGTTTAGATGGATGTTTGTTAGATTTTGTAGCCTAAATTGCAGGACGGATCTCGATTATATTCGGCATAGATGTAGAAGGTAGTCTGAAAGAACATATAGGCTTTACTTTTTTTTAATTCCACGCGGACGGAGTCACGGGCGAAAGATAGTTTTACATATTTAAATGTTTCCAATTTGGCTGTTACTGGCCTATATTAACATTTCTACTATTTCTTAAGTTATTTAAAAAAAAATGAAATAATATAGTTTTATTAATTTTCCCCCTGGGCAGGGGACTTGTGTCCAAACTAGGGTAGCGTCCTATGCAACATTAGATCTTAGAAGATGTCGTAATATTTATAAAAGGACACGAACAAAGATATTTAGTACACAGTCGGGCATAATTATTAAACGACTTCTTTCATTACGACTTATAAAGACTGTAAACTCAAATAACACTTTTTGTTACTTCTTTGTCTTTTAGATAACGGTGTTAACATTAATGAGTCTACCTTGGCATCATAAAGTAAGGATTACTACGTGAATTTACAGCTAGGAATTACGTCTTAATAATCTCTTTAATAGAGCCATATAGCTATACAAATGTTGTTATCAAACGTGTTAAAAGATATCGTTGTTAAATTTTGCTATAACCACGTAAGGCACAACTACGTAGGTAATAATCATTTAACGATGTCACTAAGTAAGACATGTTTTCTTAGAGAGAATTTTTATGGTTACTCTATGCTGACGTCCGCTCCTGTCGGTTGCTCGGATAGAACTGACTTACTGGCATACCGTCATGACAGTAGACAAGTGTTATCATACACTACTGGCATTATCAAAGATATTTCGTACTAATGTCGTATTTAATATTAAAAATGCGAAAGTTTAGATGGATGTTAGTTTGTGGCCTAAACGGCTGAACGGATTTCAATGGAATTTGGTATATATGTAGAGTATAGTCTGGAAGAACACATAGTTTACTTTACACTTTTTTATAATTCCACGCGGACGGAGTCACGGGCGAAAGCTAGTTTAATATAAGTATAAGGGATAACAGTTAAAAGTATTATAGCTTAAAAGAAAGGACTGAAATAACGGAAAATTGATCTAAAGGGCGAAATCTATTACCTTACGTGGTAAGGACAGATGTGTTGTTCAATATGTATAAAAGTGGAAACTCAAGATGTACATAGCGGAACTTGAAGCGTACAATCTTTGGTCCGCTGAAGTCGACTTTCCCTTGTGCATTCACACGTTTTCAAAGAAACTATTCACTACGTTAAATTGTGATATAACATCAGTGATGGTTGACATTTAGTTGTTTGGTGATGTCTTGTTTATTTTTTTACGTAAGCGAAGAGTGCCTAAAATTCAGTGACCTCTTTAACTGTGAGTTTTGACTATAGAAATGATTGTATATAATATATTCTACTTGTAAAACTGTAGGTCCTTAAGTAAACTAAGTAATTGCGAAAGGAAAATTTTACAAAAGAGCGTTTTAAATGTTTGAACCAAAAATCTTCACTTCTATAGCACTTTTTTACTCGATTTTTTTCCTATCACTTGTTATTGAAACCCATATTCATTATGTGAGTGGTACAACAATTTTAATACTCTTCCCCTTTCCATCTATTTCATACAAGGGAAGGACGGAAAGGGGATGTAGATTTGGCGGGGGATGGTACGCATACTTAGGGGAAATCCTCTTTCTGTGCGTCCCCTCATT
This sequence comes from Papilio polytes, assembly GCF_000836215.1. NCBI lineage: Eukaryota > Metazoa > Arthropoda > Insecta > Lepidoptera > Papilionidae > Papilio > Papilio polytes. Next base: position 4,495,993 of record NW_013524935.1, read on the forward strand.
TGTTGATTAAAGGCAAACAACACATCTGCAAATACGCATATCTATTGGCAGTGGTCTCTTCGCTATTTTGGCGAACTTCCGTGACCGTTTGCTTGTATATCAACATATATTATAAAAAAACATTGAAAGTTAAATCTCGTAATAAAATACATAAACGCGTTTTGTTTTATTTTATTGTTGGTTTACTAATTTTAATGCTGCAGAGTCGTTGGAAACTATTCTATTTAAATACGTCATATAAATATAAATTAATTCAACATCGCGAATGAGGAATCGATTGCAATGATATCGAAATATCGAGCGAATCGATTTTGTATCGACATTGAATTTACGATTAATTTATATTAACGTAACCTTTTGCTATTGGATATTAAAATCGAAAGTAGGTATCTAAACCATATTTGCAATAACTTTATTAGATGTAAATATTCTTACCAAATTATATGTTGAATGGTGGATCAGGAAATCTGGAAAAATTAATACATTTGATTAAAATAAAATGTCAAAACACTTCAAGGTTATTTGAAAGAATCGTTATATCTAGTTATGTAAGATTTTAGATTGAGGAATTTTAATTAGGAATTTGACCTTTTGTCATCAATGACACGAAACGTTGACGTATTTTAGAGTTAACTAGCTATTGCTCGCGATTTCGCTCGCGTGGAATTAAAAATTAATTACAGTGGTAGTGCCCGCTTTAACATCCATGTAATACCACGACTACACAGAAGACAGGAGTGAAATGGAAGCAATTCCGTGTTTCGTCTGATGAGTGTGGTGTCGGAGGCCTAATTTAAGTCTAATTTAAGGAGAGGTTGGGAAGAGGAAGTGGATTTGACGGCGGAGGAGATGCACAGGAAGCGGAAATATCATCTTTATGTGCGTCTCCTCCTCCGTCGTATAAGGGTAGGCAACGCATCTGCAATTGCGGATGTCTATGGGCAGCGGTCGCTTCGCTATTTTGGCGGATTCAGGTGGCCGCTTGCTCGTTTGCCACCTTGTGTTATAAAAAAAAAACGCCTGTTACTTACTGATAACATTGCTGTTTAGCGGTGGAAGAATTTTTCAAATATGCACAGTAGTTTTTAAGTTATTTCAATACATACTGATTTTAATCAACTATTAGGTGCAAATGCAAGACGAAGCTTTCAATATTAAAACTTATCAAAGAAATATATGACAGACAATTAAAGCCTGCAGTTCTCTAATTTTACCTTTGAATTAACTAAATAGAATTTATCAAATTCATTTTAAAACACAAAATAAAATGTAAATCATAAAATTGTCGCTTACGACAGTTTACGAAAGAGCCGTCGTTTAAGTTTATTGATGATACAAATATGTCTGCATATAATAAGTTTGTGTACCTTATGAAGGTTGAGATAGGTTTTTTACTTTAATACGGGGAAAGACAATTTTGATGTGCTTTTCAAATTTCCAACTGACGATTTCCGCTTCAGTTTTTAAATTTAGTTTTACAGTCGTTTAGTTTGTGGTTTTCATCACATATCAATGACATAGTATTTATTTTTAAATTAATATAAACCACTAGCTTTCGCCCGCGACTCCGTCCGCGTGGAGTTAAATAAACAAAAGTGAGTAGCCTATGTGTTCTTCAAGATTATCCTCTACATCTGTACCAAATTTCAACGAAATCTGTTCAGGCGTTTAGGCTACAAACTCTAACAAACATCCATCTAAACTTTCGCATTTATAATATTAGTATGACAAGGCATAACATAATCGCTCTATGTAACTGTACTAGGCATAAAAACCTGTTAACATACACCTGTAGCATTAAAAATATTTGAATTTAAATGTCTACATAATTAACATCTATACAAAATCATAAATTATCACTGGCAGCTAGTAAAAAATATTATGGGGCATAGCAATTGGGCTTTCGCCGTACAAAACGATATAAAACGATTACTCGTCAAAACCCATCTCGCAACAGGTGAAAGCAGAAGAACGCGTTTTATGCACGGAATCACTCGCGACAAGTTTTAAGGCGTATTTCCACTGGTCTACATCGGATACTCGTGATTCGCAGTGGAAACAGCTTGCTCTGCACAAACGTCTTTTGACGTAAGATCGAAATAAAGAAGGGAAGTTTTCCCATACATTAATGACATTTTATTTTGGAATATTTAATGGTAAAGTGAATGGACATTACAAAAGGATATCTTATATTATATTAGCATATCTACTATTCTTACTAATATCATAAATGCAATACTTTGGATGGATGGATGTTTGTTACTTTGTATCTCAATAAAATTTGTCACAGATGTAGAACACCTAGAAGTATAGACTACTTACTAAGTTATTTTTTTAATTCCGTTAAGTAGTCTCGGGCAAAAGCTAGTAGATAATACAGATGATAAAAATATACCAGACGTACTATAAAGTTTTAACGTTATGTGACATTTGTCTATGGTTTCGGGTTTTCGTTATCAGCGAGATATAAAATTGGGTTACTCTTCGTAGTCAGTGCGTAATAACGCATCGTGGAACTCCTCCTTTAGCGATCAAAGCGATTGAATGCGATTAAAAGCGATTGCCGGCGATTCGTGCTCGCTGTCGCTACGTGTTAACATTCTTGCATATTTTACCTGTCTCCGGCTGTGAGAGTCCGGTGTCAAGTACTAAATAAATGTCACTTAACTTTCTTCGTTATGTTTCAACGTTAAAAAAGACATTCGTATTATATATTCAAATATATTTTGTGTAAATAAATACAATGATTTAGAAACAAAATCCAAAACAACAGACGAGATCCGTGGAGACGTCCAATTGGTACCTTCTAACTTATTCATCAAAACTTTTGTATTTACTTTATTAGTTAGTCGCGACTTCGTCTGCATGTAATTAGAATAGTGTATGTTACTGACTGATAACGTAGCTTTTTAACGGTGAAAGAATTTTTTAAATCGCCAAAGTATTTTTTGAGTTATTCCAATACATAAAATACAAATCTTTATAATTGGTATAGATAAAACAAATAAATAAATAAATAAATAAATAAATAAATAAATAAATAAACAGAATTTATATTGCCACAAAAAAAAAAAACTACATAAACATTTAATGCACAAAACCTTAGATCTAATATAAAAAATAGAAGGAAATGTGGCAAAAGGCAAGCTCAGCTAATGCAGGGACGGCGCAAGCCGTTACTGCGCTGGTTTTCAGCTGGCCCCTTTACACATGAGTGTTAACACATAAGTAGGGGGACTTAACCTAGACAGACATTAAAATATTAAGGTTACAATTTTATTCTTTTTCAAAGGCTAGATAGTAATTTCTAAAGATAATTAAAAAAATAACATATAGGTTCAAATTCAAACTTAGTTTATAATTGAGTGTGCATACCAATGTGATATTCATCGCTATATCTAAGTAATCTAAGTAAACGATGCTTCGAAAGTTGGTTACTAAGTTTGTATCTTATTGTTATTACAATTTCTAGTGCTGCGGACTACTTAGACAGCGATCGGAACAAGCCTACATCTAAATAGTCGACAATTTGCTCTTATTTTGCGGTTATGTGGACCGAGACGACGACTGGCCTAACATTACACAAACTGAAACAGGTTTTAAGCTAAGAAGCCTTTTTACCCTGGCAAATTAGAGAGGGGTAATGTTTTCCAAGAGTATGCAAGTTTGTAGACAAGGGCATTAATGAACTGTAACAACGTAATAAAATTAGACACTCAGGCCACTGCCTCCCGCCAGAATGGGTCCTCTCGTGGGGACAGATGGGAATAAAAAGTTTCATCCGTCCCACCTTTTGCGACGAGGGGACGGTTGGAACTTATGTCATGATGATTCCATCTGTCACCTTATTGGTGATTGTGGGACTAAAAGGTGGGACGGATGTAACATTTTATTCTCCCGTGGGGACACAGCGGGGTGACGGTTGGAAATAATCCCAGAATGGCGCGCTATTCTATTATGTCTGAATGACATTGACAGCTGTCAGATAGGGATGGGACTTATATGCCAAGAACACTCGACACTGGACCAATCCGCTAAGGGAGTGCCTAGCGGGTGCAGTTGACGTGAGAATTGAAATTCTAAAAAAATAGTGAATAAATCGAGTTCAATTAGTCTCGATATTTCTTTCTCTTCTAAAACTTATTTTTAAATATTTTCAAGTACAGTTATCTTTTTTTTTTAATTAAGGGTAAGGTTTAAAGCTGCCAGTATTAAATATTATAAAACATATTACGTGCTCTTTTGTCAGTGTCCGTGAATTTGTCCGATAAGCATCGACATCGACAAGTCATTAGTGTGCATTGTGTCGTAACGTAAGAAATCATCGAACAGGTATTCAACGAGGGCTTTGAGTTACGTAATCTAAGTAAACGAATTACGAATATTTAAATACTTCGAAAGTATTATGTATTCAATATTAAGATGAACATATATAATTCATAAATAATACCAAAACGCCGTATGCGTAGGTTTTTAGTAATTAATGTTAGGAATATTGTTACTGCTGAATATCGGTGCCCACGATACAGGCATTGCCTAGTGTGGGCATCACCAGACTAACCGTATAAAAAAAAGTCCAACAAAGATCTAGGTAATATAAGAGAGGGGCACGGTAAGCGCCGAGATATTTGACAGATTAAAAATAATTCATAAAAAATACTTTAATTGATAGATATTTGTAACTTGTAGAACACTTCATCACCATCTTTCTCCTTATCCTACTCCTGTAGTGACGCAACAGATTTTTGTCCTCCACATAACTATCATACGTCATCTCAGTCATCACTCTCTTCTTGATCATGTCACCTTTCACGCAACCCATCCACCTCTTTCTAGGTCTACCTCTACCGTGCTAACTAACGTTCTCCTTGTAGAACACCTCAACGGATTTAAAATAAATTCGTCACTAAAGAAGAGTACAGTCTGGAATAACACAGTAATACTTCCTAAGTTTCTTTTTTAAAAAACGACGCGTTTTAACGTAGTAATAGAGTGATACGTTAGACTGTGGTCAGCAAATGTCGATGTTTCTATATTTAGCGAAGCGGAGCAATCACCTCTGCTACCGATGCTTACTCCTCTCATTTGCACTAACCAATGTGTCTCTTAACCTTTTTCTATCAAGCTCACACATTCTCCTCTAGCGTAAACAAACCATAAGTTCTGATAAAACTTAATTACTCGTTTTGAGAGAGTAATTTGAATCAATATGCATTCATTTAGCTGACACAGCATGATCCGTAATGTCTTAACTATGAAGCAAACAAGCGGCGGGAACACACAGGTGGTCAGGAAAGGCCATAGACATCTGCAACACTAGAGGAACTACAGATTCGTTGCCGGCCTTTGAGGGAATGGTAGGCTCTAACTTCGCGATTGGAAACAATCGTAACCCTTAGTAGTAAGTTAGTTATGCGCTGTTTTTATCTATATTAATGTAACAAAGCGTAGACACACACTGCTTCGTGGCGTAGGATGTCAGTACTCATAGCATATTTTTGAATAATTCTTTCTTTAATTAAAGTCCCTACGCTTGCGACACGCTTTGGACTATATATTTTCACGCTTTTAAACTTACGGGGTAAATAAATAGGAAAAAACCTTCATGTAGAAAAGGGATACCTTAAACTACAAGCTGCCAACATTAAGAAAGCAAGATTATTGGTAACGGTAATTAACATTTGCAATTGAGAATTTGACAAATGTAAAATAAAATCAAGTTTTTTATAATTTCACGCGGATGAAGCCGCATAAGAACAGTTAGTTAAAATATTCTTGTTACTATAAATGTTCACATTTGATCTTAGAAATAAAGTGAAATTACATATGCAATCCATTTAATAAAAACCAATTTATCGTTTTAATTGCTTTAAAAATTACTTTTAGTGTTTGAAATTTCAAATAAATCAAATGTTGTAAGTTACATTCATTAATATAACAGTTACTAAAGCTTTAAAATTTCGTAATCGTGTCATATGAATATTTTAATAATTGTTTATTGAATTTCATCGCATTCATTTGAGGTTGTGAAAAAATTACAAAGTTACACAAATCGTTTAACTATTTTAATCGACTTTACAAATTGGTATATTGAATTAATAGAAATTTACAATATACCAATACACGTCGCAGAGAATCGCACAGAGTGGAGAAACACACTTCGAGAGAGTGTCAAGGTGACCACCCTGGTCGCGACCCACAGGAATGAGGAAACGATCCGGAGAGAGAGAATAGAAATTTAGCTATTTGAATTAGTATAGTAAAGTACGATCGGGAAATCTAACTAAAATATACTAGGTTTCGTCTGAGACTCCGTCTGCGTGGAATTAAAAAACAAACTAAGTAGCCTATGTCTTCTTCGAGACTGTAATCTACATCTACCAAATTTCATCGAAATCCGTTCAACAGTTTAGGCTACAAACTCTAACAAACATCCATCCATCTAAACTTTCGCATTTATAATATAATAAGATTTAAAACTTATTGAATCATTCCATCTAATAAATAAACTGTATGCAATTCCGTTGCGTAGTCAAAAGATCCAAACATACATAGACAGACAGAAAGCGGGACTTTGTTATACATATAGTTATACCTAGCTGTTCCCGTGCGGCTTCATCCGCATGAAATTTGGAAAATTTCATTATATTGTTCACATTTCTCAAATTATCAATAGCAAGTGTCAAAATGACATGACATGGCACACCTTGGCAACCTTGCTTCCTTGATGTTGGCAGCAACTTATGGTCTCTTTCCCACATTAGAGTATTTATGCAAAATATTTACCTCCTAAGTTTAATGGCGTGAAAATATATAGCCTAAAGCGTGCAGTAAGTGTAGGGCTTTTTATTAAAAAAAGAATTATTCAAAAATATGCTGTAATTGCTGACATCTTAGGCAACAAAGAAGTGTGTGTTTACGCTTTATTATAATAGTATAGATGAAGTAGGCAAAATTACCAACACACGTAAACATTAATCTTTTAATTTGATGCTTAATAAGTATAAAAAGTTATCAACCTTGAGAATAACCAAAACGATTTCCTTTTCGAACTTTCGAGAATATATTCTTTCAAGTGTGCTTTAAAGAAAATAATTGTAAGGATTGGTCTAATCAGAGTTGATCACGTGGCCAGTTCGTTCAGTACCGGTTAGTGCAACAACCCCATACAATGCTCGGCCGCAAGATCTATGAGTACAGGGCAACATGAGTAAAGGTTTGCCATCTACAAAAATATTATGTTTCTACTCTATGCCTCAACCTTTGGTAAAATTTTCTAGAAACTTCACTAAGGTCTAGAAATAGTGAAAATCGTGTTCAAAAAATAAAACCATTTTTTTGCGTAAAGTCTTTATTTTTTAAATAACCATAATGTATTAAAAAATTGTTTTAGACATGTAGAAATATACTGTTACAATCTAATAGTAACCGTGTCACATTGGGATAGAGTTCAAAATCGTTTAAACATATTTCGGTGCTAACGGACTTATAATCACTACATTTATAATGCAATTATAATGAAATAAAAAACTATAACGATTGTATATGCTATGGGTGGTCGTATAAGATACAAAAGCACTGGAATATAGCTCTTATTGCATTACGATAAGGTTAATTATTAAATAACTATTAACTACAGATGATTTCAAATAGATAAGATTTTTGAGTATATTAACTTTAAAATCTTATATTTTTGACATCTTATATTATTTTTTTTTTCAAACTCGTTGATGTCTTTTGTATCAATCCGTAGAATTACTTAACATAATCGATAATTTAAGTAATCATACTAATATTATAAATGCGAAAGTTTAAATGGATGGATGGATGTTTGTTAGAGTTTGTAGTCTAAACAGCTGAACGGATTTCTATGAAATTTGGTATGGATGTAGAGGATGGAAGGACACATAGGCTACTCCCTTTTGTTTTTTTTTAATTCCACGCTAACGGAGTTGCGGCCGAAAACTAGTTTTTTGATAATTAAAAAAAAAACATTGTAATCTAGAATATTTATCTATATTACCAATTCGCGATAGTCCCAGTTATGACCATACGCTGTTTGATAAAAATATCGTACGCAAACTGAAATATTATTGTTTATAACCGTCGCTGATTTAAAAACAAACAAACAGTCCACAATCGATTGACCAATGTTTGTGTTTAAACGCATTCATAATTGATTCAGGGAAAACAATGCCTAATAAAAACTTATATTGAATACATTCCAATAACACGCCGTCATCTAATTCGATTTAAAATCAACACAGTATTTAATTAAACAGTTGACAAAAACATTTACTATTTACACGATTCATCTAAGTTTTAAGTGCCTTATTTAAAGAAAAGAAAACCATTGCTAACTTAGCTAAAACCAATTGCCTTACGGCTAAATAAAAAACGTCATTTCAATCAGTAAATCGGTCTTAAATGATAAGGCAACACTTAAACTACACTAAGGACATCGTCATACTAATATTATAAATGCAAAAGTTTAGATGGATGGATGGATGTTTGTTAAAGTTTGTAGCCTAAACGGCTGAAGAGATCTCGATGAAATTTGGCATAGATGTAGAACATAATCTAGAATAACACATACGCGAAAGCTAGTAATATAATAAATGCGAATGTTTATATGCACGTAAATAATTGGATCTTCATGAAATTAACCCTTATATAGCCTGATTTTTTAAATCAAATACAAAAATAAGTGTAACCTTTACTGTGTGTTTTACTAATGGCGAAAAATAGTTAAATCAAAAAGATGTTTTTATAGTTTCGTGATAAGCTCCTTTTTCTAACTTGAAAATAACATCGATTGTAGCCTAATGCAATTTATAAACCGGGTATCAAATTAGAAACTTCAGGTATTTAGGCATGGATGTAGAAGAGTCTGGAAGAACACAAAGGTAATAACCACTTCTTAAATTCCGCGCGGACAACCTCTGGCGTAAGCTAACATATGAAAGCAACCGTCGACATTCTTTTGTTTTCAAAACATTTAACATATGACAGACTAGCTTTCGCCCGCGACTACATCCGCGTGGAATTAAAAAATCAAAATTGTGTAGCCTATGTCTTTTTCCAGACTATCCTCTACGTCTCTGCCAAATTTCTTCGAAATCCGTTGATCCGTTTAGGCTACAAACTCTAACAAACATCCATCCATCTAAACTTTCGCATTTATAATATTAGTATGATGATGTTATCCTTATTTTCACATCAAAAACATATTATTTTATACGGGACTTATCCTATTTAAGTGAAAAATTAGACAATTAATTCATATTAGCTATACAATTACTAACAACAGTGTCATTACCAGGATTTAAAAAGGTCCACAATCTTCGTTTTTAATTGACCAACATAGATAGAAAAAACACAACTGAAGGCGTTTGTCCGTTATAAATACTCATTTAGGGCCTGTCCCACCAAATTGTAAATTGTCTGATAACAATCCAACGTGTAATGTGATGGAAATATCGGATTTTGTTCCCTTATCTGACAGTGACGTCATTTTTAAGCTATCTGAGAATCAGCAAGTGGTGGAACCCTTAGTAACGTTAACTTTAAAAGAGGGTACTCATTGTCCTTGAGTAAATCAAGGGCAGTGCGTAAGTAAAGGGAAGCCAGTATTTTACAACGATAATGCGCAGTTTTTTCTTACATTGGTAATATCTATATAACCGAGGTTAAGTCAATTGAAGGTAGTATAAAAACAGATTGTGCGCATTTACCGAAGTTAATTTGGTAATGACGTAATATTAAATGTGATTATTAAATTAAATACCGTTTTTCTTTTATATTTGGAATGCAGTTTGACTTGAAATTCACTTTTACATTTTTTACAGTATGAACGTCACGTTGTCTTCATATCGAAAGTGCTAGTAAAATTAGATTTCCTGATAAAATGCAATTAGTAAAACTCCACTCACCCACCGATAGATCCGTTAGCACGCGACACGACAATCCCGTAACACACCAATTTGTAAGACACTTTAACTATCCTGCTAGCAAAACTTTCAAAACACTGTCCTTGCTAACATAAGCTAAAACAGCCGTGAAAGAGATATTCTATTTGCAATAAAACTTGAAGTTTTGTACGCGATCTCACAGCGTAGAATGTAACATCAATTAAAAGTAATTAGCATACAATTGTTGCGGTACACACGTCCGTCTCGCGCCGTGGCTCGCGGTTCACTGAAGGGAGAGAAGTGAGAAGAGACACGTCACTGGCTGCGCCCGCGCCGTGCTCACCTTTGCTATACGACGCTTGCAAAACTTGATGCTTTAAGAATGTGTTAAGAAATAAGTTTTAGGTTAATATTTTTATCGTAATATATCAATGCGGTTACCAAAGATATACATTGGCGAGTTTAACTAAGCCAGTTAACTTAACTCTCCGTTACTAATATTTTTATTTATATGTTATTTCTGAAAAAACCAACGTTTTTGTCGGTTTTAAATATTTTTTTTTCTTCATAATTTGACGAAAATACCATTAAAAGGACTACAATTTTTTTTATAATAAATTGCGTTTTCAAATGCATTGGAGTCACTCCAAGTATCTAAACTATTAAATCTGCGCGTAAAACTGACATCTCGCTTTACGGCCTCGATATTTGGCCGACGCACACGCACACACCCAACAAACCTCTCTACGCTCCATCTAACGATTCCGTTCAAGCCTAAACCTAACATTGCCTTTATAAAAACATGCAAAAAATTACTCAAAGCTTCACTTTAGTATTATTCAATAATTTTCGCCCGCGATTCCGTACGCGTGGAATTAAAAAAATAGTAAGTAGCCTATGTCTTTCAGACTATCCTCTATATCTATGGCAAATTTCATCGAGATCCGTTTAGCAGTTTTAACAAACTAACATCCATCTAAACTTTCTCATTTATATAAATAAAATTAAAAAGGTCAAAGGGCAATACCAAAATGGATAGTGTTACCGCGAATTTCATTGCTTATGTTTTTTATTATGTAAAAAAAGGTTAAATTAAGTTTAACGAATAATAAAACAATTACGTACTTCAACTCATTGGAGAGTTAATTGATTGAGTAATATAAAATAGACGTTACCATAAAAATATTCACCTCTTTCCGTGGATCTCAATGTCTTGATACTTTCACTTGACTAACAACCTGCTGTGATTTGACGTCATGTTAAAACACGCTATAAAAAGTAGAACGAGACATAAGAGTTAATACCATGAGCAATATAAATAATCGTAAATATTTAACGACACTTAAATATTAAATAAGCACTAGCTATTGCTCGCGATATTGTCCGCTAAATTTTAAAAAAATAATTAAAATATAGCCTATGTTACTCACTGATAAATTACCTTTCTTATGGTCAAATTGTTTTTTAAATCGGCCCAGTAGTTTTTGAGTTATTTCATTACAAAAATACAAATATTTTCTCTTTATAACATTGGCATATAGATACAGATTATTAAGCATAACGACTGTTAAATAATGGCTGACAGTTTTAACTAAAGAGCGTGTATAGGCATCGCTTCAACTAAACAGTTCGTTGCTTTTAAAACAGTCAAAACTGAGCGTCTGTAGCTGACTTATGCTGGGTTGCTGAAATTCATTTATTTTATAGCGTGGTGCCGGTGGCCTAATTTTAGTCCCTTTCCCTTTCCACCCTTTTCTTAAGAGAAAAGGATGGGAAGGAAAAGTGGATTTGACGGTGGAGGAGACGCATAGGAAATGACCTCTTTATGTGCGTCTCCTCCACCGTCAATTAAGGGGTTGCCTACCTGTGGGTTTATGGGCAGCGTTAGCTCTGCATTTCGGTGGATTCAGCTGGCCACTTGCTCGTTTGTCACCTTATATTATAAAAAAAAAATCATAACCTAGTGATTCATTAGTGTTAGATTGAATTGAGTTTCAAAGTTAAGCAGTTCGGAAACGCATTTCCAGAAGTCTTCGAACCACAAACTAGTTAACGAATGGTTTAAAGCTGGGAAACCGGGCATTATTGTTACGAATTTGAGAGGTTAAATCGACCATCACTATGTATGTTTCTAAAGTTCTTTTAGGTTTTGTTCATATTTAAAATTGTCGTAATTAAGGCACTAAGTACCTTTTATGTCGACATATTTAAAAATATTTTTCAAAATAACTTTTATAATTAAATAATCATTATAATTTAAAATGTCGAAATGTCTGAACATAAGCCTAAAAATTATGGTAACATTGTTTTTCAATTACCTTGAAAAGATTTTTATGCATATTTTAACTGAATTTTGAATTGTATGAAGGTTTTAATAATCTGTAAGCCATAGTTTAATAGCGAATCTCTTATTTTCACATTTGACAGATTCAAATTATAACCTCTAAATCAATTTGAAAAAATCGCACAAAAAATTGGAGCCACCTGCAAGCGCTACCTTTCGGATAAAAAAAAAATTAAAATCGGCCCACTAGTGGCGGAGTTATGGCGTAAAACACGTAAAAAAACATACAGACGAATTAAGTACCTCCTTCTTTTGGGAAGTCGGTCAAAAAGCGAAAATAATATAAGTATAATAAATCGCAAACCGTCCACGTTATGTTTAGTTCACAATTTCTTGATGTTAAATGATTCCTAGATAGTTTATAAATAGACAGAGTTCAGAATTAATCGATAACACATCACGAATCAGTCAATTTCATTCTTCAAAAATAAATTATATTCCAATCATGAAGAAAGTTGAAATAAGTTGATATATTACAACCGAAAACTAGTTACTGACAAGTGATGCTCGAGGGCATTTACTACTTAAATAATTGCTAACTTACGCTGTGTAGAATTTAGTTATAAATTATAGCTTATCATATTCGTTAATTAGAATCCAGACAGAAGTCTAACGACCGCTCTGTTCCGAAACCGTTAAGTATTATTGTTATTTAGAATGCGAACACCTTTGACTAAACTATCGCACAACTGTTGTCTCGCTTTGATTTCGCTTATATGAAGGTGTGCACACTACTCTGTTTTAGTTGTGCAACTAAACAGTTGAGGATGGGAAACAATCCACAATCGCACAACAAATGTGTCCGCCCGCTCTTAGTACGAATTACCCTAGACTTCCATAGATGTAACACATATATTAATACACTAGCTTTTGACCGCACCTCTGTCTAATCATCATCATCATCTCCCCTGCCTTATCCTACTCCCGTAGGGTCGGCGCACTGGGTTTTCGTCCTCCAAAGCATTCTATCATCCGTCATCTCAGTCATCACTCCCTTCTTGATCATGTCACCTTTCACGCAATCCATCCATCTCTTTCTAGGTCTACCTCTACCGATATACCCCTCCACATTCATAACTAACATCCTTCTTGTTACATGCGATTCATCCCTTCTCATAGCATGCCCATACAACTCTAACCTTTTACTCCTTATTTTCTCAACCACTGGGGCTACTCTCAAACTTCCTCTAACATACTCATTTCGTATCTTATCCAAACGTGTTACCCCACACATCCATCTTAACATTCGCATTTCCGCTACATGTATTCTCCTTTCATCCGTCCCTTTTACTGCCCAACATTCAGATCCACCTCTGTCTAATTTAAAAAAAAATCCAAAGTAACAAACCTAAGTGTTCTTCCAAACTATCCTCTACATCTATAGCAAATTAAATCGAGATTACTTCAGCAGTTTAGGCTACAAACTCTAACAAACATCCATACATCTAAACTTTCGTATTTAATATATTAATAAGATATTTTGGGTGCCAACATGTTTTTAAGTATCTCGATAGTGTAAACCCGTAGATAGTAGAGCAAATAAGAAAAACTTTTAGTGTTGCCATATGTAGGTTATCGAAGTATTTTTGACAAATATCTTCAAAATCCTTGGAGAAAGTTTACCCACAGAATAAAATTATTAAATAACGGAGTAAAACAACAAAATAACTTCTCACGCTTTACAGCCTTATAGTGGATAATAAAATTGCATTTATTTTAATGTCATAATTACAAAAAATATTTCCGGTTGCATAATTATGCAATACTAAGGGCTTCAATACATACTCCTGTTGCTTGCAACATCGTCGGCGTGAAATTATATTATACATTACTCAGTGATAACGTAACTTTACAATGGTGAAAGAATTTTTGAAATCCAGTAGTTCAGTAGCCCAGTAGTTTTTGAATTATTTCAATACATACATAAATACAAATCTTTCTTCTTCATATTAGTACTAGCTTTCGCCCTCGACTCTGGCCGTGTGATATAAAGAAAACTAAGTAGCCTATGTGTTCTTCCAGACTATCCTCTACATCTATGCCAATTTTCATCGAAATCCGTTAAGCCTTTTAGGCTACAAACTCTAACAAACATCCATCCATCTAAACTTTCACATTTATAATATTAGTAAGATTGATTACTAAGGTTTGATATATTATAAATTAAATGGATCACCAATCTTTCTGTCTTGTAGCCTAGTGGGTAAACGCACCAGGTTTCGTCCTCCATATTAATCCAGATTAAATAACTAGACTTTATTATATCAAATTCTTCCATCATAGTTAATGTTTATCTTTAGTCATGAATGAGAGAAAAAGGAAAATAATTGTACAAGAAATGGAATGATTTCTATTGACAAATATTTTCATGAATATTTAATATAGTGTACAAATTATTTTGTCATTATGTAAAACTGGAGAATTATGTCCCAATATATCAATAACTTATATAAGCTTTTCTTAATTCTATTAAAAATATTGGCAGTTACTTCAACAGATTATAAATTATGTTAAATGCAAACTGATGTAATATTTATTAGTATACGAATTTCAACAAGTGTTAACATGGTATGGACATGTTACGCGACGAGACGATGGGGACATAAACCAGAAAAATGTTAAGATTGAATGTGGATGGCTACAAAGGAAGAGGAACACCGAAAAAAGTATGGATGGATTGAGTGAAAGAGGATATGCTTAAGAAGGGAGTGGATTCAGATATGACGGCTGATAGAGATGTAAGAGCAGCACATACTGTGACGACCCTCCGTAAGGGATAAGGGCAAGTGGATGATGATACGAATTTCAACAAATATAACATACATATTTACAGCAGAGATTCAGATTTAAAAACATTCACGTCCATGACCCAGAATGGTAGACAGTGATAGTTAATCCTACTAATATTATAAATGCAAAAGTTTAGGTGGATGGATGTGTGTTTGTTAGATTTTGTAACCTAAACTGCTGAACGGATCTCGATGAAATTTGGGATAGATGTAGAGAATAGTCTGGAAGAACACATAGGCTACTTAATTTTCTTTTTTTAATTCCACGCAGAGTCACGGGCGAAAGCTAATGTAATAATTGAGACCATATCTATATTACATTCAGAGAAAGACAGTAGAGTAGTCTCTTGCTACAAAATGACCAGTTTCATACGCACGTAAAGGTTTGTCTTGACAAGTCTCGATGAACACTTCACCTACATTCTCTAACACCATCTTCAAACACTTATCAGTCATCAAATCGACAGGCGTCGGTTTGTCTTATACCAAATGTCAATAGTACGGTCGCCTAACGGAGTATTAGTGGCCGGGGGGCAAATTAAAATAATTTTTACAAGTCCATAGTCAACCGGTATCAGTTTTAACCAAAGAAAGCTTTTGTATGTGGGTCACAACCTGCCGTACAGAAACCGGTTCTCGATGTTTATTAGTGTTAATACAAAAAGATACGATATTATCAAGCAAAGTGGCGGATACAAAATTCCATATATATGTACAGTCGGGGAGTCTGGCGGTGATCTTGACGAGATTTTAAAAGTTTTGTAAGCATTAAAACGCGGAACAATAACCAATACGCAGCTTTTAAATGAGCGAGAAAAGTTCTGAAAGCTAGATGTACCTTTGTCTGATTGTGTTTTTTTTTTGTTATCCCGCCGTTTTTACAACTGCTACCTAATTGGTTATTTTTTAGATGTAGTTTTCTTGTTGCGAGGCACAAGTCAATCTGTAAGTGTTGCCACGGTTGCCACTACTAAACAGTGGGATTCGCTGACGAAATTCGACTTTCAGTGATAATCTTTTTAACGTCAGAATCACCTTGAAATTACTTTTGTTTATTGCCAATGGTGTATAAAACACTATACTATCAGTAGTACAACACCCTAATCTTACTAATATTATAAGTGGGAAAGTTTAGATGGATGGATGTTGGTTAGAGTTTGTAGCCTAAACTGCTGAACGGATCTCGATGATTTGGCACAGACGTAGAGGATAGCCTGGAAGAATATAGGCTACTCACTTTTGGTTTTTTAATTCCACGCAAACGGAGTCGTGGGCGAAATCTAATAGGATATAAATAAAACAACAAATATAAACATAGTTATAATTATTTTGACACGGTCAACTTACAAATTTTGTTGTTAGGTACCAATGTTTGTCGCTTAAATTTTAATTGTTATAATATATAACATAAAAAACTATCACTAGTAATATACGTAATTCAATGTTGTGATGATAGTCCCTTAGCCCAAAACACGATTATAAAGCTGGTCGTTTAAACACAAATTTATGATAAAAGGGGACATTTTTTAATATTAAAATGTTGCCAGCTTACCTTAATACCTAGTACTCAGCAGAACTGTGACTAGATTTAACGAATAAAACATAAATAATTTACAATTAAGGAATGACATGAATCTTAAATAATACGAGTATAGTATAAACAAGATTTAAATTTAAAAAAAACTTCGAAATATACGACGACCAAGCGTCACAGAGGCACGTTAAAATATTATACATATTTCACACGAAGAACCACAGAGCAATACAGTGCAGTAACACTCTTCGAACTCTGCGTTTGCGTAAATCAGAATTAAGTATCGACTGCTCTGTCAACTTTTCTGTCCTCGTGTGAAAAATTACAGTGGAAATCGACACTTCAGTTTACATAAAACTTTCTATCAGGTAGGATCTAGGAACTATTACTTCAAAACTAAACATCCGAGGACTTGAAGTTGACAATTGACATTAAAGTAACAGCAGAGATATGAAAAGGAGCCATGAATCACTCAGTACTATCAGGGAATGTCGCAGTGGTCCAGTGTCAGATAATTTGCTTTGTTCCGTGCAAAAAGACAAAGTCCGCCTCTTCCTACAAAAAACACAGTCAGACACAATTTAATGCCATGACATCTTATTGGGTAACATCTTGTATTAACGAATCTTAAACGAATTCAAAGTGACACACCGCTAGATTCCCCGATTGTACATACATGAGACTTCATACGTCACATATAGCGAATTTTTGCGTACTATGACGTCACCAGTGTTAAATCTCACATCGGAATGTAACTCCTATTCTTATAGTTACAAAGGTGTTTTTCATATATCATTCCTAAATCTACATCTGGACTGCTTTATTTTATGAAACAAACTATCGTATAAGCTATAACATTTCGAAATCTACAATAATCGTTACTTCAGTCCACTATTACAAATTTGTGACTTTAACTGAAATAATTAATTAAACAAAATAAATAATAATAATAGTGTAAGTTTATTTGGTAAATTAAATACTTTATTAATTCTTTATTACATAATTTAGGCCATTATTAATAATGTGGTTTATATAAAATTAATTTTTTAGAAGTGTTTGGAATAAGAAAATTTGCTTTTGCGTGCGTATATCTTGACTTTAAATGGCACATATAGCTAAATATTTTAACAGATAAGATTACATATTACTTATTCCTTTACCAATCAAGTTTTAAATCAAACATAACTTAATTACTGTAACACTTAAAAAATACTTACACACAGCCCTTACACTCGACTTAACAAGGTCCGTGTAAAACATCGACTATTAAAAAACAATAAAAAAAATCTATTGTAAATGTACTTGAACAACACATCACATCCAATCCAAAAGAAATTGTGACAAAAACTTGATCAAACCCATCTCAATTTTTTTTTTACCAAAAGCCTCTATTTTGTATCTTGCATATTTATTAAAAATAAAAAAATATAACTTGCTAATTAAATATAAAATAAATTGAAAACCATACAATTATGTCATATAATATGAAAAACTGTATGCCATTAAGTTTCTTTAACAAAAAAAAAATTAATAATAATTTCGATCCTTATGAAAAAAAAAATAGAAAAAATCTTTTTTTTTTAATTCACAAAAATCAGATTTTTTTAAATTCTCATCAATATTCAAATAATTGTAATACTTGTTCTTTAATATTATTATAAACATTATTAACACATAATAAGTTATAATAAATAAAATTATCAAGAAAAATAAAATCTTGACAATGGGTCGATAACTTCTTTTTTCGTTTAAGTTTCTTTTTTAATTCACTCACAATCGAATATAGTAATGTTTCAACGTCGTAATAATTTACGTAAACTGAAATATGACAAAGTCTATTATTAAAAAAAACTACATTACGAAGTAACAAATATTGGACATCGACATTTAGAAAGAGACACACTACGACTTTGTAGAGCGTTGTCTCTTTCACACGTTGCGAGCGTAAGAGAACACAAGGCCGAAGTATTATTGTCTCTTTCTAATAATGAATGTGCAATATTACATAACACTGTTCACTAAGACATTCCCATTCAATAGATATGCTACAATACCAAAGATTTTTAAAATTATATAGAGGAGACATAGTGAAAAATTTCACCGGTACTTTCTCTGAAAGGTACTATATCAGTATACTATATGATTTGTATTGTGTGTATTGAAATGACTCCTAAACTACTGGGTCAATTAAAAAAAATATTACACTATTAAAAAGCTACGTTATCAGTGAGTAACATAGGATATCTTTATTTTACACGCGGACGAAGTCGCAAGCAATAGCTAGTATTAAATAAAGTTTTACAAAACAATATTGACTTTTTAATTTTATTTAATGACACTTATTGGCAACTAATTTAAATGCAATTGACATATGATTATGTGAAAAAAGTGAAGTGTCAACTATGCCTCCTCTATATATATTTTGAATCTTTACACAATACCCATCTCATGTACTTAATACCTGAGTATTATGATCATAATGCCTTAACCACAAACCGAACATTAATTTCAACACATGCATCATACAAGTATACATTTCACCCTCGTTAATATTATCCCAAAAAGTCAATTTCTTACCAAATTCTATCAATGAAACAATCTTCATAAAAAGCTTATTCAGTTTCCTATTTATAAATGATTTACTATAGTCTTCATTGTCCTCTCTACAAATTCTACAATCACAACTGTCCTCTACATCAGAAGTGTTCAAGAAAACTTCATTTTCGTCTATTACATTTACATTATCGTCTTTTACTAGCGAGTCCGTATCTGTTACAACTATAGTTGGAATTGAGAAGTTAACATCTGAATTTCGAATATTAAAAGTGCCCGCTCTATAAATATCTTTATATCTATCTTTAAAACGAATGAAAGGTACAGGTTTTAAGTTAGCTACATTCTCTACCGACTCAGAACGAACATCGTCGATACTTTTGTCTAGTTCCGAACTTTTGAATTGAATGTGGGATGTGCATCTCTTCATTAATACTCTCTTTCGTAAGGTTTTGCTCTTTTGAGCCTCCTCGTACCACACATTATGTACGGTTCCAATTCTTCTCTGACGTAGATTAATCGATCCATTTCTATCAGACTTAGAGGTCCTCGACTCGTACGACACACTCCTAACTAACGGTCCTCTCATTTCCAACATATCAACTCCATCAATAAACTTCTCCGTTTCCTTAACTTCGTCAAAAAAGCTCTTAAATGAAAAGGTCTTTTGTAATTTCTTCACTTGCGGAGATATCCCACCCTTATCCATCTCCACACCCTTGTAACTCTTCAACACGTGCAACGCCAAATTCCTTCCTTCATTCCCCATCGCCAAAGATGCTCGCCTGCTTATCATTTTGTACTGAGAAGCTGGTACATCTTCGAAACTCCTGTACTGTTCGAGGATACGGTCGCTGTCGTTCGAATTCAACGACCAATCTGATTCACTCGACCAGTCCGAGCCTAGAGTGTTCAAGTAGTTGAAGATTTCTATTCCACCATCCAACGAGATGGATCTCTGAAGCGGTATATCATGATTGAATCTGTAATCTAATTCCTCGTCGTATTTCCCAAGCCAGTTGTCCAGTTCGGTGTTATTGAGGTTGAGGCTGAGTTCGAGGCGTAGATTGAGCTCGGGGCGGTGTAGCTCTGAGAGGCGGCGGGGGCGGGGGCGGGGGCAGTGCGGGTGCGCGCGGGGGAGGGAGTGCCTACGCAGTGGCGGCGGGGGCGGGGGCGGGGCCGGCGCCGGGGGCCGGGGCCGCCTTGCCGCGCGCGGACAGCGGCCGGGGGAATGCCCCCACGGAGAGATCAGACTCAGCAAAGAGCTTGCGAAAACTGACGGAAGGTATAGATATTAATTAACTAGCAATGAAAAATATAAAAAAATGGATCTACCATCGAGCGTGGAATTGAAAATTAGAGTTATGAATTGATTGTTTAATTCCAAACTATAACATCTTACGCTGTATTTGTTATGCAAGATACATTTATTCAGACACGCTCGTTGGTGGAAACATATGAGATTATTTTAAAATTAACAACAATGTTGAAGAAAAGGAAGATGACAAAAGGTTAAGCAGCAAAAAAAAACTTAATAAACTAGAAAATGTTGCCAGTGTTCAAATTTATCTTTTTAAAAAGTGAATAAGAATAGTAATCTCTTGCGTTGGATGTCACGAACATTTATTGATTTTCATTTGAGACTGGCAACAAAAAAATTAAGCCCAGTTCGCAAAAAAAAAATAAACAAAATACCTTAAACTACGTCGCAATCAGTACCAAGGACCGAAAGAGATCCGTGCCGGCGGCGAGCGACGGCCGGAGTCGCGTGACGTCATCGCCAACCAGAACCTGGCCGCACACACGCAACCACAACACTTGAGGGGAGGGTTCAACATAAAATGGCCACACGTGGACAAAATTATTAAAAAGGGAAAAACAAAATAGTGCATTGGAGAATAACAAAAAGTGAAGACTGAACATTAAAGAAAAGATAATAGAAAAAAGGGAAGACTTTTTCTTTTTCAAATTTTGAAGATTTAAAAAAATTATTAAAAAATGTGTAACGCATTTTTTGTGACAACTGTACATTATCACAGAATTGTGCTAAAATATATAACACAAACATATAATAAATAAAAAGTAATATTTATTTATTACAAAAAAAATCGACAAAAACAACAATAAAGGACAAGGATTAGGGAAAAGTGAAGCGAGGTAAGCATTGGTCGCTAGTGTTTTTAAAAAATCATGCAAATCCGTGCTTCGTGTATATTACGATGATCTCTTTCGGCCCTGGTCGCATTTTTCGCTCTTTAACATTTAAAGCCACCTAGAAATATAGGTAAAAAATTTTGAAAAGAAAAAACTAAAAATTTTTAAACCAAACAAATGCTTCGATATTCAAAAAACCTTAATTTTATTCATGCAAAACTATATCACCAGTACATAAATAAAATTATGTAAAAATGTACCAGAACCAAACAAAAAGCGTGGGTGAATGTGAGAAGAAATTACATAGGAAATACTTACATTGGAATTTACTACATAATATATATACGAATACTAATAATTAATATATCTTATTAATTTTATCCCAAAGGCCATAAAAAAAACAAGCAGTCATCAAAAAAAAAAATTAACATTACAAAAAAAAATCCCAAAAAAATTTACTATAAGGGTTCAAATTCTCTACGGGAACAATATGACGACATAACCAAAACATTTTTTAAAATACCCCAACATACCAAAATCACTAGATATAAAATGTAGGTAACAAGCAAAAGCAAACATGCTATACCCGACCAAGCTAACTAGACCTTTCATCTCTACTTACAACTTCCTGATTCCACTGTTGCGTTTCCACGGCGCGTCGTCCGGCTCCGCGGGGAGGGGGCCCTGCACCGGGGCCTCCTCCTCCTCATTCACTGTCGTACTCACTGATGATGAAGTGTCCGAACTTGTACTGGAAAACAAACTTAGATATCTTACTAATAAAAATACATAAGTTTAAATGTTTGTCAGTTTTTGAACACAAAGATTAGTAATCTAGGAAATAGTTAGTCCGTCCGGCATGGTAATTAGTCGCATAACAAATATGTTAGGTTCCCGAAGGATACATGTTTTTTCGTTTTTTTTAATACTGCGCGAACGAATTCGCGGGGAACAGTTAGTACTAATATAATAAAGTACACACCCTTCTTTGTTATGTAAGATATCAGCAAACACATTTGAATGTATCTTTTTATACAATAAGATTGGATTACATATTTATAAGCTATTAAGGGGTGAATAAATTGGAAAAAAGAGTCAAGCGAGAAACGAGCAAAAACTAAAAGATTGTTATGGTAACGGTAACTTTTAGCATATGGTAAAACCCATTGTTGTCTGTTGTACATAAGAATTTTCGACATTTGCAATTGAAAGTACAAATGTAACCAATCAAATTGATTTTTTATAATTCCACACGGTAGAAGCCGCAGTGGAACAGCTAGTATAAAATATGAGGGGGGGGGGGGATAAAGTGCGTTACGAAATACACCTCCTTTGTAAATAAGCATTAAGCGCTTGCTTTTTCTTACCTATCCGGCTGGGGTTCAACTTGCAGCGCTTGCAGCTGCTCTTCGAGCCGGTTCAGCTTCAGTTTGAGCTCATTCCGTTCGTGAAGGATGGCGCGGAGTTCGCGGACGCTGAACGTCGGCCGCGAAGACTGGTCGCCATCCTCCCCACCCTCGGGGAAACCCGCACCGCAAGACGTGCACTTATGCTGAAAATACAAACTTCATCTCATCCCTCCCAAGTCAGAAAGATTTATCCCAAAGAAAGTGATTCCCAAAGTAATCAAGATGGACACTAGGATTCATGAGAAGACGACTAATTCTACTTAGCACTCAAAAAATGTATTATTCCCAACCGTCACCCTACTCTGTCCGCACGTGAGAATAAAAAGTTTCATCCCTCCCACCTTTTAGTTTCACTATCACCAATAAGGTGACAGATGGAACCTTTAGGAAATAAAATAAGTTCCCACCGGCCCTCGTCGCAGAATGTGGGACGGATGGAACTTTTTATTATCATTTGTTCCCACGTGGGGACAGAGCGGGGTGACGGTTGGTCTTCACATTACGTTTCGAGACCTATAGTTTGAAAAGCTCTTATCAGTTTTATTTTGAAAACTAAAACGTTAGGAATAATTGAAAATCAATGTGGAAATATTACCGTTTTCTGTGCATCAGTTTGTTGCAGCACGGCGATATCCCTCTGCTGGGATTGAACTATGGCGGTCAGTTCGGTACGCTCCTCGCACACTAAGCGCATCTGGAAATAATCATATGTCTAATGAAAAAAACACATAAAACTGTGATATACGATAGTGCAGATGAACATAAAAGTGTATTTTTCTCATTATCAACTTGCCCTTACCCCTTACGGAGGGTCGGCACAGCATTTGCTGCTCTTCCATACATCTCTATCAGCCGTCATATCTGAATCCACTCCTTTCTTAAGCATATCCTCTTTCACACAATCCATCCACACTTTCTTCGGTCTTCCTCTTCCTTTGTAGCCATCCACATTCAATCTTAACACTTTCAGGTACTATTAGGTTATTTTTTTCCTTATACTATTACAAAGAATGTCATTTATTAAAGCAGTATTCAAACCTTTAACGTAAAAGGTACAAAAATAACATGAAAAGCGCGCAAACTATTATTGCGAGCTTCATACAAACAGCTGCATTCACACTCAAGCTCCGTAAAAAGTAGAATATGTCGAAGGCGTGAAAGAGGCGCGTTTTGTATTTCTGTTGAATCTACATTGCTATTCACAAAAGTAAAAAAACGTGCCTTCACTATTTATATATCTATACTAATATAATAAAGCGTAAACACACTACTTCGTGACGTAAGATGTCAGTAATAGCATTTTTGGATAACTCTTCCTTTAATGAAAAACCCTACAATTATGACACGCTTTAGGATATATATTTTCACGATATTAAACTTAGAGGGCAAATAAATTGGATAAAACCCTCATGTGGGAAAGGGATCATAAACTAGAAGCTGCCAACATTAAGGACGCAAGGTTATTATAGTAACGAGAATGTTGCCATTTGCAATTGAGAATTTGACAGATGTAAACAATAAAATAAAGTTTTTTATATTGATGCGGATGAAGCCGCACAAGAACAGCTAGTATTGGTATAAATTTGATATCAATTACCTAACACAAATAAACCACAATGGGCTATAAACAAACAAATTGGAGAGCAAGCATCAAGTTTATCGCATTAGTTAATCGAACAGCTACTAAAATTTATTGACCAATATTAAGTGAGGTTTGGTCGCAATCAACGTAATAGGATTTCGAGGTGCGTTTGAACGTGCTCTATGTTTCCTCTGCCAAAACACCCGAATTAAATAATATAGCGATTTCACCTCGTGCAAGGAAAAAGTAGGGGATGGAAATACATTATGATCATCATAAAAACTACGAGAGACACGTAGAATCATCAAAAATTTACTAAAATATCAAAACGTAAAAAGACAAATTATTGATGTCAGTAATCACACCATATTTTCAAATATACTTTTTTTAATAAAAGCCCCTACAGGTACATGCTTTAGGATATACATTATCACGCCATTTAACTAAGAAATAAGTAAATTGGAAACAAATGGCTGTGCGAGAAAAGGGACACAAAGTTAAATTTAATTTCAGTTATGTTGCCATAGTTACTTAAATTCTCAGGTCGTCAGGAAGGGCCTTCATTTTTATTTGAGCACTAGCTTTCGCCTGCAACTCCATCCGCGCGGGATTAAAAGAAACAAAAGTGAACAAAAGCAGCCTATGTGTTCTTCCAAAATATCCTCTACATCTGTACCAAATTTCATCGAAATCCGATAAGCTGTTGAGGCTACTCACTCTAACAAACATCCATCCATCCATCTAAACTTTCGCATTTATAATATTAGTAAGAAGTATGATTTGAATTTTGACATTTGAAATTGTAAGTTTAACGTAAACAACATGAACGGAAATAGCTAGTCACAATAAAAACTAACTCAAAAGAGTAGAAACAATTTTGTACGTCAGAATAGCTGCTATTTCAATAACCAAAACCCATCCCAAACAAGCGAAGAATTCGGGTGCAAGCTAAAACGTAGTTGTGATTCGTTTGTTCAAAATTGCTAAAGTTTAGCATGCCGGAGCGTTCTAGCATTTCGTGCCAACTTTTGGTCTCATATTTATACTGAAACCTTTGTAAAAATTCAATCATTAGACACATTGGTTAGTTGCCAAAAGAAATACAACGCCCAGTAACGATTTTAGTACATTTTCATATTACCATTAGTATTAGATGTATTCTGAAAACCGCAAACAATCGTTTTATTAACATTTCATTGAAGAAATATAAGAAAACTAGCTTTCGCCCGCGACTCCGTCCGCGTGGAACTAAAAATTACAAAAGTGAGTAGCCTATGTGTTCTTCCAGACTATCCTCTACATCTATACTAAATTTCATCGAGATCCGTTTAGCCGTTTAGGCTACAAACTCTAACAAACAAACATCCATCCATCCATCCATCCATCCATCTAAACTTTCGCATTTATAATATTAGTAAGAAGTAAGATTTCCCTCTGTTAAAGATATTCTTCATTGATGAGAAGGGCCCTTATTCCCTTGAAGTACGTGATTGAGGGCTTATGTTACAAGTAGTGTATCGAGTGACGACACAGGGTGTTCTTGTATTATTTAGGTTAGTGATTCTGTTCTTTACTTTATGAATCTTATATTATACTGTAATTGCGACAGTTATAAGGCTTTACAAGTACTTAGGTTGTTATAGTCATCATATTTAAACATATTACAACTTAGGGGGTAAATAAATAGGAAAAAATCGTCATGCGGGAAAGGGACAGAAACTACACGCCAATAGCATCAAATAAAGATTGCTATGGTAACTTTCCCTTTCCATCCTTTTCTTAATAGAAAGAGATGGGAAGTATAAGTGGATTTGATGGTGAAGGAGACTCCTAGGAAGGGGAAATGTCCTCTTCATGTGCATCTCCTTCACCGTCGATTAAGGGTAGGCAACGCAACGCATTAAATAAATAAAAAAATAATCTGCAATTGCGGATGTCTATGGGCAGCGGTCGCTTTGCCATTTTTGTGGTTTAAGGTAGCCGCTTGCTCGTTTGCTATTTCGTAATTTAAAAAAGGCAATTGTTGGTATTTGTACATTTGAATATTTGCACTTGAAAGTTTAACAAATGTAAACAATAACATAAAGTTTATATAATTTTATGCGGATGAAGCCGCACGGGAACAGCTTGTTATAATAGTGCGGCGTAGTCCAGACACTTGCACTCGCGGGGGAAACATTTTAAATTCATGAAAGTTGGACCGGCACTGCATTTACGTGATTCAATTATGAAAAAATCTTCTAAAGTATGTAAATAAATGAATACAAATCGATAGTGAAGGTGAATTTTAAATAACACGATCTTCATACTATGAATACGATAATCGTATCAATTTCTACTACAAATAAGAAAATATCGTTATCTCTGTTTTTTCAAAGGAGATGAGAATGACAAAGTATTTTGGTATGTGTGTTACTGCAGTGTAGTCACGGTAAGCATGCCTGACATTTCACTCAAGATATCAACAATATCCTTAGAGCGGGCGCACTTTTTGGACCATACAATCGCACAGATGTTGTGCGATTGTCGATTGTTTTGGCAATCAAATATCTAGTAGTGTGCACACCTCCATATAAGCTCACAGGAATCAAAGCGAAACCTAAACAGTTGTGCGACAGTTTAGTCAAAGATTTGCGCATGCTCTTTTCCATGCATAAATATTGCATCTATATTTTGTAATAGAAATACTAGAAGTCAATTTAAAGACTCCAAACTTCTAAGTTACATATCTATGACAATCCACCTCAGCCTTTCTGGGTGGTAAAAAATATCTCATATCTTTTCTGTTATATGCATTTTCTGTTATATATGTATCACCATTAAAAAGCTACATAATCGCTTAGTAACATAAGTTACATTTTTAAACTAGCTTTAGCCGTCGACTCCGTCCGGGTGGAATAAAAAAAAAACAAAATCGGGTAGCTTATGTGTTTTTCCTGACTGCCCTCTACGTCTGTAGCAAATTTCATCGAAATCTGTTCAGCCGTAGGGTACAAACTCTAACAAGCATCCATCCATCCATCCATCTAAACTTTCGTATTTATAATATTAGTATGATAGTATATAATTGTAAAGCAACATTACCTGATTTTGTAGCTGCTTATGCTTCCTTCGTAGATCCCGACTGACTTGCGCCAACTTGTCCACTTGATTCGTCAACTGTAAATTATCCAAAATCGCCATATCAATACGCGAACACCTTTACTGAATACTATTTAAACAATAAAACTGGATAGTAACTAAACATGTTAAATATTTTATACAAATATCAAATCATAACAAATATAATCTAAAAGATCATGTCCTTCAATACCTATGATAATGTTAACAGATATTTTATCCGACTTTTCGATAAGATAAGATAACCTTAATATTTAAGGCAATTCTTTGCAGGGAGCCAAAATATGTCTATCAAAAGGAGCCGACAAATTGACTTAACCATTCTGAAATTGCTCAATAAAAGATTAAATGACGAGGACGATTGTTATATAGCTTACGTAATTTATATACATTAATATACTAGCTTTCGCCCGCGACTCCCTTCGCGTGGTATTAAACAAAAGTAAGGCTGAAAACCAGCGCGGCCTTTAGTGACAAGCTGGAGGCCGCATCAGCTGAGCCATCTCCTTTTTGCAAAGATTTTTTTGTTTATTTCAGTAATATGTTTTGTAAGTTGTATTCTTTTTTACAATTATTTTTGCCAATAAATAGTGTTTTTATTTTAAGTTTGCATCCTTTCAGTCTATCCTCTACATCTATGCCAAATTTCAATGAGATCTATTCAGAAGTTAAGGCTACAAACTCTAACAAACATTCATCTATCCATCAACACTTTCGCATTTATAATATTAGTATGATGAACACTAGCTTTCGCCCGCGACTTACTTCGCGTGGAATTAAAGAAAACAAAGGCATGTAGCCTAATCGTTCTTCCAGACTATCCTCTACATCTATGCCAAATTTCATCGAGATCCGTTCAGCAGTTAACGCTACAGACTCTAACACCCATCCATCTAAACGTTTGCAATTACAATTTTAGTATGATTACTTTTGTCTCTGTTGTCTTTTAAAATAACGAGTGAGATAGCAACAGTCTCCTGATTTCACGATACTGTAGACAATACAAAATTAAACTTCAAAACGTAGCGAGTTGACTTCACTATTATCCTATACATTTCTCGCAACGCTACCAACATTACAAAACAGAATTATCAATAAAAACATTGTATTACAAATTGATACGATATCCAATTAGTTCGAGTACGATACTGTTATGAAAGCCGTATGCTATTGTACACGATACCTTCAATGGTTATATCACTTCAATCAATGAGCAATCTTAAGCTTTTAGAGCTTTGAGAGCTTTAATTACAAGCATATACAAGACTTTTATCACTACATAGTATAGAGTGAGAGCGTCGGTGGCTTAGGGGTTTGAACAGTTTACCTGTAATCTACAGGTCTTGGGTTCGAATCCCGACATGTACCAATGTGATTTCGATTTTTCTAAATTCATATGTACATAATTTACCCGTCGTTCTTACGTTGAAGGAAAGCATCGTGATGCCTGCACATATCAGCGATGAAATTCAAAGATATGTGTAAAGATAATTTATATTGTTGGATTCCAATAAATTATTTTCAATATACTCGTAGTTATGAAATGCTGATTCTTTTAGATGTTTCTAATTTGATGTGAAACACATTTTTGTGTCAGCATTGTATCCATGCGAAGTCAGGGCGAGTCGCTAGTCCTGTACATATTCTATTGTAATGAAAAACAAGTATCGCGCACTCAGTATTTTATTGTTAACTAAGGGTATTCTTGTGTGAAAATGAGTGAAACCAACAATTATCGTAATAATTCCATCAATTTTAACAAAGTTCTATTATAATTTTAAATTAAAAATGTATAAAACACCATGTTTTATTAAAATTCTTATCAAAGTAAAACGCTTATAAAAGCTTCTAAGAATACTGGATAAAGAAAATACAGACAAGGTCGTCCGCCCACGCTACATAAATGGCCTTAAGTCCGTCCATTAAGAAAAATAAAAACCGTCACAAACACTTCTTTTAAGAGACAATTTTCAATTTTCTCATGTCTATTTATAAACTTGACTTGTACAGTCAGATTTACAATGCTTCTGAAACCTTTATACGCCTTCGGTTTTAAAAATATGAATGCAGGAAACCATCTGAATGCTTCATACTACGAATTCATGCTTATGACAATGTGCAAGAATATATTTGAAACTTAAACCCTACACAAGTTTTATAAATATCTAAATATTTATGCAGCTGATTGTACACACACGAAGCCTTTTGTTGCTCGTGTTCAATGCGTTCTTAATGTTATTTTTATATTACTAGCTGTTGCCCGCGACTTCGTCTACGCAATCTTACTAATATTATAAATGCGAAAGTTTAGATGGATGGATGGATGGATGGATGTTTGTTAGCGTTTGTAGCCTTAACGGCTGAACGGATCTCCATGAAATTTGGCACAGGTTTAGGGCATAGTCTGGAATAACATGTAGGCTACTTTTTATCCCGGGAATAGTTACGGTTCTCTTGGGATTCATTAATTTAATTTTTTAATGTTTACTCGATCATTCTGCAACGGTTCAACATATCTTATTGAAATTTGGAACAGATATAAAACAAAGACTGGAGTACACGTGGGATAAGATTCATCCCCGAGAAATGTTCGGTTCCCGAGGGATACATAGCTTTTTGTTATTTACATAGTTCGTATGTTTTCTAATACCACGCAGACGAAGTCGCGGGCAACAGCTCGTAATAATATAAAAAGTAGCCTATAACATGCCCGTTTATGTCTGCTACCCTCCAGAGTCTGGTTGAAATCGGCCCAGCCATTTCGGAGATAACACGGAACAAACGCGGCTTGCGGACAGACAGACAAAAAAAAATTAAATGCGATTTTCGTTATCAGCAACGCAAATACAGACACACCAATTTTATTACATGTATAGAAGATATAGATAAATTTATCTTTAAAAAGATGCAATATATTCACTAATACTCGATAGATATTAAAACGGAACCAGGCTACAAAGTTGATAAAATTCGAGAATAATTTCCAAAAAATCTGAATTTAGTACAGCCTGAGATTAACTGAATACGTTATTTTTAATACTAATCAATACTGATACTGCTTACATCTGACCTAGATAACGGCTACGATGTACAGTCGCGGAATCCCGCGGCGTTCCACTTCAGGAACAATTGCCTTTATTGCAACGAGACAAACTCCGCCTCTAATGAAATACCTAATTAGATAGCAGTGCAAACGAAGGGACAATAATAAAAAGAAAGTAACCGAGTATCACTAACAGACTTTTATAGTAGAAGGTGGACAACGAGCGAGCGGCCACCTGAATTCGCCGAGAAAGCTAAGCGCCGCTGCCCATATACATTCGCAGATGTGTTGCCTACCCTTAATAAACGGTGAAGGAGACGCACATAAATAGGATAATTTCCCCTCCCTATGCATCTCCTCCACCGTCCAATCCACTTTCCCTTCCCATCCTTTCTGTATAAGAAAATGGTGCGAAAGGAAAGGGACTAAAATCAGGCCTCCGCCACCACACTCATCAGACGAAACTCGATATTGCTTCCACTTCACGCCTGTCTTCCGTACAGAGACATTTATAAGCTGTGTTGTATTTTTGTTCCGCGTCTAGTTTCAAAATGTTCAAACGATTATAGGTAATGTGAAACACCGCCAGTTTCCCCAATTGTACGTCACAATATTTGGATACAATATTTAGTGCTAACTTTGACTATCGTGGTTGTTGACTAAGAACTAGTTAATACCAACTTGGGATCGACCCTCGTGGAAACGTGTGACAAGGCGCATTTTTAGCATTATCGGACTAGGCGACTACGGCACCCCGTACGGCACGCTTTAGGCTATA
The DNA here is from genome assembly GCF_000836215.1 of Papilio polytes. Classification (NCBI taxonomy): domain Eukaryota; kingdom Metazoa; phylum Arthropoda; class Insecta; order Lepidoptera; family Papilionidae; genus Papilio; species Papilio polytes. The sequence continues at coordinate 4,527,210 of NW_013524935.1, forward strand.
CGAAAAATGTGCCCTGGAGGATCACCGATTCATGATAGACTACAATTGCATTGGCATTTGGTTTGGCATGGAACAAGCGTACTCCTCTGTTGGCGTAAGAAATAAGCGCATACTGCGGTACACATGGAGTCTTAAGATAAGAACACACCTACTTCATACGTAGATTAGGGTTTAGAACACATTGAGGAGTGATATCAAACTAGTGGTAATAAAATTTCTAGCGGTAATAAATTCTACATCAATTGATTCAGTACGACTGTAAAGCGTTATATAACACTAGCTGTCGCCGGCGACTCCGTCCGCGTGGAATTAAAAAAACCAAAAGTGAGTAGTCTATGTGTTCTTCCAGGCTATCCTCTACTGTGTCAAAATTCATCGAGATCTGTTCAGCTGTTTAGGCTACAAACTCTAACAAACATCCATCCATCTATACTAAACTAAAATAATATTAGTAAGATTATGATTGGAAGCTATTTCGGTAATTAATTTTAAATTCTGTTTATTTATGTAAAAAGTATACAATCATGAATGGTAGAATATCGGATAACAGCGTCATAACAACTAAGCAATTAAATTCGAGTGATTCATACACAGGTGACTTTTATATGCATAACATAGGTGCAAAAGGTTTGGTTACCCACGTGACATTACAATGTGTAACAAATACATTGTTTACCAATATTGAACAGAAAGTGAAAATTAAAAATTACTTTATGTGAATACTAGCTGTTCCCGTACGGCTTCATCCGCATGAAATTATGATTTTTTTTTATTGTTTACATTTGTCAAAGTATCAATAACAAATGTCGAAATTACATGACATGACAAACCTTGGCAACCTTGCTTCCTTGATGTTGGCAGCAACTTATGGTCTCTTTCCCACATTAGGGTTTTTATGCAAAATATTCATCAACCTAAGTTTAATGGCGTCAAAATAAATAGTCTAAAGCGTGACGTAAATGTAGGTCTTTTTATTAAAAACAGAATTATTCAAAAATATGCTGTAATTGATGACATATTAGGCAACAAAAAAGTTTGTGTTTACGCTTTATTAAAATAGTATAGTAATAGTATAGATTTATTAAACTAGCTCTTAACAGTGACTGCGTCTGTGAGAAGTAAAACAAAATACTTCATGTCTTCTTCCAGAGTACGTTCTACATCTGTGTCAAAATTCAGTAAGATCCGTTAAGATGTTTTGGAGTTCCTTAGTAACAAACACTCAGGCATCTAAACATTCGCATTTATAATATTATTCAGAGGAATATCCTCTTCTGTCGACCACCTCTTAAACTACACCATCTACAGTTAGTAAAAAGTGTAGAAGACTACAATTGACCTACGGTAAGCTGGTCGTATTCTAAATCGATTTTATTAGCATTTACTACAAACGTGGTCCATAAATAAACAGATACAGTGTGTGATATGACACAATGCAGTTGGCTCGTTCACGCTATTACGAGAAGCCGAGTGGTGCTTAACTTAATTAGGAGCCACACGAGCCGCTTTCGGATTTCTCATGCGCATTAAATAGAATTTATTAACCATTCTTTACTTAAGTAAATGTTAAAGTATTAAAGTATTTACGAAAAAAGGCGTCACTTATTTCGATTTTATATAAGTGAGGGAATACACATGCCAATACACTTGCATGCAAGTAACAAGCATGTGTAAACGCTAACATGCAAGTAGCTAGCACGATATTTACTTTTGTAACAGACACGACTTGCCTAACTGGAATATACTATTTACTGACATGGCGAACTTCGAGGCCCCTAAAATCGGACCATCGGACTCACAATAAATCCAATCTCACAAAACGCAAAAACCTAAGCTAACGCTGGGCTATAACTTCATATTATAAATGCAAAAGTTTAGATGGATGGATGTTTGTTGAGTTTGTAGCCTAAACGGCTGAACGGATTTCGATGAAATTTGGGATAGACGTAGAGGATAGTCTGGAAGAACACATAGGCTACTAACTTTTATTTTTTTGAACTCCACGCGGACGGAGTCGCGGGCGAAACCTCAAAATTGGATTTAAAATTATTCAGCCTTTAATAATATTAGAAGAATACTATGTTATATACCTAATCAATAATATCTAAACATTATATAAAAAATAGATATAACAGCGTATAGATAAAGATAATCGTATTAGAAAATATTCATGATAACTAACCGTGTAATTTCACTACCGAAATTCTGTATGGATTTCCATCTCTGTTAATTTCAAAGAGAAGGAAAGGGATGACAATGTTCTTGTACAAACTCGACAGTGGAATTAAAAACTCTACGGGATAGATTTATGGAAGAGTATAATGTATTGACCTTTCGTAACAAGGGCATATTGAGACCAAGACAAAAAACAAATTCTAAAATTAAAAAAAAGAATTGGCATTCTTTTTTCCTAACCGTTGTATATCGAATCAAATGAATTTAATCCTCAACTAGTCGAGATAAGATTTAAAAGTCACAATACATTCTCCCTCACAATGGATGGATTAAAAATTCCTTTCTATAAATGATTATAACTTAACAGTAATGTTAATACTTTCACTAATGGTCACGGACCGGTTTAGAAGTGGCTAGATTTTTCTACACTCGATTTCGCATGATTACATAAAAGAATTTTGTTAAAAAATAAGAACTCATAAAAATTTACATTCGACCGTAATTAGATAATTCAACTTAACCGTCGGATTCCACTGTTATAAAACAAAAACATAATATATTCACCTTAAAGAATTAGATAATAAATTTGTAGATATTTTTAAACCCAACAATTATCATATTCATCTCAAAAGCCGTGAAAATAATATAAACATACAATAACCTTATAATTCTAAATTCCATTTCTATTGTTTTTTTTTTTAAACAAAGATATAAACTCACAACTTTTAATCATCTATACTGTAATAATAAAGCGTAAACACACACTTCTTTGTTGCCTAAGATGTCAGCAATTACAGCATGTTTTTGAATTATCATTTTTTTAATAAAAAGCCTTACGCTTACGTCACGTTTTAGGCTATATATTTTCACGCCATTAAACTTAGGGGGTAAATATTTTGGATAAAAACCCTAATGTGGGAAAGAGACCATAAGTTGTTGCCAACATCAAGAAGCAAGAAGCCAAGGTTTGTAATATCACCACATTTTGACATTTACTATTGATAATTTGACAAATGTAAACAATAAAATAAAGTTTTCATAATTTCAAGCGGATGAAGCCGCACTGAACAGCTAGTTAAGTAATAATAATGCAATAGCTTAGTACTTACACTATAAGCGTATAAGGTTAGGTACAGTCACGGAAATACACGGTATACTACTTCAAGAATAATTTTTAATTGCAACGAAACAAACTCCGCTTCTTCCTACAAATAACTAATTAATGGTTAGCAGTAAGTGCAAACGGATAAGCGATAAGTTTACAAAAACAAGTAAAACCGCTCACTTTAGCTTGCCGGTTTGAACAGCATACTTCTTTACCAATATTATAAAGGGGAAAGATTTGTATTTTTGTATATATATTGAAATAACTCAAAATCTACTGGGCCGATATAAAAAAATATTTCAACATTAAAAAGCCACGTTATCAGTAAGTAACATAGAATATCTTTTAATATCACGCGGACGAAGTCGCAAACAACAGCTATAGGTTATAAAAAAACTCCGTGTTAATACAATTCGCCTAATCTCGCAGAACCTCGTCCCCAGACGAACTAACAGGACATTATGGCTGTCATTAACTGGTCGTGTTTACACAAGCTTTATATTACCTTAACAAGAAATAACAATTTACTCCTCCCTTTAACTACAGAGTTAGGTACAGACCTATTAGCGACAGGCCCAGACTTCGCACGGGTCTGATGCTAGTTCGTAAATATATTCATTTACAAAATTACATTAGAATCTTTTAAATTTTTCAGCATTTATCTACTACATTTACTTGCTGTTGCCCGCGATTTTACTCGAGTGAAATTATAAAAACATAACCTATATTACTCACAGATAAATTATCTTTCTGACGATGAAAGATTTTTTAAATTCAGCCGAATAGTTTTTAGGTTATTTCAATATATACAAAAATACAAATATTTCCTCTTTCTAAACATTAATATAGATTGGTATAGATATAAACATTTTCATTAAATTGCTTTATTGAAAAAAATGCTTCAAAATCCGCTGCGTAGTTTTAAAAATCTACTCATACACAGGGACAGACAGACAGCTGAAACATTTTTTTTATACTATTTTATATAATAGAAGAGTGTAAGCAAGCTGCAGGAACACGGATTTTTATAGCGATTGCCATAAATACATTTTCGTATCAGCATTGTACCCGTGCGAAGCCGAAGCGGGTTACTAGTATCTGAAACTTTGTCATGAATGATGTGTCGTTCCGTATCCTTAGTATGCTCTTTTAAATATCTTTTACATATCCGCGTTGTTTTCTTATAATAGACCCAAGGTAATGTCACGCTGGAGTGCATAAAATCATGTCAGTTGTCAGTGCCAACGTGTTAATACTAATACTAACTATTATTATAAAGAGGAAAGATTTGTATCTTTGTATGCATTGAAATAACTAAAAAAAAACTGCTTTTACCATTAGAAATCTACGTTATCACTGAGTAACATCATACTAACATTATAAATGCGAAAGTTTAGATGGATGTTTGTTAGAGTTTGTAGCCTAAACTGCTGAACGGATCTAGATGTAATTCGGCATTAATTTTAAGCATAGTGCACTTACTTTTATTTCTTAATTCCACGCGGACGGAGTCTCGGGCTTAAGCTAGTCTTTCATAAAGTTTCTATGAAATTTGGTATAGATGTAAAGGATAATCTGGAAGAACACATAAGCTACTTACTTTTGTTTTTTCTTATTCTACGGGGACGGAGTCGTAGGAAAAAGTTAGTAGGCTATATTATTAAACTAGATTTCGCCCGCGACACCGTCCGCGTGGAATTAAAAAACAACAAAAATGAGTAGCCTATGTGTTCTTCCAGACTATCATCTACTACCAAATTATATCGAAATCAGTTCAGCTTACAAACTCTAACAAACATCCATCCATCCATCTAAACTTTCGCATTTATAATATTAGTATGAAGTATGATTATAAAAAGTTTATTTATTTCTGGATTTTTAGTGAATCTAAACATTGCAGTATGATAATCACTAGCTTTCAAACAAAGAATGAGTTATCTAAA